>NC_139992.1:20366111-20936506 GCF_964263955.1 Coregonus lavaretus
TTTCCCTCAACGTCAGCAAGACAAAGAAGCTGACTGTGGACAACAGGAAACGGAGGGCCGAGCACGCCCCCATCCGCATCGGCGGAGCTGTAGTGGAGCGGGTCAAGAGCTTAAAGTTCCTCAGTGTCCACATCACTAAGGAATTAACATGGTCCAAACACACCAACAGAGAAGGCAGGACAACGCCTCTTCCAACTCAGTAGGTTGAAAATATTTGGCATGGGCCCTCAGATCCTCAAAAGGTTCTACAGCTGCACCCTTGAGAGCACATTGACTGGCTGCATCACCACTTGGTATGGCAAATGCTTGGCATCCAACTGTAAGGCGCTACAGAGGGTAGTGCGAACGGCCAAGTACATCACTGGGGCCAAGCTCCCTGCCATCCAGGACCTCTATACCAGGCGGAGTCAGAGGAAGGCCCTACAAATTGTCAAGGACTCCAGCCACCCAAGTCATAGACTGTTCTCTCTGCTACCACACAGAAAGAGGTACCGATGCACCAAGTCTGGAACCAACAGGACCCTGAATAGCTTCTACCCCTAAGCCATAAGACTGCTAAATAGTTAACCGAATACCTACCTGGACTATCTGCGTTGACCCCTCTTTGCACTAACTCTTTTGACTCATCACATACGCTGCTGCTACTGCTTATTATCTAGCCTGTTGCCTAGTCACTTTAGCCCTACCTATATGTACAGTGGGGGAAAAAAAGTATTTAGTCAGCCACCAATTGTGCAAGTTCTCCCACTTAAAAAGATGAGAGAGGCCTGTACTTTTCATCATAGGTACACGTCAACTATGACAGACAAATTGAGATTTTTTTTCTCCAGAAAATCACATTGTAGGATTTTTTATGAATTTATTTGCAAATTATGGTGGAAAATAAGTATTTGGTCACCTACAAACAAGCAACATTTCTGGCTCTCACAGACCTGTAACTTCTTCTTTAAGAGGCTCCTCTGTCCTCCACTCGTTACCTGTATTAATGGCACCTGTTTGAACTTGTTATCAGTATAAAAGACACCTGTCCACAACCTCAAACAGTCACACTCCAAACTCCACTATGGCCAAGACCAAAGAGCTGTCAAAGGACACCAGAAACAAAATTGTAGACCTGCACCAGGCTGGGAATACTGAATCTGCAATAGTTAAGCAGCTTGGTTTGAAGAAATCAACTGTGGGAGCAATTATTAGGAAATGGAAGACATACAAGACCACTGATAATCTCCCTCGATCTGGGGCTCCACGCAAGATCTCACCCCGTGGGGTCAAAATGATCACAAGAACGGTGAGCAAAAATCCCAGAACCACACGGGGGGACCTAGTGAATGACCTGCAGAGAGCTGGGACCAAAGTAACAAAGCCTACCATCAGTAACACACTACGCCGCCAGGGACTCAAATCCTGCAGTGCAAGACGTGTCCCCCTGCTTAAGCCAGTACATGTCCAAGCCCGTCTGAAGTTTGCTAGAGTGCATTTGGATGATCCAGAAGAGGATTGGGAGAATGTCATATGGTCAGATGAAACCAAAATATAACTTTTTGGTAAAAACTCAACTCGTCGTGTTTGGAGGACAAAGAATGCTGAGTTGCATCCAAAGAACACCATACCTACTGTGAAGCATGGTGGTGGAAACATCATGCTTTGGGGCTGTTTTTCTGCAAAGGGACCAGGACGACTGATCCGTGTAAAGGAAAGAATGAATGGGGCCATGTATCATGAGATTTTGAGTGAAAACCTCCTTCCATCAGCAAGGGCATTGAAGATGAAACGTGGCTGGGTCTTTCAGCATGACAATGATCCCAAACACACCGCCCGGGCAATGAAGGAGTGGCTTCGTAAGAAGCATTTCAAGGTCCTGGAGTGGCCTAGCCAGTCTCCAGATCTCAACCCCATAGAAAATCTTTGGAGGGAGTTGAAAGTCCGTGTTGCCCAGCGACAGCCCCAAAACATCACTGCTCTAGAGGAGATCTGCATGGAGGAATGGGCCAAAATACCAGCAACAGTGTGTGAAAACCTTGTGAAGACTTACAGAAAACGTTTGACCTGTGTCATTGCCAACAAAGGGTATATAACAAAGTATTGAGAAACTTTTGTTATTGACCAAATACTTATTTTCCACCATAATTTGCAAATAAATTCATTAAAAATCCTACAATGTGTCTGTCATAGTTGACGTGTACCTATGATGAAAATTACAGGCCTCTCTCATCTTTTTAAGTGGGAGAACTTGCACAATTGGTGGCTGACTAAATACTTTTTTTCCCCACTGTACATATCTACCTCAATTACATCGTACCCCTGCACATCAACTGGTACCCCGTGTATATAGCCAAGTTATCGTTTCTCATTGTGTATTTATTCCTTGTGTTATTATCTTTCTATTATTTGTATATTTTTCTTTCTGCATTGTTGGGAAGGGCCTGTAAGTAAGCATTTCACTGTTAGTCTACAACTGTTGTTTACGAAGCATGTGACAAATAACATTTGATTTGGGGTAAAGGTTAGGATTAAGGTTAGGGTTAGGGTAAATAGTATTTTGAACGGGAATCAATTGTTTGGTCGCCACAAATAGTATAGTAAAACAAACGTGTGTGTGTAAGAAATAGAGGCAGAAAGAGAGGAACAGAGAGAGAGAGGGGGAGAGAAGTGAGTGTGTTTATCACTCAGCTGTGGTTTATGACAGTTCTCAGGTGTGGTCCGTACACAGACAGGACAGACCCTCCCCTCCAACACCCTAACACCCCATTCTTGGCTGCATTCCTGGGAATTCACTGCTTCCCCGAAGGAGGTGTGTGTGTGTGTGTGTGTGTGTTTTTATCTATGCATAGTCACTTTAACTCTACCTACATATAGATATGACCTAAATTACCTCGACTAACCTGTGTCCCCGCACATTGACTCTGTACCGGTACCCCCTGTATATAGCCTCGCTACTGTTATTTTACTGCTGCTCTTTAATTATTTGCTGCTCTATAATTATTATTTTATGTATTTTTTAGTTGTTATCTATTTTTCACTTAACACTTATTTTCTTAAAACTGCATTGTTGGTTAAGGGCTTGTAAGTAAGCATTTCACTGTAAGGTCTACACCTGTTGTATTCGGCGCATGTGACAAATAAAATTTGATTTGATTTGATCAGCTGTCTGTGACAAGGCGAAAAACCCTTTCCAAGCCAAACCTTCATATCATAACCGCTACACACAGCCTACATCATTGTCACCATATTATCTAAAGTCATAGTAAACATAGCTAATAGAACTAACGCATTAGTAAACCCGCTACATTCATGCAGTACAGTGTACAGTCAGCAGAGCAAGCACTTTAGCAGTTACACCGGCATCCCCGGTGGCAATAAATTAATAAAACCAAAAGCTTACCTTGACTTGGAAGAGCTCCAGTGTTGGATAGCCATAACGAGCTAGCTAACATAGCATCCCTCTCTGTTTGAGCTGGGTGTTTGAGTAGGCTAAACTAGCTAGCTAGCTAAGTAAGTAAGTGAAAGTGAAAAAAAAAATACTACGAAATATAGCTAGCTCTCCCTCTCTCTCTTGCTTCTCCTTCATTTTTGAAGAAATATATTTGTTAAAAACTGTTCAAACTATTGTCTTTCTCTCTCTTTGAGTCAACTAATCACCGCATTTTATTAACTGCACTGCTAGCTAGCTGTAGCTTATGCTTTCAGTACTAGTGCTACCCTACAGAGTGCTGTTGAGGTCACTGTAGACCTTCATTGTGTTTTAATCAATAATTTGGTGACGTGAATATATTTTGTATAGTTTTATCTAAATAAAACATGTTTGTTAATGTTTCACTATTTTTATGAAATTCACTAAGGTGGATGGTCCTGCCCTTCCTCCTCTGCTCATCACACACACACACTGAAGGAGAGTCTGACTAGATGCTGTAGTTACAGAATGTGTGTGGATGCCTTGAAACAATGCCAGAAATGCCCTTCTCTGCTGTTTAGAATAGAGTGGGAGGCTGCTGTGCAGTTTCCTTTCCTGCCCATTCCTCAGAACAGGCCAATAAAACCACTAGAGCTGACTATTACAATCTGAAACATAAATAACCAAGGAGAAAAATGCTACCATCAGATACATAACATCACCAAAACATTCAGGCAACATTCGTCACTAGCTGAAGCAGATGCCTTTCTTACATTTCTGTATCGTTCCCATTTCCTCAAAAACCTCCCCTGGGAATCATTATGAAATCAATCAGGCTATTTCTAGAGACAGCCTAAAAAGGGCTCCTCTGGTCTGGGTGAGTTGAGCTCTGAGGTCCTGAAGGCAGAATGGTAATGTTGCTGAAGTGTCCTCCTCCTTCTACACTTTCGGCTATCTGATTAGACCCACAGGACCTTTTAAGGCCAAACACTTTTAGGACCCTCATAACATCAAAGAGTAAGGAAGATCTCCATCTGTGTACACGCACTCACACACATAGTTAAACATATTTCGAAGGCAACTGCCTTAAGCTAATTTGAGAGAAACTATATATATTTTCCAAATATAGTCCTCTCCTTCATCCCAGTGCAACTTCACAATGTTGATATACCCAGCAATGTTGACGTTACCCGTTGATATTATATCTATAAACAACAGAGTGAGTGACCAAACCTAACAGACCCGTTTGGGTGAGGATACTAGCCTACTGTTCCAATGTTCGCTCAATTCAACTGTCAGCACTTTGTGTGGCCCAGTGCTTGTCTGTGTGTGTTAACTGTGAGTGATGTTTTGCAGTGAGTGGACAGAGTAGTGGGGTCAGTAGCTGTGTGTGTGTTTGAGATGAGGGGAAAATCATCACAGTTACATATCGGGAAATTATTTATGGCAATATATCGTATCGTTTTGACAATATGGCAATATTATTTTTGCACTAGTTGGCTGTACCTGCACCAAAACTCCAGTATTTTTCCTTCATACATGTAGCTTGTTCTCCATCTTCTTTTTAAATAGGGAGCCAACTTGTTTTCAGCACTTTTATTTCCATGACAGATCAAAACTATTTTTCTCATGGCTATCTCTTGTCCATCTGCAGCAGACATATGGTGAGCAAAATGTTTGAAACATCGAATCGCAATAAAATCACAGTATCGAATCGTAAGAATCGCAATACATATTGTATCGGCACCTAAGTATCGTGATAATATTGTATTGTGAGGTCCCTGGCAATTCCCAGCCCTGGTGTGTGTGTGTTAACTGTGAGTAATGTTATCAGTGTGTGAACCCAGTCACACAGTAGTAGGGCAATTGTAACCTCTAGTTATAGCTAGTGGTCCTCTGGCCCCCCTGATGTGGCAGTCGACCAGGGCCACGGATCAATCTCAGTCAGAGTGGAACTCAATGACAGGGAAATGGGGACAGGGGGTTAAAAGGGCACCTACATCAGACTCAGGCCACATACTGTGGTATTACATACCAGCATCAGTCTGTACACTGGTTCTAACATGTTGGAACCGTGTAGACGTAACCTTTTGGTTTTAGGCAGATATGAAACTGCGCTTGGGACTTTTCCAAAGTTGAGTAAGAACAACTGTGTGAGTGTGTGTATACTTTTGATACCTGACAGTGTTATCCTGTAGTGACTCGTTCTCTAGGTACAATATTACAGCCTATTCATGATGTAATCAGTTAATGGTGCAACTGCAATCAAGGGATTTCCCATGCAGCATAACAAAGCACACTTTGGATGTAATACTTCCTCGATCAGTCATCAGTATAGCCTGTCACCTATAGGTAGCCTAATCCCTTCCTCGGGCTTGGTTATTGTGGTGCTGTGCATATAAAGAAACACTCCTTCTGACTAATTGACTGATTGACTGACTGCTGATGACAGAAGAGTAGCTAAAGGCCTGTTTGTTGCCTCGGTTGTGTGTGTGTGTGTGTGTGTGGACAAGGATGATGGAATGTTGCCAACTGTAATTTAGTATCAGAAATTCAGAATGTGTACGATGGACTGGAAGTCCCCTGCTAATACTTCCAAACCCAGGCAGTCTTTAGGCATAATGCAATGATTTATTTTCCACTCCAGTTTCTCTATTCTAAAGTGAAGTGCAACACATAAAGTAGAGTTACTATCTAATTATGTGTGCAGTCCTAAAAACATGCAGACAGGGTAGACACACAAAGACAGGGAATTACTGTCAAACTCATTGACAGACCTTATTAGGCTATAGCCTACTGACACTGCTCACAGGTCAATGGTCAATTGCTGTAGTGCTCAGTCATGCATGGCCCATCCAATCTAGAATACAAAATAATGGAGTTCATAGTGTGACTGTTGGTTGATACAATGCAAACTTTATTGTCCAGGACATTGGCGAAATTGCTACGGGGGATGGGGGGGACATGTCCCCACCCCCCAACATTCAGAACAGGTCGATTCGTCCGTCCCCCCAATAATTTCTGGGGGGTGTTGGGGGCCCCCTGGAGTTCAGGCCTCCCAGATAGCATATGAACACATCATAAGCAATGGCAAAATGTGTAGAATTGCAGGAAATTAGCTTTAAAGGAGAAATGTTCTTTTTTACAACCAAATCTCTATTTTTGATTTAAATGGCATGTTATAGAACTGTCCAGACAACTTTTTTGTGATTTCACATGTTTTAGAGAAACTTACTCCAAACATCAAATCACTTCCTCATTCTCATTGTGTAGTATGGACAAAATGAAAACATGAGCAAAATCTCATAAAACGGCAAAGCTCTCAGTATAGTGATGCAGGTCTTTAGATGTTGTACAAATGAAGTTGTGTCATTCTTTATCCGTAATGTAATACTCCCTTTTGCGCGACTCGAGCCTTCTCGAGCGGTTCCATTTACCATGCAGCCTGCTGCTACAGGTAACTGCCAAAATAAAGGAAACACCAACACACTGTATAGTGTCTTAATAGGGAGTTGGGCCACCACGAGATGCCAGAACAGCTTCAATGCATGTTGGCATAGATTCTAGAAGTGCGGAAGCACCCCATGCTTTCAATATACTTTGTATTATGACACAGGAGTGAATATTCATTCCTGTTGCGTCTTGTCCTATCAAATTTGTTGTCCGTACTGTCCTGATCCCGCAACAGTTCTATAACCCCTTAACTTTCCTGTCCCATCCCAATAAAAATCACTCCGTCCCGTCCTCATTTTTATGCCCAGAAATCTGAAATAACTTCCTCCTAGCTGCTCGTCTGTCTGTCCCCGCTCTGCGGCAGCATCACATTAATGGAAACCAAGACTGTTCTTAGGGCAAGCCTTGTTGTAGCTAGATATGTTTGAGTCGCGTTGTGGACAATTTTAACCTTAACCTAATTATCCTAACCTGCCACATCAATTATCCTAACCTGCTACGGAAAGTCACTTCTACTAGTCAAAAGATATGCCTTGAGATCAGTCTTGGTTTCCACTAATGCGATACAGCCACTCTGCGTGTGAGTAGCCATAGAAACTGCTCTGTTGGGCTGCTGCTCAGCGCTTAGGAGACAGTTGCCTGTACACAGCTGATAACAACTACATTAAGAGATTTTGGGAATGAAGGCAGCGGGGGTCCTGTTCCCGTGTCAACCTCTACTTTGTATCCCTCATTTACTCAAGTGTTTCCTTTATTTAGGCAGTTACCTGTCAAATAGACAGAGCGGTATCGCTCGAGTTGCAACAAAATGGAATATAACATTGCGGATAAAGGTCGGAATTACACAATTTCATGTGTACAACATCTAAAGACCTGCATCACTATACTGAGAGCTTTCCTGTTTCTAAAAGGATGTATTTGGGTGTTTATGGAGCCTTTGTTTATGTTTTTTAGGGGCCCCTATACTACACAACGAGGATGACGAAGTGATTTGCTGTTTGGTGTAAGTTTCTCTAAAACATGTGAAATCATAATAAAGTTGTCTGGACCCTTCTATAACATGTCATTTACATCAAAAATAGAGATTTGGTTGTAAAAAAGAACAGTCAACTTTGGGCACGAAAATGGTCCAACTCCTCCTCTTTCTACATTTTCAAACAGAAATGGGGTGTGCCTTTGGTGATTCATCGATGTGTCATTCTGGTCATGCACGCCACGACCAACGTAGATAGTTTGTTAGCTAAGCTAGCCACTTGTAGCTAGCCAGTAACTCCTCCAGTATGTGTTGACATAATTTCACAGGGGGCCAGTATGAAATAAATAAATAAATATAAAAAAAATGTATGCACTCACTAACTGTAAGTCGCTCTGGATAAGAGCGTCTGCTAAATGACTAAAATGTAAATGTAAAATGTAGATATCGGTAAGAAATGGCACTTCTGTAACCAAATATATTATTAATCAATTTCATAAGCATTAAATTACCTGGTATGATGGTACATTGATCAGTTATACAGTTTAAATAGTTATTTTTGTGGTTTTACCCAAAGACAACCTTTAAAGTAACTATCCAGTTTTTCCAGATTTCTATTAAATATGACCTATAATTAACTATAATATGAGTGAAATAGTTTTCTTTCCAAAAAAATGTAATAAAGTATGTTCAAAAGCTGCTTTTCTTTGTTGGAATGGTGTGGGCGTACCCCAACAAATCAAATCAAATTGTATTTGTCACATACATGTGTTTAGCAGATGTTATAGCGGGTGTAGTGAAATGCTTGTGCTTCTAGCTCCGACAGTGCAGTAATATCTAACAATTTCACAACATATACCCAATACACACAAAAAAGTAAGGAATGGGATTTAAGAATATATACATATATGGACAAGCAATGACAGAGCGGCATGGACTAAGATACAGAATAATATTATAGAATAGAATGCAGTATATACATATGAGATGAGTAGTGCAAGATATGTAAACATTATTAAAGTGACTGGTGTTCCATTTCTTAAAGTGGCCAGTGATTTCAATAGGCAGCAGCAGCCTCCAATGTGCTAGTGATGGCTATTTAACAGTCTGATGGCCTTGACATAGAAGCTGTTTTTCATTCTCTTGGTCCCAGCTTTGATACACCTGTACTGACCCCACCTTCTGAATGATAGCGGGGTGAACAGGCAGTGGCTCGGGTGATTGATGTCCTTGATGATCTTTTTGGCCTTCCTGTGACATCGGGTGCTGTATGTGTCTTGGAGGGCGGGTAGTTTGCCCCCGGTAATGCGTTCGGCAAACCGCACCACCCTCTGGAGAGCCCTGCGGTTGTGGGCAGTGCAGTTGCCGTGTGGGCGTATACCGGTCATGAAAAAATATTAACGCGAGAAGACCACTGATTGGCCAGCTCATCCTCCTCAGGAGGATGACATCATCCTCTATGAGGAAATAGCAAGTATTTTTGAAACAGTCTGTTTAAGATACAAGTTTGAGGTGGTTTTTTTAAAGTGTTTTCTCCAATTTATGCTTTGTCCACAAATACGAGTATAGGATGAGACAACAACATTATTTGGGTATGAGTTAACAGAATATTAACTTTTAAAAAAGTGAGATTTTCACTGGAAAGTTACTTTAAAACGGCAAAATGTTCTCTCAGCCTCATGGCAAAATGTGTAGAGTAGCAGGAAATTAGCTTTAAAACAGCAAAATGTTCTCTCAGACAAAATATGTAGAATAGCATTATAAAACTGCAAATGTCCTATCTGCCCCATGGCAACATGTGTTGGAAAGCAGGAAGTTAGCTATTTGGCAAAAAATATATAAACATTCCCTAACAAATATCTGGGGGGGGGGACATTCCACTTATACTGTGTTTTCAAAATACCCCTCCATATACACCTCTTGAGAGGCATAGTAAGTAACGTCAAAGTGTGTAGAATTGCAGGAAATGAGTTTTAAAAAGTAAACAAACAAATATCCCCCGGACCTCCATCTACTGTTCATCCCCCCCAATATCTACACCACAATTTCGCCCTTGGTCCTGGATTGGCTGCAGTCAGTGTGAAACCGAAAACATGATTGTATGGTGCTGGGAAATAATATGGGGATTTCCACGATGTACTTCGGACAAAATTACACAGCGTGCTGTTCAGTTATTGTTTACCATAAACATACAGCCAGAGGCAGGCTATAGTTGGAGCGGTATGCCCATGCTATCTATAATAAAAAAAGAAAAAAAAGAATGCCCCATATTTCGTTGCCTATACGCACAATACTGAACATCTGGCCCAAAGCTGATTCTTTGCATCGAGAGGGGAAAGCTCAGTCGTGCGCTAGGCACGGCATGTCCATTGTCATTAAATTCTCCATCATGTTCATTGGTGTGGAATGGAATGGAAACTTATTGTTATCTCAAACAAACTCCGCACAGCAAGTTATCTACGCTTATACATAATACAACACCATTCGTCTCAATACCTAAATTCCCAAATCCATGCACTTTGTCGGGAACCCTGGGCGCAGGAGCGGAAGAGATTCAGAAGAATTATACAGTGTTTTATATTCTTACCTGCTTCCACCGTATCTGATAAATCGTAGTTAGATGCTGTCCTAGGGAATTCTTTGAGTTTCCTGGCGCTGAGGTAAAAAAAACCAGAGTTCGCTCCTTCTTCCAACGCTCTTTCCAAGCCGCGGTTAGTTGGCAGGTTATTGCCGCTAATGTTACTTTGTATAGAGGCAGAAGCGAGCTGGGAATGTGGACGAGGGTCTGGTCCCAACGTCGCCATATTCACCTCAGCTTTATTGCAAATTAAATGCTCTATGACGATTGTATCCAAGCACAAACTACGGGAGAGACTCCAACGGTGCGCGAATTTCCTCTTCGACTGCCTCCGCTCCCATGCGGCTGCGCAAATTACTGTACCACAATGAACTGTAGCCAGGCCAACGGCATACTGGTAGATTAGGATTTTGCGACCCCTGCTGACTATAGGTCTACATTAAACTGGCATTGCTTCCTTCAAGACCTAGGCCTACTGGATGACACGAATGTCTGTACCGTAGGCTACATCTGTAACCTATGTAGTTCATGTGAACTGAGTGACACAGAACAGATCTTGGGAATGCAGTCACAGTGGGTATGGGTTTTGAAGGATTAATAAACCTGCATAACAACTTCTAACTCAATTACAGAAAAACATTTAATGTCATACATTTTATATCATATCTTGAATGATAATTCCTGGAGTTCAATGGGTCTACAAATGAGTAGCCTAGCCTGTTGATAGAGAGAGAGAGAGAGAGAGAGAGAGAGAGAGAGAGTAATGTTTACTGTTAATTTTGATTGTTTATTTCACTTTTGTTAATCATCTATTTCACTTGCTTTGGCAATGTAAACACATGTTTCCCATGCCAATAAAGCCCTTTAAATTGAATTGAAATTGCCAATGAGAGTGCTGAGTCAACCGCTTGAATAACCTGCTTGCATCAGCAGATATGCTGATTGCTGATCACTGATCACACTATGGAGGCTACACACACAGAGAGAGAGAGAGAGAGCGAGAGAGAGCGAAAGAGAGAAAGAGAGACAGAGAGACGAGAGGTAGTGTGAGAGATGCCTTCAGATACATACAGTAACACAAAGAAAAGAGTGAGTGAGAGAGGTGCAGTGGCAGACTATGATACATGTATCGTCTCTGGTGCCATCTGGAGCGGGTAAAGGCCTCTTGGATTCTATTTCAGATTAACCCAGCTCAACAAATAGCCTATAATTCTACTATTCCCAATATTCATGACAGTATTACTATTTATTTTCAGCGCCTAAAAAGCCAGTCCATATTTAAATGTCACTTTTTTGTCACTTTCATCCCCTCAATTCATATTTTATTATTAGCAGAACATGAGTACAATAAAAAGAAACAGATACTTTTTTAGTATCATACTTCCTCAATCTGTTCAAGCTGCACTGTGGTGAGACACATAATTGTTAGGTTGGTTCAATAGGCTTAAGGCTGATTTCTACAACAAGGCATTACTTCCCACCGCACGGAACCTAACAGGAATAAAAAGCAGAAAAAATGTATTGTTGATCTAAACATGAATAAGGCAAGACTATTACGTAGGGATCAGGTTCAATCTACTTCTTTGTGCATGATAACTCAATCTTCACCAGAGATTTGTGAGATGTTGGGATGAGTATTGTAACACTCATCAAGTCAAACATAATATGTAGTAATTCTAAGACACTACTTGGAGTTCTAAGACACTACTTGGAGTTCTAAGACACTACTTGGAGTTCTAAGACACTACTTGGAGTTTGAGCCTTTGACCTTTGATAAAACATTAATTACACAAATACATGGGAGCTCACTCGTTATTTTAACTTGGACTGCTGAAATGGAGCAGTAGCCTAGTGCTAATTTTTAAACAAGATTTTAAAAGAGATCAGTTATCTAAACTTATCATTCACTGTAACATTTGTTGCAAACACACTTTTTGCATGTGGTTATAAGGGCACTGCTTTACCACAGAATGTGCAACCCAACATTAAATGCAGGAAGTAAAGATATCTGACCCACCTCTTGCTCAACAAGTTGACAATTCTACAGTTGTGTGATTTTAGATGTCACACGACAAAAAGACTAACGTTCAACCATGTCCTTTTTGGGATCATACAAAATGGTGAGTACTTTACAGTTGGATAGAATATTAACTTGTTTCAGAGATTCTGGAGGGAATCACATTTGTGATTGTTCCTATGGTTTCAATACTACTTGCTGCAGGTGTATCTTAACTTCAGTATAGATACTGTATAGGCTTGACATGCCCGTTGATATATTGTTTATTTGTAATATTCTAATATGATAATATTGTTTGTTTATTGATCCAGGAGATTATTATTATTAGACTAATTCTGTATTTGTTTCAGAAGCTCTACAAAGTCAATGTCCTTCATGTCCATCCGTCAGTCAAACAGTGAGCTCTGACCTGCACTTGACTGTCCAACTCTAATATGGCCTCACAGGATATCAAAAAGGTTGGTGTTCATGTGAAAATATCCCCCTTCACAATAGAGATACGTATGGTTGTAATATTAATATATTCTATAACTTTCTATTGAATCCACCTTTATGGGAAAGTGTCATAAGAAGTAGCTTACTACTGCAACTGGTGATGCCTGACTGAAACTGCTAGGGACACTCGCTCACCTGTCGAATGAATTTGTAATGTTGGAGATGAGGATATATGTTCTGTATACTAATGCAAACAATACCACAATGAAAGTCTTACAGTATACTGTATACACTGAACAAAAATATAAATGCAACAGTGTTGGTCCCATGTTTCATGAGCTGAAATAAAAGATCCCAGAAAACTTTTATACACAGAAAAAGCTTATTTCTCTCAAATTTTGAGCACAAATGTGTTTACATCCCTGTTAGTGAGCGTTTCTCCTTTGCCAAGATCATCCATCCACCTGACAGGTGTGGCATTTCAAGAAGCTGATTAAACAGCATGATCATTTCACAGGTGCACCTTGTACTGTGGACAATAAAACAGTCTCAGGAAAAAGCTCATCTGTGTGCTTGTCGTCCTCACCAGGGTCTTGACCTGACTGAATCACTACTCTTGGTGGGTTTGACTTAGAATATGTGGACAACTACAAATACCTAGGTGTCTGGTTAGACCGTAAACTCTCCTTCCAGACTCACATTAAGCATCTCCAATCCAAAGTTAAATCTAGAATCGGCTTCTTATTTCGCAACAAAGCCTCCTTCACTCATGCTGCCAAACATGCCCTCGTAAAACTGACTATCCTACCGATCCTTGAATTCGGCGATGTCATTTACAAAATAGCCTCCAACACTCTACTCAGCAAATTGGATGTAGTCTATCACATTGCCATCCGTTTTGTCACCAAAGCCCCATATACTACCCACCATTGTGACCTGTACACTCTCGTTGGCTGGCCCTCACTACATATTCGTCGCCAAACCCACTGGCTCCAGGTCATCTATAAATCATTGCTAGGCAAATCCCCGCCTTATCTTAGCTCATTGGTCACCATAGCAACACCCACCCGTAGTATGCGCTCCAGCAGGTATATCTCACTGGTCATCCCCAAAGCCAACACCTCCTTTGGCCGCCATTCCTTCCAGTTCTCTGCTGCTAATGACTGGAACGAACTGCAAAAATCTCTGAAGCTGGAGACTCTTATCTCCCTCACTAACTTTAAGCATCAGTTGTCAGAGCAGCTTACTGATCACTGCACCTGTACACAGCCCATCTGTAATTAGCCCACCCAACTACCTCATCCCCATATTGTTATTTATTTTGCTCATTTGCACCCCAGTATCTCTATTTGCACATCTTCTTCATCTATCACTCCAGTGTTAATACTAAATTGTAATTATTTTGCACTATGGCCTATTTATTGCCTTACCTCCATAACTTACTACATTTGCACACACTGTATATACATTTACATTTACATTTTAGTCATTTAGCAGACGCTCTTATCCAGAGCGACTTACAGGAGCAATTAGGGTTAAGTGCCTTGCTCAAGGGCACATTTACGTCATTTAGCAGACGCTCTTATCCAGAGCGACTTACAAATTGGTGCATTCACCCTATAGCCAGTGGGATAACCACCTTCCAAATATATTTTTTTTTCTTTTTTTTCTTTTTTTTCTTTGGGGGGGGGGGGGGGGGGGGTAGAAGGATTACTTTATCCTATCCCAGGTATTCCTTAAAGAGGTGGGGTTTCAAATGTCTCCAGAAGGTGGTGAGTGACTCCGCTGTCCTGGCGTCGTGAGGGAGCTTGTTCCACCATTGGGGTGCCAGAGCAGCGAACAGTCTTGACTGGGCTGAGCGGGAACTATGCCTCCGCAGAGGAAGGGGAGCCAGCAGGCCAGAGGTGGATGAACGCAATGCCCTCGTTTGGGTGTAGGGACTGATCAGAGCCTGAAGGTACGGAGGTGCCGTTCCCCTCACTGCTCCATAGGCAAGCACCATGGTCTTGTAACGGATGCGAGCTTCAACTGGAAGCCAGTGGAGTGTGCGGAGGAGGGGGGTGACGTGAGAGAACTTGGGAAGGTTGAACACCAGACGGGCTGCGGCATTCTGGATGAGTTGTAGGGGTTTAATGGCACAGGCAGGGAGCCCAGCCAACAGCGAGTTGCAGTAATCCAGACGGGAGATGACAAGTGCCTGGATTAGGACCTGTGCCGCTTCCTGTGTAAGGCAGGGTCGTACTCTCCGAATGTTGTAGAGCATGAACCTGCAGGATCGGGTCACCGCCTTGATGTTAGCGGAGAACGACAGGGTGTTGTCCAGGGTCACGCCAAGGCTCTTCGCACTCTGGGAGGAGGACACAACGGAGTTGTCAACCGTGATGGCGAGATCATGGAACGGGCAGTCCTTCCCCGGGAGGAAGAGCAGCTCCGTCTTGCCAGGGTTCAGCTTGAGGTGGTGATCCGTCATCCATACTGATATGTCTGCCAGACATGCAGAGATGCGATTCGCCACCTGGTTATCAGAAGGGGGAAAGGAGAAGATTAGTTGTGTATCGTCAGCGTAGCAATGATAGGAGAGGCCATGTGAGGATATGACAGAGCCAAGTGACTTGGTGTATAGGGAGAAAAGGAGAGGGCCTAGAACTGAGCCAACTGAGTATATAGATTTTATATTGTGTTACTGACTGTATGTTTTGTTTTATCCCATGTGTAACTCTGTGTTGTTGTTGTTTTTATCGCACTGCTTTGCTTTATCTTGGCCAGATCACAGTTGTATATGAGAACTTGTTCTCAACTGGCTTACCTGGTTAAATAAAGGTGAAATAAAATAAATAAATAAAAAGAGGACAAAAATAGCTTTTTTTGTTTTTACAGCTTTTTTGTTACATATACATTTTACATATATATTTTACATACATGGTACTTTTATATACAGCATTCACATGACAAAGACATATATATATAAACTACCGGTCAAAAGTTTTAGAACTCCTACTCATTCAAGGGTTTTTCTTTATTTTTACTATTTTCTATATTGTAGAATAATAGTGCAGACGTCTATGAAATAACACACATGGAATCATGTAATAACCAAAGAAGTGTTAAACAAATCAAAATATATTTTATATTTGAGATTCTTCAAATAGCCACCCTTTGCCTTGATGACAGCTTTGCACACTCTTGGCATTCTCTCAACCAGCTTCATGAGGCAATGCATTTCAATTAACAGGTGTGTCTTCCTAAAAGTTAATTTGTGGAATTTATTTCCTTCTTAATGCGTTTGACCCCATCAATTGTGTTGTGACAAGGTAGGGGGGTATACAGAAGATAGCCCTGTTTGGTAAAAGACCATGTCCATATTATGGCAAGAACAGCTCAAATAAGCAAAGAGAAACGACAATCCATCATTACTTTAAGACATGAAGGTTAGTCAATACGGACCATTTCAACATCTTTGAAAGTTTCTTCAAGTGCAGTCGCAAAAACCATCAAGCGCTATGATGAAATTGACTCATGAGGAACGTCATAGGAATGGAAGACCCAGAGTTACCTCTGCTGCAGAGGATAAGTTCATTAGAGTTACCAGCCTCAGAAATTGCAGCCCAAATACATGCTTCACAGAGTTCAAGTAACAGATACATCTCAACATCAACTGTTCAGAGGAGACTGTGTGAATCAGGCCTTCATGGTCAAATTGCTGCAAGGAAACCACTACTAAAGGACACCAATAAGAAGGAGGTGTTATGGTGTGGTGGTGCTTTGCTGGTGACACTGTCTGTGATTTATTTAGAATTCAAGGCACACTTAACCAGCATGGCTACCACAACATTCTACACCGATATGCCATCCCATCTGGTTTGGGCTTAGTCAGACTATCATTTGTTTTTCAACAGGACAATGACCCAACACACCTCCAGGCTGTGTAAGGGCTATTTTACCAAGAAGGAGAGTGATGGAGTGCTGCATCAGATGACCTGGCCTCCACAATCCCCCGACCTCAACCAAATTGAGATGGTTTGGGATGAGTCGGACTGCGGAGTGAAGGAAAAGCATATGTGCTCAGCATATGTGGGAACTCCTTCAAGATTGTTGGAAAAGCATTCCAGGTGAAGCTGGTTGAGATAATGCCAAGAGTGTGCAAAGCTGTCATCAAGGCAAAGGGTGGCTATTTGAACAATCTAAAATATAAAATATATTTTGATTTGTTTAACACTTTTCTGTTACTACATGATTCCATATGTGTTATTTCAGGGTTTTGATGTCTTCACTATTATTCTACAATGTAAAAAATAGTAAAAATAAAGAAAAACCCTTGAATGAGTAGGTGTTCTAAAACTTTTGACCGGTAGCGTGTATATATATATATATATATACACTAAAGTATGTGGACACCCCTTCAAATTAGTTGCTGACAGGTGTATAAAATTGAGCACACAGCCATGCAATCTCCATTGACAAACATTGGCAGTAGAATGGCCTTACTGAAGAGCTCAGTGACTTTCAACGTGGCACCGTCATTGGATGCCACCTTTCCAATAAGTTAGTTCGTCAAATTTCTGCCCTGCTAGAACTGCCCCGGGCAACTGTAAGTGCTGTTATTGTGAAGTGGAAACGTCTAGGAGCAACAACGGCTCAGCTGCGAAGTGGTAGGCCACACAAGCTCACAGAACGGGACCGCCGAGTGCTGAAGCGCATAGCGCGTAACAATCGTGTAGTGTATTTTTCAACTGTGCTGTGGTGTTTTTCATTAATTTTGAGCTAAAGATGAAAACCTTTCCTATGAGTATTATTAAATTGTTGATTGACTGACTATGGCTTTCCAAATCGCCCAACTGATTACAGTAGTTTCCCACACAGGAGCTGAAACACAGCCATCAGAGCATCAGGACCTTGCTGCAGGAAGTGAGAATCACTGTGGTTACAAAATGTCCCCCTGCTGTCAAACACACAAAACAGAGTTACGTCCAATCAAATCAAATCAAATGTTATTAATCACATACACATATTTAGCAGATGTTACTGCAGGTGTAGCGAAATACTTGTGTTCCTAGCTCCAACAGTGCAGTAATATCTAACAATATACAACAATACACATTAATCTAAAAAGTAAAATAATGGAATTAAGAAATATAGAAATATTAGGACAAGCAATGTCGGAGTCCTGAGTATAAATATATATACAGTATGTGATGGGATGTATAGACAATATGGATAGTATATGGATAGAATATGTTGTATATCTGAAGAATACGTAGGATAGAATAGTATATGTACAGCAATAGTTAAATAGGATGGCCTTGACTAGAATACAGTATATACATATGAAGTGGGTAAATCGACTCCCGAGTGGCGCAGTGGTCTAAGGCACTGCATCGCAGTGCTAGCTGTGCCACTAGAGATCCTGGTTCGAATCCAGGCTCTGTTGTAGCTGGCCGTGACCGGGAGACCCATGGGGCGGCGCACAATTGGCCCAGGGTAGGGGAGGGAATGGCTGGCAGGGATGTAGCTCAGTTGGTAGAGCAGGGTTGTGGGTTCGATTCCCACGGGGGGCCAGTATGAAAAAATAAATAATGTATGCACTCACTAACTATAAGTCGCTCTGGATAAGAGCGTCTGGTAAATGTAAACAGTATTAAAGTGACTAGTGTTCCATTATAAAAGTGACCAGTGTTCCATGACTATGTACGTAGGGCAGCAGCCTCTAAGGTGCATGGTAGAGTAACCGGGTGTGTCACGAATTCAGCCAAGGCTGCCCCTCCTCCTTGCTTGGGCAGGTTTTGGCGTTTGTCGTCACTGGCTTCCTAGCCACTACCACTCCATTTGTCTTGTCAATCACACACACCTGGTACTCATTCCCTCATTAGTCTGTGTATAAGTGTTCCCTCTGCCCCCTTGTCCTTTGTGAGTGATTGTTCACTGAATAAACTCTGGATTTTGGTGTTTTACCTCCTGCGCCTGACACCGTGATTCACTCCTCATCACAGGGTGGTAGCCGGTTAGTGACAGTGACTAAAGTTCAGGGCAGGGTACCAGCTAGTGGTGACTATTTAACAGTCTGATGGCCTTGAGATTGAAGCTGTTTTTCAGTCTCTCGGTCCCAGCTTTGATGCTGTACTGACCTCGCCTTCTGGATGGTAGCGAGGTGAACAGGCCTTGGCTCGGGTGGCTGAGGTCCTTGATGATTTTCTTGGCCTTCCTGTGACACCGGGTGCTGTAGATGTCCTGGAGGACAGGCAGTGTGCCCCCGGTGATGCATTGGGCAGACTGCACCACCCTCTGGAGAGCCCTGCGGTTGCGTTCGATGCAGTTGCCATACCAAGCGGTGAGATACAGCCCGACAGGATGCCCTCAATGGTGCATCTGTAGAAGTTAGTGAGGGTCTTAAAGGGCCAAGCCAAATTTCTTCAGCCTCCTGAAGGTCACAGTTTTATTAGGGCTAGCTGGAGAATTGCAGAAATGTAGAGTACATTTGTGAAATATTGTCACTTACATGTGACGAAGGACTGTGAGATGGAAATGACTTCAATAGGATGTTTACATCAGACAGGAAGAGTGTATCCCAATCAATGATACAATTGTACTGATTGTCCCCCTCAATCCCCAGCTTCCTGGTGGGGTTTCGATGGTGAGTGAGGCCCATCTCAATCTGAGTGAGGAGCTCAGACAGAGAGAGGACCAGGATGAGGGGCACTGAGCTGGGTCCAGCCCTGGTTCCAGATCAACTTCAGCGTCCACCACGCCCAGAGGTCAGTTTAGTGTCACACTGACTTCACTGATGGGGACTATTCCTACAGGGAATGGGCGTGTGCACAAGTTGAACATGATTCTCATTATGTCATGGTATTACTCCCCTCCACTCTCTGTACAGTTCTCTTTATTTCAATGTGTATCAATTTAGAATAACAGTCTGTTTATCAATTTTCCTCTTAATTCTGTCTCCTACCCAGGCGCAGTGAGGTTGCTGCCTCCCAGCACCTCCCCTGTGCAGCCATATATTACCATTGAAAGGAACACACACACACAAACACTCTGCACACAGTCAAACACACTGCTGGGCTTGCACTGACAGAGGCCTGCTTGTCTGCTACGAGATAAGGTGTGAATTATGTTGTTGAAGATCCAAGTTTAACTGCTTGATTGCAGCCTTTCTACTCCACCTGGTGGATTCAGTTCTGAAACACCACCATACACCATACATAATCCCTACAGTATGATCTACTGCTTTTCCAAAAGGATTTACAGTGCACATTAGATTAATATTAGTCCACCTAGACAATCACATTGTTCTCATGCCCCAAGAAGCTGCACTACTGTGAATACCCTAAGCAGGTACTTCTGTGACTATTGCCATGATGGCGCTGAGTCTGTGATCCCGGGCCGGGTGCAGAACCAGTGGGACATTGGTAGGTACCTGGTCAGTGACTTCTCCAAGCAGCTGCTAGACTCTGTGTGGCACCAGCCTCTCTTCGACCTGACCTGTGTTGGCAAGACCCTCTACAGCAGGATGCGAGAGTTGGAGAGGTTCAGGCTGAGTAGACTACTGTAAGAGCTGAGGTACTGTATACAAGATTTCAGCTGGTCTGGGGTCAGTTCTGATGATTGTGCTTGAGTGCTGTGTCGACTGAGAATAGAAACTGGGCAGATCTGTGGTCAGTGGTTTAGGTTCAAGCTAACAGCTGCAGGTTTATTGACCATGAGAGATATGGTCTGGGATCAGTTTTACAGCAGCAGTGAATCCTCTTTTCCAGCAGTGTCTGGGGGTTCATGTCTGTATGAAGAGGAAACTCAGGAGAAGGATCTCAGAGTCACTGGGAGAATGTGGATGAGTCTGTGTCTTTGATTAGTTCTCCTAATCTTCAGTGGCACCATGCAGGGAATGTTGCAGAGGGTCGAGACCTCACACACATACTGATTTCATCAACACTCTCTACTCCCCTCCCAAGGATCTGCATGAGCGACTGCTAGGTATTAAGAGGCTGCTGACAGCATGCAGATTATCTGAGGGGTAAAGACATCCACTTAATGCTCATCTCTTCTCCTCGCTCTCACACACTCTCTTTTCTCATGCCAACATCTTCATCACACAAGGCACTTTTCGTCTTATTTTGGGCTAAACTGCATCAATCTGTTGGCTGTTGGTTGCAGACGGCAACCTTCCAGTATTAATTGTTTAAGCCATAACTCGCTGTACAGATGAAAGTTAAGAAAAATGTGTTATGATCTAACCTGGGGATTGTTTTAGGTTTATTCTAAATAGCCAAAAGTCTTGTTCCTTGACAAAGTTATTTATTTCACCCCCTCTCTCTCTCATGCTTAGGGTCCTGAGGGAGTTTGAGCAGCTTCCTGATCACCTGACACAGGAGCCACAACTGATCTCCATGCATGGTGCCGCTGACCAGCTGACCAGGGCCGTTCTCCGGGTGGCCATCGCCCACGTGGAGAGCTGTCAGGTAAAACTGCCAGTTGCCCAATGACATGAGAGCAGAGCAACAGACACATGCCTATTCTATTCTGTTCTATTCTTTTTTATTGACCCATGACCTCAGTAGTTATGCAGTTGTCAATGTTAGAGACTATGATCTGCTGTGTTTAACCCCAGGTCTGCCTGGACAGAGGCTTCATCTGTGAGTTCTGCAAGCAGAAGGATGTGCTCTTTCCTTTCCAGAGCGAGACGGGCACACGCTGCAAAGGTAATAGTTAATCTCATCAGACAAAGACAGTCCAGTCTTTACCTTGACTTTGTAGAATCCACATTTTGGTAATGATGCATATCTCTCCTTCTAGAGTGCAAGGCCTGTTCCCAAAAGACTGCTTCAGAGATGAGGAGTCCCATAAATGTGTATGGATCCAATCTAGAAAAAAGTTGATGGACACATTCTGTCTCTAGAATACATGTTGGAAGTGTGGGAAAACATCCTACCATTGTTACACATTTTTATCTCTTGAATCGTAATCTGGACACAGAGTATTCCAAATAATAAAATGCTCTGCATTAAAATGTAACAGTACAATTTACATTTTAATTCACTAAGCATGTCAAATGAAAGAAGCAGGTACTGAGTCAGGTACGGACTCTCCCCATCCTACCAAAAGTAATCATGGTTGGAAGAGAAAATGCTGCATAGATCTAATACCAGAACAGGTTGTTTAAATCAAACTGGGATTGTTTTAATCTGTATTCAGGTTTCTTTGCATTTTAGAATTGCAGTGCTGTATCTGCTGCTCGGTATCACCCAAAACATTGGAACACAGCGACATCTATTGGACATTTGAGTGAATCACCTCACATTCTAATTCCACATAAACAATAAGTAGTCTACTACTACTTATTATTGGCAAAGGCCGTAAAACAATATCACCCACTTTGATGTCAGAGTGATAACATTTCTACCTCTGATCACTCATTATGCTGAAACCCACATCTGTAACATTTGTATTGGTTGAAATAGCCTAAGCAATATGCTGAATAACGCAAGTTAATTTCATCCACTTTACATTTTATATTGTCTTGTAACTATCGCAAGTCACAATAAGACATGTATATTGAAATTCTCACCTACTAGCCTATATCGAAAGATGAAAAGTCCAAAACCAAATTGTCAGAAGTGGGATTCGAACCCACGCCTCCATTCGGAGACCAGAATACTCCTTTCCAGGAAGGATTTTCACCTTGAGTCTGGCGCCTTAGACCGCTCGGCCATCCTGACAACACTGAGCAGCTTCCACAAAAAATAGACTTTCTTCATATGATCAGGTACTATAGTTTTCATTTAATTGATAACAAAAAACCGTGAATCTTAAGATATCGCTAGTTACCCATTTCCATTTTGTTAGCAAATCTAGCTAGTTCGCATTTTGTTAGGAAATAGCTATCTAGCTGTCGTTACTGGTGATATTGCAAACATCTCACAACTAGCGTTAACAATTCTCATTGGAAATCAGGAAATAATACAGATTATAACTTTACTTGTGAAATGTAGGATTTATGGCTATGCATTGTCAGTGGTTGAACTTAATTTAAAATCAACATTATACAAGACATGGCACTTTACCGGCGTTGCTTTGCTCTGAAGGGTTGTGATACATTTTCGTTGTTGCTTGTTTCTACTAATTTCATCTCCTTAAAAAAGTTTGTCAGAAGTGGGATTTGAACCCACGCCTCCATTCGGAGACCAGAAACCCCATTACTATGGAAGGTAGAACCTTGAGTCTGGCGCCTTAGACCACTCGGCCATCCTGACAACTGGAAAGACTGAGAGTGACACTGATTATAAAGATACGCGTACCAGTACCCATTTTATGAGCTAGTTTGTGATTTTAGCTGTTCGGGTAGTTCGGTTCGCTACCGAGTTTACTGTAAACTAAACACTTACCAATATGAACACGTGTCATTTTTAGCAGTAGTTTAGCAAGCTACAAAGAGAGGCTTGTGTTGCACCACGTGATCGTGTGTTTGCCCCCACCCATTGGACGACGAGTCATTCATGCTTATGACATGTAAAAAGAGGCGTGTCTTGTCTAGTGCCTTTATGAAATGTTACACTATCTTAACTCCACATAAATCAAACGTAGGTAATATCTATCTACCTAAAGATGTCATTTTACAGAAATGCCGTTTGGCTGGTTAAAGGACTTCAAGAATACACAAAGTGAGTGTAGTTATTTGGTAGAAGGTCTATTGCGCACAAATCGAAGGTTGGAATTGTAGAGGTTCTGACTGACACTCATTCCTTCACAGAGACTAATTTACAGACAGGGATGGGCAAAATTACAATTACAAAAATACCACAAAGATCATGTATCAAAATGAACAAAAAAATACATGTATTTCTTAATATAGTTAATGAAAATACATATATTTTGTATTTTAAAATACGTTTGGAAGTGGCCGGCCGAACAGCAACACTGTTCTCAGTAATGGTTACAGAAACGTTTTACTTGCTATGTGATATATTGCTGTTTATCTACCTTAGTTGAATGCACTGACTATAAGTCACTCTGGATAAGTGTCTGGTAAATAACCAAAATGTATATGTGAAAATGTACATACTAAAATGAACTGCAAAGCACACTGGGTATGATTATTGGCCTTGTTTCGAGGCAGAGCTCATTGGAATAATACACAGCATGCTTTGCAATTGTTCATTTTTACATATTCATATGTAATTCATTTAGCAGATGCTCTTATCGCACCATAGTGCCATCAGACTTCTGATACCAATGTACAGAGAAAGCGGCCCACAAAATTTTGAACCGCTATAAAAAATGCTATAGAACAGTATTTTGTATTTTGAAAATACAAATTACAGGTCTCGAAAGTATCTTGTTACAAAATACATTGTAGTGTAGTTCAGCCCAGTGTAATACAAATGACAAATTACTCAGAAGTAATTGAAATAAATATTTCAAATACAGTTGAAGTCGGAAGTTTACATACACTTAGGTTGGAGTCATTAAAACTTGTTTTTCAACCACTCAACAAATGTCTTGTTAACAAACTATAGTTTTGGCAAGTC
This sequence comes from Coregonus lavaretus, assembly GCF_964263955.1. Taxonomy (NCBI): domain Eukaryota; kingdom Metazoa; phylum Chordata; class Actinopteri; order Salmoniformes; family Salmonidae; genus Coregonus; species Coregonus lavaretus. The sequence goes on from NC_139992.1 coordinate 20,390,478, forward strand.
GGTTAGGACATCTACTTTGTGCATGACAAAAATTTGTTATCCAATAATTGCTTACAGACACATTATTTCACTTATTATTCACTGTATCACAATTCCAGTGGGTCAGAGGTTTACATACACTAAGTTGACTGTGCCTTTAAACAGCTTGGAAAGTTCCAGAAAATGATGTCATGGCTTTAGAAGCTTCTGATAGGCTAATTGACATCATTTGAGTCAATTGGAGGTGTACCTGTGGATGTATTTCAAGGCCTACCTTCAAACTCAGTGCCTCTTTGCTTAACATCATGGGAAAATCAAAAGAAATCAGCCAAGACCGATTTTTTTTATACCTCCACAAGTATGGTTCATCCTTGGGAGCAATTTCCAAACGCCTGAAGGTACCACGTTCATCTGTACAAACAACAGTACGCAAGTATAAACACCACCTGAAAGGCCGCTCAGCAAGGAAGAAGCCACTGCTCCAAAGCCGCCATAAAAAAGCCAGACTACGGTTTGCAGCTGCACATGGGGACAAAGATCATACTTTTTGGAGAAATGTCCTCTGGTCTGATGAAACAAAAATATAACTGTTTGGCCATAATGACCATCGTTATGTTTGGAGGAAAAAGGGGAACGCTTGCAAGTCGAGGAACACCATCCCAACCGTGAAGCACGGGGGTGGCAGCATCATGCTGTGGGGGTGCTTTGCTGCAGGAGGGACTGGTGCACTTCACAAAATAGATGGCATCATGAGGAAGGAAAATTATGTGGATATATTGAAGCAACATCTCAAGACATCAGTCAGGAAGTTAAAGCTTGGTTTAATGGGTCTTCCAAATGGACAATGACCCCAAGCATACTTCCAAAGTTGTGGCAAAATGGCTTAAGGACAACAAAGTCAAGGTATTGGAGTGGCCATCACAAAGCCCTGACCTCAATCATATAGAAAATGTGTGGGCAGAACTGAAAAAGCGTGTGCGAGCAAGGAGGCCAACAAACCTGACTCAGTTACACCAGCTCTGTCAGAAGGAATGGGCCAAAATTCACCCAACTTATTGTGGGAAGCTTGTGGAAGGCTACCTGAAACGTTTGAGCCAAGTTAAACAATTTAAAGGCAATGCTACCAAATACTAATTGAGTGTATGTAAACTTCTGACCCACTGGGAATGTGATGAAATAAATAAAAGCTGAAAGAAATCACTCTCTACTATTATTCTGACATTTCACATTCTTAAAATAAAGTGGTGCTCCTAACTGACCTAAGACAGGGAATTTTTACTAGGATTAAATGTCAGGAATTGTGAAACACTGAGTTTAAATGTATTTGTCGAAGGAGGAGGTCGTCGGGTAAGCTTGGCGTCGGGTAAGCTTGGCTTTATACATAGCTTGGGCTTTGTCGAGTAAGGCTTAAACTATGTATTTAGATTGTAGTTAGGTATTGTAGGTAGTTATTGTGGGTTGTTGTATGTAATTATTGTAGGTTAGTATTGTATTCGGCTGTGCCGGGTGTAGCACGAAGCTAGCTAGCTAACCCACCACCCGGACTAGCTGGCGAGTAGCTATTAGCAACGGTATAGTTGTTTCACGCCTGAGAGTGCCTGTAATTACGCCAGCTGGCTGCCTACAATAATTACATACAATAATTGCCTACCATTCAGCTGTTTTCTAACCTCATTGTCTGAACCGTTAACGTTAGGTAGCAAGTGGCTACTGTGCTTGAAATTTAGCTAGCTTGTTGCTACCTGGATAGCTACTAGTAAACAATAGCTGGAACGACCAAGCGAACAGACGCGAACTGGCTGAATTCAGTGGCTAGCTTTGCACTTGGCTAGCTAACAGTAGCTGCTAGGGGTAAGTCATAACCTACATTAGTGTTTTTTTTTTTTTTTTACATATTGATAGCCCGAGTCGTTCAAGGAATTCGGGACATGGGTGACTAGTTAACGTTAGTTTGGCTCTCTCTGTGTGTTCGTGCCGTGAAAGGAGGGGTTCTTCTTTGTCTGAAAGCAATGGCTAGCTAGTTTGCTAACTATTCTAGCTAACTAACTGGCTGAATAAGTTGACGACGGACTCGCTCAAGCTGTCGGGACTAACCCACAACGTTAGACACGGACACGAACGATCTGCTTGCGTGTTGATACACTGGTGGTTTGTTGTGGCCGAGTATTGGCGCTAAACCGTGTTGTTTGAGTCCGGCATGCTAGCTGGCTGTGGCGTCTTATGACGAGGTGCCCGGACGATTTTCACGGAATAATACTGCACCTAGTTAGCTAGCTGAATAAACTAAGTTAGTCTTTTCCTAGAAACATTGAACCGCTGTAGTTTACAACCATTATAGTTTCTGAGGTGGAAGTTGGGAGAGTTATATTTGTGAGTTGTGGTGAGGGAGGCCCCGCTCTCTCCTTTCCCAGATGTTTGTTCATTTCATTCCGATCTCCTCTGCATTATTGTAGCCATCTGCTGCAGCCTGTCAACTATGCCTCTGCCTATCCCTGTTCTCTCCTCCGCACAGGCTACACAAACGCCTCACACCGCGTGGCTGCTGCCTCTCTAACCTGGTGGTCCCTGCACGCACCTCCCACGTGGAGTTCCAGGTCTCCAGGTCCTGACGGAAACATGGATTACCACTGAAAACACTGCTACTCCTGCTGCTCTCTCCTCCTCTGACCATGTGTTCTCGCATACCCCGAGAGCATCTGGTCAGCGGGGTGGTGGCACAGGAATCCTCATCTCTCCCAAGTGGACATTCTCAATTTTTCCCCTGACCCATCTGTCTATCTCCTCATTTGAATTCCATGCTGTCACAGTCACTAGCCCATTTAAGCTTAATATCCTTGTCATCTATCGCCCTCCAGGTTCCCTTAGAGAGTTCATCAATGAGCTTGACGCCTTGATAAGTTCCTTTCCTGAGGATGGCTCACCCCTCACAGTTCTGGGGGATTTCAACCTCCCTACGTCTACATTTGACTCATTTCTCTCTGCCTCCTTCTTTCCACTCCTCTCCTCTTTTGACCTCACCCTCTCACCGTCCCCCCCTACTCACAAGGCAGGCAATACGCTTGACCTCATCTTTACTAGATGCTGTTGTTCTACTAATCTCACTGCAACTCCCCTCCAAGTCTCCGACCACTACTTTGTATCCTTTTCTCTCTCCCTCTCCTCCAACACTACTCACTCTGCCCCTACACAGATGGTAATGCGCCGTCGCAACCTTCGCTCTCTCTCTCCCGCTACTCTCTCCTCTTCCATCCTATCATCTCTTCCCTCTGCTCAATCCTTCTCCCTCCAATCTCCTGATTCTGCCTCCTCAACCCTCCTCTCCTCCCTTTCTGCATCCTTTGACTCTCTATGTCCCCTATCCTCCCGGCCGGCTCGGTCCTCCCCTCCAGCTCCGTGGCTTGATGACTCATTGCGAGCTCACAGAACAGAGCTCCGGGCAGCTGAGCGGAAATGGAAGAAAACTAGACTCCCTGCAGACCTGGCATCTTTTCACTCCCTCCTCTCTACATTTTCTTCATCTGTTTCTGCTGCTAAGGCCACTTTCTACCACTCTAAATTCCAAGCATCTGCCTCTAACCCTAGGAAGCTCTTTGCCACATTCTCCTCCCTGCTGAATCCCCCCCCCCCCCCCCCCCCCCCCCTCCCTCTCTGTGGATGACTTCGTCAACCATTTTGAAAAGAAGGTTGACGACATCCGATCCTCGTTTGTTAAGTCAAATGACACTGCTGGTCCTGCTCACACTGCCCTACCCCATGCTTTGACTTCTTTCTCCCCTCTCTCTCCAGATAAAATCTTGCGACTTGTGACGGCAGGCCGCCCAACAACCTGCCCGCTTGACCCTATCCCCTCCTCTCTTCTCCAGACCATCTCCGGTGACCTTCTCCCTTACCTCACCTCGCTGATCAACTCATCCTTGACCGCTGGCTATGTCCCTTCCGTCTTCAAGAGAGCGAGAGTTGCACCCCTTCTCAAAAAACCAACACTCGATCCCTCTGATGTCAACAACTACAGACCAGTATCCCTTCTTTCTTTTCTCTCCAAAACTATTGAGCGTGCTGTCTTTAGCCAACTCTCTTGCTATCTCTCTCAGAATGACCTTCTTGATCCAAACCAGTCAGGTTTCAATACTGGTCATTCAACTGAGACTGCTCTTCTCTGTGTCACGGAGGCTCTCCGCACTGCTAAAGCTAACTCTCTCTCCTCTGCTCTTGTCCTTCTAGACCTGTCTGCTGCCTTTGATACTGTGAACCATCAGATCCTCCTCTCCACCCTCTCCGAGCTGGGCATCTCCGGCGCGGCTCACTCTTGGATTGCGTCCTACCTGACCGGTCGCTCCTACCAAGTGGCATGGCGAGAACCTGTCTCCGCAGCACGTGCTCTCACCACTGGTGTCCCCCAGGGCTCAGTTCTAGGCCCTCTCCTGTTCTCACTATACACCAAGTCACTTGGCTCTGTCATATCCTCACATGGCCTCTCCTATCATTGCTACGCTGACGACACACAACTAATCTTCTCCTTTCCCCCTTCTGATAACCAGGTGGCGAATCGCATCTCTGCATGTCTGGCAGACATATCAGTATGGATGACGGATCACCACCTCAAGCTGAACCTTGGCAAGACGGAGCTGCTCTTCCTCCCGGGGAAGGACTGCCTGTTCCATGATCTCGCCATCACGGTTGACAACTCTGTTGTGTCCTCCTCCCAGAGTGCGAAGAGCCTTGGCGTGACCCTGGACAACACCCTGTCGTTCTCCGCTAACATCAAGGCGGTGACCCGATCCTGTAGGTTCATGCTCTACAACATTCGGAGAGTACGACCCTGCCTTACACAGGAAGCGGCACAGGTCCTAATCCAGGCACTTGTCATCTCCCGTCTGGATTACTGCAACTCGCTGTTGGCTGGGCTCCCTGCCTGTGCCATTAAACCCCTACAACTCATCCAGAATGCCGCAGCCCGTCTGGTGTTCAACCTTCCCAAGTTCTCTCACGTCACCCCGCTCCTCCGCACACTCCACTGGCTTCCAGTTGAAGCTTGCATCTGCTACAAGACCATGGTGCTTGCCTACGGAGCTGTGAGGGGAACGGCACCTCCGTACCTTCAGGCTCTGATCAGTCCCTACACCCAAACGAGGGCATTGCGTTCATCCACCTCTGGCCTGCTGGCTCCCCTACCTCTGCGGAAGCATAGTTCCCGCTCAGCCCAGTCAAAACTGTTCGCTGCTCTGGCACCCCAATGGTGGAACAAGCTCCCTCACGACGCCAGGACAGCGGAGTCACTCACCACCTTCCGGAGACATTTGAAACCCCACCTCTTTAAGGAATACCTGGGATAGGATAAAGTAATCCTTCTACCCCCCCCTTACCCCAACCCCCAGCCCCCCCCCCCCCCAAAAAAAAAAATAACACATTGTAAAGTGGTTATCCCACTGGCTATAAGGTGAATGCACCTATTTGTAAGTCGCTCTGGATAAGAGCGTCTGCTAAATGACGTAAATGTAAATGTAAATGTGTATGTAAACTTCCGACTTCAACTGTACATGTAACAGAAATACTGCCTATCTGTGCTTACAGATTGATGTTAGCAAAGATACAGTGTATTTTATTAGCAGTCATGCAATTACTATGTCGACAACCTCGAACTGTATTATTTTTCTTCAACATGGTAGTGGTGGGTTTGTGCTCTTTGCTTTGCATAATCCGGCTATCTTCAGCTAGTTTCTTATCCAACAGCTAATCTATCTCTGTTCCATAATCACCACCAAGTGGGATGTGAACCTGAGTGGCAGATATTTTGTGATCACTGGGGCCAACAGCAGCATTGGAAAAGCTACTGCCCATGAAATAGCCAAAATAGGTACTGTATAGGCAACATTTAATGCCCTAGAGTTGGATAAGTGAATAGATGTTTTCCATCATAAATGTATGATACCATTTCACCATACAGGAAGTCTATACAGTCCACCTTTAGATTCCTTTGCAGTCAGAGTGAGTGATAGGCTAGATAATGATTAATTGTGGAGTTATGAGTGTGCCCTGGTCCTGATGGCAACAAACCTCAAAGTGAGGTCTCATAAAGGCCTAGACATAGACATACAGACTGACAGACCAACCTTGAGGGACAATATGGTGTTAGATTCCCCCTCAGGTGGAAGAGGTGCTTTGAGGTAAATATAGTTTACACAGTGTTTGATATTGGGTAGTGTGGTTTAACATTGGGTTCTTATGGGTTTTATTGCTCTGCAGGTGGGACGGTCCACCTGGTGTGTCGTAACAAGGGACGGGCAGAGGAGGCATAAGCGGACATTGTGGAACAGAGTAAAAACCAGGTGAGGAGGAGTAAATGACCTGTCAGTCATCGGTCTGCACACTAAACAAACACCATACACATCTATTCATGCCCAGTGACTGCCTGGTGAGGGATGAAGAGCCATTGAGTGGAGTGTGAACCTATAATGCTGTTCAATAGGGGTCCTTCAATGTGTGGCTTGTTAATGAAGTCATCCTGAGCTACATGCTTCACAGATTAGCTAATGTTTCCGTGATAAGGATCTATGCCCAGTTGGGTGGAAGTTGAGATATAGATCAGATAATCTTCAGAATGCCTTGTTCAGACTGATCTATGTGAACAAGGACCAATTCAAACAGAAACAGTCTGTTTTGATAGTTCCTGCAAGTCATATGTTTTTATGCCTCCGGTTTGTTAGCTAAATAACACTACTGTTTATATACTCAAGACCTGGCCAAGATTCTTCCATTTTTTCCAAGGCTATCACTCCCACAGAATTCCATGTATGACTTCTTTGTGATCAAGTTTTAATACTACAATTGATCTTTCCAACTGCCAGCAGAATAGTTCACTTATTTTGTGGTTCTTCTATGTTGTTTATCTTTTTATTTGACATTTTCTTTCTCTCTGCAGAATGTCCATGTTCATATTGTTGACATGTCCAGTGCAAGACAAGTCTGGGAACTTGCTGAAAGCTATCTGTTTGGTGGATGTATCGCTCCAAGTCTTACACATGTGTCAACCAGTTGAGGCTCCTCAGAGGAGGAAGGGGTGGACCATCCTACTCGGTGAATAAAATAAATAAATGATAATAGTGAAACATTAACAAGTTTTAGATAAAACTATACTAAATATATTCACGTCACCAAATAACTGATTAAAACACACTGTTGCAATGAAGGTCTACAGTAGCCTCAACAGCACTCTCTGGGGTAGCACCATGGTATAGCCGGAGGACAGCTATTTTCCGTCCTCCTCTGTGTACATTGACTTCAATACAAAACCTAGGAGGCTCATGGTTCTCACACCTTTCCATAGACTTACACAGTAATTATGACGACTTCCGGAGGACATCCTCCAACCTATCAGAGCTCTTGCAGCATGAACTGACATGTTGTCCACCTAATCAAAGGATCAGAGAATTAATCTAGTACTGAAAGCATAAGCTACAGCTAGCTAGCACTGCAGTGCATAACATTTGGTGAGTAGTTGACTCAAAGAGAGAGAAATAGAATAGTTGAACAGTTTTGAACAAATTAAGGAGACGCAGCAGAGGGAGAGCTATTTAGCTATATATCGTTGTATTTTTTTCACTTTCACTTACTTAGCTAGCTAATGCAGATAGCTAATTTAGCCTACTCAAACACCCGGCTCAAATAGAGAGGAATGCTATTTATGCTAGCTAGCTGGCTAAGGCTATCCAACACTGGAACTCTTCCAAGTCAAGGTAAGCTTTCGGTTTTATTATTTTATTGCCACTGGGGCCCGCCAGTGTAACTGCTAAACTGCTTGCTGTACACTGTACAGCGTGTACTCACACCGCAGGACGTCGCCGGACAGGAGGACGACCCCGAGGAAGAGGAGCGGGCCGGTCAGGGTGGAAGTCCCGAATTAGGTTGGGGTCCAGAACGCCCCCAGCTGGAACCCAGCTCCTCTCCTCAGGACCATACCCCTCCCAGTCCACCAGGTAACGGAGCCGTCCCCCATGGAACCTGGAGTCCAGCAGGTCCCTCACCACATACGCCGGACTCCCGTCAATGTCCAGGGGGCGTACGGCATCCACCAGAGGACCAGGAACCACCAGCCTGGGGAGAGACACATGAAAAGTGGGTGAGACATGGTAGTGAGGGGGAAGGAGCAGCCGGTATGATACCTCATTTATCCAGATACCTCCATTCCTCCAGAGCGAGGACCTTAAACGGACCCACAAACCGGGGGCTCAGTTTCAAGCAGGGCAGGCGGAGAGGGAGGTTTTTTGTTGGCAGCCAGACACGATCACCAGGCTGGAATACGGGCGCCTCACTGCGGTCGGCTTGGTCCTTCTGCCAACGAATGGCCCTCTGGAGATGGACATGGGTGGCGTCCCAGAGCTGTCCGGCCCTGCGGAACCACTCGTCGATAGCGGGCGCATCGGTCTGGCTGGGTGTTCAAGGGGCCAGGGCCGGCTGGTACCCCAGAACGCACTGGAAGGGAGTGAGCCCTGTGGAGGAGTGAACGAGGGAGTTCTGGGCATATTCTGCCCAGGGTAGAAACCTCGCCCACTCACCCTGCCAGTCCTGACAGTGGCAATGAAGAAACCTCCCCAGCTCCTGGTTCATGCGCTCCACCTGCCCATTTGACCGAGGCCTATACCCGGAAGTGAGGCTGGCCGTGGCCCCGATCTTCTCCAGGAAAGCCTTCCACACTCGGGAGGTGAATTGGGGGCCACGGTCCGAGATGACCTGGTGGGTACATACACGCGCCCTGGAGGGGCGTTGGCAGGCGCTGGGTCCTCCTGAGCCGCCAGGCGGATGTCTTCGTCCACATCCCAAACGACAGGTGCCACGATGAGAGACGGAGGCAGGATAGGACCCCCCCAGATCCTTCCTTTCTCCGGTATGGTGCATCCTGGAGAGTGTGTCAGCTTTCACATTCTGGGATCCTGGGTGGTAGGACAGAATAAACTGAAAGCGAGTAAGAAGTTGGGCCCACCTGACTTGACGAGAGTTCATCCGTTTCGCTGCCCTTATGTGCTCCAAATTCCGGTGGTCAGTGAGAATCCGGAATGGATGGACTGCACCCTCCAGCCAGTGTCTCCATTCCTCCAGAGCGAGGACCACTGCCAACAGCTCCCTGGCTCCAACTCCATAGTTCCTCTCTGCGGGGAACCTTGCCGCTGGGAGAGGACCCCACCCACGCCCTCCTCAGATGCGTCCACCTCCAGGATGAAAGGATGAGCTGGATCTGGGTGTTTTAGGAGGGGCGCTGTGGTGAACCACTCCTTCAGCCTCTTGAAGGCAGCGTCAGCCTCAGGGTTCCAGGCCAGCTTCTGAGGCCCCCCCTTAAGGAGAGAGGTGAGCGGGGCGGCTATGGAGCTGAAGTATCTGATGAAACGGCGGTAGAAATTTACGAAGCCCAGGAAGCTCTGTAGGCCCTTGATGGTGGTGGGGACTTTCACATGACCTGACGGTGTCCGTCTTCGCTCTTTCCATAAGCACCCCCTGAGGACTGATCCTGTATCCCAGGAAGGAGATGGCCTGTTGGTCGAATTCACATTTCTCCCCCTTCACCAGTAAATGTGACTCTTCGGGGGGTGTTGTCCCTCCAGCAGGTCAATGGCGCAGTCCCAGGGCCTGTGAGGAGGGAGACACAGCCTTGAAGGCAGAGAAGACATCGGAGAGATCTGCGTACACATGTGGAATGTTGGGCTGGAGGGCGGACTCCGGACTCTCCATTGACGTGGAACAACAAATCACCGGCAGGCAGGTCCTCCGGCATGAGGGGGACCAGGCTGTGATCCTCTTGGTGATCCAATTGATGGTGGGGTTGTGTAGTCTGAGCCAGGGCAATCCCAAGACAATCCGGTGAAGGGGTGACGTGATGATGTGGAAGGACAGCTCCTCCGGTAGTGTGGGAATGGTGATGGTGATGGTGATGGGGAGAGTGACGTGCGTAATGGTGCCTGATCCAAGTGGCAGGATCGGGACTGGAAGCTAAGCAGGATCGGGACTGGTTAGTACTTGGTTGGGAGACTGCTTGGGAATACCAGGTGCTGTAAGCCATCTTCGTGATTGGTGTATGATTCTGTGATGAATACTGAGGATACGAAGAGGCAGGACGCAGACGCAGGAATCAACAATGTAAAGGTTTATGTAACACTGAGCAAGAGAACAACAAAGAGTGAGTACAAGACACTAACAATCACACACAACACTGAACAGTCCAGGGCTCTATAGGGGTGGTGATGAGATGATGAGCTGCATATGCGCTTGAGGTGATTAGGGTGCATTGGGTTTCCATTCCAGTGTTGCCGAGGTGGTGCGCTCAGACCGGTGGCTCAGTAGACCGGCGAATCAGAGCACCGGAGGGGAGCAACGGGAGGAGACGTGACAACACCTACTCATTCAAGGGTTTATCTTTATTTTTTAAACTATTTTCTACATTGTAGAATAATAGTGAAGACATCAAAACTATGAAATAACACATATGGAATCATGTAGTAACCAAAAAAGTGTTAAACAAATGAAAATATATTTTAGATTTTAGATTCTTCAAAGTAGCCACCCTTTGCCTTGATGACAGCTTTGCACACTCTTGGCATTCTCTCAACCAGCTTCATGAGGAATGCTTTTCCAACAGTCTTGAAGGAGTTCCCACATATGCTGAGCACTTCTTGGCTGCTTTATCTTCACTCTGTGGTCCAATTCATCCCAAACCATCTCAATTGGGTTGAGGTCGGGTGATTGTGGAGGCCAGGTCATCTGATGCAGCACTCCATCACTCTCCTTCTTGGTCAAATAGCCCTTACACAGCCTGGAGTTGTGTTGGGTCATTGTCCTGTTGAAAAACAAATGATAGTCCCACTAAGCGCAAACCAGATGAGATGCCGTATCACTGCAGAATGCTGTGGTAGCCATGCTGGTTAAGTGTCGCTTGAATTTTAAATAAATCACTAACAGTGTCACCAGCAAAGCACCCCCACACCATCACACCACCTCCTCCATGTTTCACGGTGGGAACCACACATGCAGAGATCATCAATTCACCTACTCTGCGTCTCACAGAGACACGGTGGTTGGAACAAAAAATCTCAAATTTGGACTCATCAGACCAAAGGACAGATTACCACCGGTCTAATGTCCATTGCTCGTGTTTCTTGGCCCAAGCAAGTCTCTTCTTATTATTGGTGTCCTTTAGTAGTGGTTTCTTTGCAGCAATTCGACCATGAAGGCCTGATTCACGTAGTCTCCTCTGAACAGTTAATGTTGAGATGTGTCTGTTACTTGAACTCTGTGAAGCATGTAATTGGGCTGCAATCTGAGGTGCAGTTAACTCTAATGAATTTATCCTCTGCAGCAGAGGTAACTCTGGGTCTTCCTTTCCTGTGGCGGTCCTCATGAGAGCCAGTTTCATCATAGCGCTTGATGGTTTTTGCGACTGCACTTGAAGAAACTTTCAAAGGTCTTGAGATTTTCCAGATTGACTGAACTTCATGTTTTAAAGTAATGATGGACTGTCGTTTCTCTTTGCTTATTTTAGCTGTTCTTGTCATAATATGGACTTCGTCTTTTAATTAAGAAGGAAAGAAATTCCACAAAATAACTTTTAACAAGGCACACCTGTTTTATTGAAATGCATTCCAGGTGACTACCTCATGAAGCTGGTTGAGAGAATGCCAAGAGTGTGACTTTCTTTGGTTACTACATGATTCCATATGTGTTATTTCATAGTTTTGATGTCTAAACTATTATTCTACATTGTAGAAAATAGTCAAAATAAAGAAAAGCCTTTGAATGAGTAGGTGTGTCCAAACTTTTGACTGATACTGTATATATGTACAATAGCAAGGATGTGTGTTTTGTCTTATATTTGGTTGTTGGCTGCCAGTGGACGCCATGTTTGCATTGGAGAAGGAAACTTATTTAAGTAGCGATGAATTTAAGTTGAATATCTTGTGAAATGGAAGTTGTTTTCTGCTGGTGGTGCACAAACTTGGGCAACAAAAATATTGAATATATTTGTTGTCTTAAGGGGGAAGGTGTTACAGGCTTTGGTTTTTCCATTCATGTTTTGAGGTTGGACTTATAGCTCGTTAGCACCGAGTGGTGTCACCTCGTGTTACACCTGTGTTGGTTGCCATCTCATTAGTGGGAAGGTGTTTCACCTGTGCTGGGCCAGGTGCTATTTAACAGTGGCTGGCCCAGTGCTCCAGTGGTCTTGAGTGATGTAGAGGGTTAACTATGGTGTGAGATACCTGCCAAAAGGTTGAATGTACGTATCGTAAGAAAATCCATACGTAAATTGTTAGGATCGTAAGAAAAGCCATGCGTGAAATATGAAACGTAAACGTGAAATTTTATCTGTGAACATACAAACACCATGTTACGATTACAGACTAACATTTTAGGCTTGAACAAATCTTGTGTTGCTATTCTGACGTACAATAATACCTTTCAGAGTTTTGGCAGTTTCATCTCACCAACAAAAAAACTTACACCAAACGGCCTGTGAGGAGTGCTACGAGAACAAGCATAACACAGTATAAAAACCGGAAGTCAGGGAAACTGACGTTTTCAAGTTAAACGTCTCTATTACTCAGTTGAGTTTACTTCACATTTCGGTAGCTAACTTGCCAGCGCAAGTCTTGGTAGCACTAGCTGTATTATGCCTACAACAGTGAAGTTTCAGTCTGCTAGGTGTATATCTACAGCGTGGGCGTCCCCATGCATGCATGCACCTTATCAAAATATGACTAATTCAGTATTGCACCATCCCATTCTCTGGGCTCTGTCTGCAATCATAACCAGTAGTATCTACCAGGAATAATGAAACATAGAAGAAGAAGAAGAAGAAGAAGAAGAAGAAGAAGAAGAAGAAGAAGAATAGCTGTTTGGTGAATCAATGGATTATGTATGACCACTGGAGTCTTTGCCACTCAAATTCTTTATAGAATATTTTGATATTCATTTCATCACTCAAAATCTTGCCAAAGCATATTCTGCAGGGGGGGTTAATATGAATTTAAAATAATTTGACATGATTTATATAAATCGGGTCATGAACATATGGACTTTGAAATGAACAAGGGAGAGGTTAAACGTAGGCTAAGTCTGGCATAAGCTTATTGCCACACTTTACAATAACTCTGTTGCAGTGGTCTTAGGTAGTCTCCGTATAGGCTATTCCCTCCATCGCGACACTGCTGCCCAGTTGAAGAGCTTGTGATCTCCATACGCCTTCGGAAAAGCACCGCTCAGCCTCAGAAGATGCCCTTCTGGAGGCATGCATGCAGCCATAGGCCTACATTAGGGTATAATGACTATTTGCCTACTAGCCAAATAAATTGCAGAGCAGGCATGATGCCTGCAACTCGTTATTCCAACAAACTTGAAAATGTAATTCATCCTTCATTCAGTTTAGTCAGTATGTCATCCATTCAGTCATTTGTCTGAGTTGCAATAGGAATTAAATCAAAGAAAATAGAACAGTCTTATCCAGTTGTATATTGAAATCCATGTGTGTATTCAAAATTATCTAAATTCTCCACAGTTCTTTAGCCTATCACTTTAATAATTCAATGTTTAATTTAGGCCTATCCAAATAAAAAATAGGCCTTCAACTTGTAGGCATTGCAATTTAGGCTATCATTTTGGTTACTGGTGTCTTGTGGAATCATTTTAGAACTCTATTTGTGTTTTATAATTGTTTTTATTATAGGGCTCCCTTTAAAAAGAGACCCTAGCTCACAGGCCTCTAAATATAGCCTCTAAATAAATGTTAAACAAAATATTTGAAGAAGCACAGGCAGTGGCTGATAGGGAAAGCAGATCTGGCTATAGATAGTCTTGACCATTTGGGACCCCTCGACTATTTCGTTCAGGACAGGTTATAGCCAAGACTTAATCAATATTTTGTTTTGTCTCACTTATTCATATGGATATAGCCTCTGCGTGATGGGGTTGTGCAACGCAAATGGCTATAACAAGCCTACATACAGAGTGCAATTCACTAATTCAACAGTCAAAATGCCTACATTCCGTGCTCCCAAATACTGGAAAAAGTGTGATTCATTAGGTTGCATGATCACCACCGTAGCCCCACACGGCTATAAAAATGTATTATGCAATTATATGGCCATTAAATAACACACAACAGCATGTCATATTTAGATAGCGGAAAGGCCTATCCTAAATCATATTTACTTTATATTTTGCAGCTCAGGCGGTTATTCTAGACAAGGCTCTTCTGTGTCTATCATTCTCACACAAGTCATTTGCTGAAGGCCCAAGCCTATACTACGCCATCTGATGGTATAACATCGTTATTGAATGCAGTTCTTAAAAAAGCTAGACTGTTTTGGGGGAAATGAAACCGGAAACTGCAAAGGAACTCTAACGTCTGGGCTAGAGTTGCTTGATTGATTAGCTAACTTCGACTAGCTACGTTCAGTTCATGTCCTTTGCAGATGCCACATTACTGACAAAAGTTTGTACATATAAAACATATCTGTAACCGAGTAAAGGGCGACGTAAAGTAAGAATTGAACGTGTAAATGTTCATTCATAGTTGTAACATAGGGTTTGTATGTTTACAGATCTAATTTAACGTTTACGTTTCATTTTTCACACATGGCTTTTCTTTTACGATCCTAACATTTTGCATATGGATTTTCTTACAATCCTAACGATATGTACGTTCAACCTTTTGGCAGCAATCTCTCTCCATAGTTAACGCCTTTAGTTGGCACTCCCTATTTTGATTTCTAGACAAACAATCCTTTATCTGATTTCCCTGATTTCATTTTCCTCCACCTTTTTTGGTTTGTTTCCTGTCAAATCAAATCAAATCAAATTTTATTTGCCACATGCGCCGAATACAATAGGTGTAGACATTACCGTGAAATGCTTACTTACAGCCCTTAACCAACAATGCATTTATTTTTTAATAAAAAAGTAAAATAAAACAACAACAACAGAAAAGTGTTGAGAAAAAAAGAGCAGAAGTAAAATAAAATAACAGTAGGGATGCTGTATACAGGGGGGTACCGGTGCAGAGTCAATGTGCGGGGGCACCGGCTAATTGAGGTAATATGTACATGTGGGTAGAGTTAAAGTGACTATGCATAAATAATTAACAGAGTAGCAGCAGCGTAAAAAGATGGGGTGGGGGTGGGGGGGGGGCAGTACAAATAGTCAGGGTAGCCATGATTAGCTGTTCAGGAGTCTTATGGCTTGGGGGTAGAAGCTGTTAAGAAGCCTTTTGGACCTAGACTTGGCGCTCCGGTACCGCTTGCCGTGCGGTAGCAGAGAGAACAGTGAATGACTAGGGTGGCTGGAGTCTTTGACAATTTTGAGGGCCTTCCTCTGACACCGCCTGGTATAGAGGTCCTGGATGGCAGGAAGCTTGGCCCCAGTGATGTACTGGGCCGTTCGCACTACCCTCTGTAGTGCCTTGCGGTCGGAGGCAGAGCAGTTGCCATACCAGGCGGTGATGCAACCAGTCAGGATGCTCTCGATGGTGCAGCCGTATAACTTTTTGAGGATCTGAGGACCCATGCCAAATCTTTTCAGTCTCTTCACGACTGTCTTGGTGTGTTTGGACCATGACTTTAAGTCTTTAAGTTTAGTGTGGGTTTTTCTTTTGTTTGCCTCTTAGTGGGCAAATGTAGTGGGTGCTTATGGTGGGTGTCTTTCAGGTCCCAGTTGTTGTTGCTATGCAACTTTCAGTGGACACCCCCATGAGTGTCTTTTTAGAACCCCTCCTAAAACCCCACCTGTTTCATTTTGGTTGTTGTCAGTGACTCTTTGTTAGTTCCTCCTTCTGTTGAGCGACATTTTTTGTTTTCCTGGGGAACGTAACTGAGCATTTCTCCTTTGCCAAGATAATCCTTCCACCTGACAGGTGTGGCATATCAAGAAGCTGATTAAACAGCATGATCATTACACAGGTGCCCCTTGTGCTGGGGACAATAAAAGGCCACTAAAATGTGCAGTTTTGTCACACAACACAATGCCACAAATGTTTCAAGTTTTGAGGGAGTGTGCAATTGGCATGCTTACTGCAGGAATGTCCACCAGAGCTGTTGCCAGAGAATTTAATGTTCATTTTCTACCATATGCCACCGCCGTTTTAAAGAATTTGGCCTCATAACCGCAGACCGCGTGTATGACGTCTTGTGGGTGATTGTACTGCTGATGTCAACGTTGTGTCCCATGCTGGCGGTGGGGTTATGGTATGGGCAGGCATAAGCAATGGACAATGAACACAATTGCATTTTATTGATGGCAATTTGAATGCACAGAAATACCGTGACGAGATCCTGAGGTCGATTTTTTTATAAGGTACAGTTGAAGTCGGACGTTTACATACACCTTAGCCAAATACATTTAAACTCAGTTTTTCACAATTCCTGACATTTAATCCTAGTAAAAATTCCCTGCCTTAGGTCAGTTAGGATCACCACTTTATTTTAAGAATGTGAAATGTCAGAATAATAGTAGAGAGAATGATTTATTTCAGCTTTTATTTCTTTCATCACATTTCCAGTGGGTCAGAAGTTTACATGCACTCAATTAGTATTTGGTAGCATTGCCTTTAAATTGTTTAACTTGGGTCAAACGTTTCGGGTAGCCTTCCACAAGCTTCCCACAATAAGTTGGGTGAATTTTGGCCCATTCCTCCTGACAGAGCTAGTGTAACTGAGTCAGGTTTGTAGGGCTCCTTGCTCGCACACGCTTTTTCAGTTCTGCCCACAAATGACTGATGTATTATATTTATTAATCATTTATTTTATTATTATTTTTGCTGACGCTCTTATCCAGAGCGACTTACATGAGCAATTAGGGTTAAATGCCTTGCTCAAGGGCACATCGACAGATTTTTCACCTAGTCGGCTCGGCAATTAGAACCAGCGACCTTTCGGTTACTGGCACAATGCTCTTAACCACTAAGCTACCTGCCGCCCTATGTCTTGAGATGTTTCTTCAATATATCCACATAATTTTCCTTCCTCATGATACCATCTATTTTGTGAAGTGCACCAGTCCCTCCTGCAGCAAAGCACCCCGGCAGCATGATGCTGCCACCCCCGTGCTTCACGGTTGGGATGGTGTTCTTCGGCTTGCAAGCAGCCCCCTTTTTCCTCCAAACATAACGATGGTCATTATGGCCAAACAGTTATATTTTTGTTTCATCAGACCAGAGGACATTTCTCCAAAATGTACGACCTTTGTCCCCATGTGCAGTTGCAAACCATAGTCTGACTTTTTTATGGCGGTTTTGGAGCAGTGGCTTCTTCCTTGCTGAGCGGCCTTTCAGGTTATGTCGATATAGGACTCTTTTTACTGTGGATATAGATACTTTTGTACCTGTTTCCTCCAGCATCTTCACAAGGTCCTTTGCTGTTGTTCTGGGATTGATTTGCACTTTTCGCACCAAAGTACGTTCATCTCTAGGAGACAGAACGAGTCTCCTTCCTGAGCGGTATGATGGCTGTGTGGTCCCATGGTGTTTATACTTGCATACTATTGTTTGTACAGATGAACGTGGAACCTTTAGGCGTTTGTAGATTGCTCCCAAGGATGATTTCTGAGGTCTTGCCTGATTTCTTTTGATTTTCCCATGATGTCAAGCAAAGAGGCACTGAGTTTGAAGGTAGGCCTTGAAATACATCCACAAGTACACCTCCAATTGACTGAAATTATGTCAATTAGCCTATCAGAAGCTTCTAAATCCATGACATCATTTTCTGGAATTTTCCAAGCTGTTTAAAGGCACAGTCAACTTAGTGTATGTAAACATCTGACCCACTGGAATTGTGATACAGTGAAATAATCTGTCTGTAAACAATTGTTGGAAAAATTACTTGTCATGCACAAAGTAGATGTCCAAACCGACTTGCCAAAACTATAGTTTGTATGGGTGGTCCTCTGTAGCTCAGCTGGTAGAGCACGGCACTTGTAACGCCAGGGTAGTGGGTTCGATCCCCGGGACCACCCGTACACAAAATAAATTATGCACGCATGACTGTAAGTCGCTTTGGATAAAAGCGTCTGCTAAATGGCATATTATTATATTATATTTAACAAGACATTTGTGGAGTGGTTGGAAAAACTAGTTTTATTGACTCCAAGCGAAGTGTATGTAAACTTCCGACTTCAACTGTATCTGTGACTAACAGATGTATATCTATATTCCCAGTCATGTGAAATCCATAGACTAGAGCCTAATGAATTCATTTCAATTGACTGATTTCCTCAGTAAAATCTTTGAAATTGTTTCATGTTGCGTTTATATTTTTGTTCAGTATAGATGAATAATTCAATTTGATTCAATATGAGTCAATTCAAATTGGATATGATTCAATATGAGTGATTGGATTGAATATGAGTCTATTCAATATGATTTCTCTCCCCAGATCAACAATGCAGGCTGTATGGTGAACCAGAGAGAGCTGACAGAGGAAGGTTTGGAGAAGAACTTTGCTACTAACATGCTCGGTCAGTAGTCACGTCTCACTGGAAACAATGTACAACACTTGCTAGTATAGGTTGATGTTTACTGACAATGTTCTTCCTTATCATTACTCTTCACTTGGTTAGGTACATTCATCCTAACCACAGCGTTGATACCAGCCCTGAAACAGGCACAAGACCCACGAGTGATGAGTAATGTCATGCCTTATACAAATGACATTTGCCCAATACTGAACATAGTCAATTTTTTTTACATTTTAGTCATTTTAGCAGACGCTCTTATCCAGAGCGACTTACAGTTAGAAAGTGCATACATTTTTCATACTGGCCCCCCGTGGGAATCGAACCTACCAACTGAGCTAATGAAAAGCCTTAGAAATTAGAAAAGTTGTTCTTGTATGGCCTTTCCCCCATTAGTTCTGTGTTATTGTGCTTGATTAACACCTAATTCACCAGCAGAGGAACTAGTGTGTCTGAACAAATGCATCCAAGGAATCTATTACATATTACAAAAAAAACAAGAAAAGGACATGTCCCATCTGTCTATAACAGTCTAACAGCACAGATTGTCATCATGACAATCACCCCTCTCCTCCAGATCAGTGTCATCAGGAGGCATGCTGGTCCAGAAGATGAGCGTGGACGACCTGCAGTCTGAGAAGGGGACGTTCGATGGCACTATGGCCTACCCCCAGAACAAAGTAAGGATATGGCACATCTACTACCCACTCATCACCCTGAGTGAATGCATTATCTAGCCCATGACTGTGCTGAGATAGGGTAAAACATTTTGTCTCAAAGTTAACCCTTTGGACCCCAAAATAATTAAGTAAAATATTCTGTTACAGTTCTGTTATATTCTCTGTGAAAGTTATTTTCTGTGTGTTGTGGTGACAGAGACAACAGGTGATACTGACAGAGATGGGGCGGCAGGTAGCTTAGTGGTTAAGAGCGTTGTGCCAGTAACCGAAAGGTCGCTGGTTCTAATCCCCGAGCCGACTAGGTGAAAAACCTGTCGATGTGCCCTTGAGCAAGGCACTTAACCCTAATTGCTCCTGTAAGTCGCTCTGGATAAGAGCGTCTGCTAAATGACCAATTTATTTTTTTTATTTTATTTTATGGGCATCTCAGCATAAAGAGATCCACTTCTCCTCAATGCACCCTGGCTGGGCTGACACTCCAGGTACTACCACTGATCTAGAGTCAGAAATGCAGACAGAAATCTACCAGTACAATCAGTATAATCATCCATGCATTTCTTGATCGATTCTGTTAAGGAAAACGCCCTACATCTTTGTTGACTATGTGTTCCATGTAGCTGTGCAGTTGTCCATGCCTGACTTCCATGCTAAGATGAAGAACAAGCTGCGTACGGTGGCTATGGGGGCCGACACGGTGGTGTGGCTGGCTGTCTCAGCTGTGGCCTCCAAGCAGCCCGGTGGACTCTTCTTCCAGGGTGAGACACAGGGGCCTTTTCTTAATTAGATTTGCTCAACTCCTGTGTCCTCTCTCCTTCGTCCTCTCTGGCCTTCTTTTGAAAAAGGTTAAAGGTAATTGAGGAGAGGCGGCGAGGAGAGGGAAAGTGAATGAAAATGTGCTCATATGAAGTTAGACTCTCCTTCTACAATCACGCGTCATCAGGCAAATTACGTTTACAGGGTGGAATCCCAAAAGAAATGTAAAGTGATAAACAAATGTAGCTAATTGTGCAAGACATGTATTAGATAAAAGGATAAGAAGCATATCGTTTTTAAATGTTTCCTCCTTTGAGAAAACAATAGATGATTCAAAGGGGGTGTGGCAGATTTCAAAACTCTTCTGCGAAGGACTCAGTTAGAATACACTTATGCTTCCTCACCAAATTGAGGCAATCGAGGAGGGGAGGACAGTCTTCCATTTGCCTACTAATGAATTGACACACTCCTCGACCACTTATCGGTTTCCGGGTCACGGAGGACAGACTTTTGCCCAAACGAGAGAACCCCAGGGATGGAGAGGGTAGGGAGTGGAACAGGAAGGGTTTTTTCTTCTTCTTGGAAATGCCTCCTTGATAGACACATCCTGACTCTGTTCAAATACCTTCCTGAAATCTCTTACATCTGATCCCCTTTTTTCTTTCCCATAATGCCCCAGACCGGAAGGCGGTGCCCACACACCTGCCTCTGGCTTCATCCAGGTCTTCTCCGGCCGATGAGAAGTTGCAGACGACACTGGAGCAGCTGGCACACAAGTTCAAACCTTTCCTACAGGGGTCAAAAGGTTAAGCACAGACCCTCCAGCCCATGTGTCTGTTTACAAACACACCTCATTATGGATATGCACTGTATAAAGTGGACATAGCAGTAATATTTAAAAAATATATTTCTATTTAAGTTGTAAATCAGTGGAGGCTGGTGGGAGGAGCTATAGAAGGACGGGCTCATTGTAATGGCTGGAATGGAATAAATGGAACAGTATCAAACATGCAAACTACGATTAATTCCATTAATTCCATTCCAGCCATTACACAGAGCTCGTCCTCCTATAGCTCCTCCCACCAGCCGCCACTGCTGTAAATACAAACAGATTGCTATTGCTAAGATCAAAGTGTAGCCACACGGAACATTCCAAAGGGTAATGTTTGGGGTCATCTGATGCTCCATTAATTTTAACAATATACTACTTCCTTCTCAAATGATGCTATAAAGGATTTTCCGTTAGCCTGTATGTTGCATACTACATACATTTCAGTAACAATACAGTACATACTGGCACTCAGACCACAGCATAATATCAGTGGTGTAGCACAGTTTCGCAAGGTCCAAGCATGCCAGTCTATCCAGATGCCAATATATTTGTAAGCATGGACATGATCAATATGGACACCATCCAAAGTACACATGCTTAAATCAGACTTATTTCTATGCGCTCTAGAGAACAACATATACTTAAATTAGTACTGAATGCAGGTAAAACTAAGGTCAATAAAGTTATGTAATACAATGAAGGCAGACTGTAGTTCAGATAGAGCCTGGTCAACCGTGGGGGCAATAGCATAAACAACAGTATCATCGGCATACAAGTGCAGGTTACAATTTAATTAACAGACAAGTCGATATTGTTCATGTAAAGAGTACAGGACCCCTGCGAGACACCTTTCGTAATATCCAGGAAACCTGATTTAACACCATCAGTAGATATATGTTGAGTTCTATCTGTCAAGTAATTTTTAAACCAGTTACATGCAGGCCAATTGAGGAAAGCCTCTGAATTAGCAGTGAGTGATCAACAGTATCGAAAGCCTTTGACAGGTCAATGAAGAGGGCAGCACAATGTTGCCTTTTATCCACATCATTTATAACTAGGGATGCATAACTATAACTAGGGATGCATAACTATAACTAGGGAAGCATAACTATAACTAGGGAAGCATGTCTGGTGCAATAACAAAGGCACCTCATCAAACTAAACTTCAAGTAGATCATTTAGGCACTGATCAATCTTTCAATGTTAAAAATAGGTATTAGTAAAAAGAAAACAGCAGAAGCGTCTTCAAAAAGCTTTACTTAATTTTCTTTGTATTGTAGCCTAAACTAACAAAATAAAACAAATAAAACCTTAATTGAGTGCTTAATCTAAAGTAAGTCCGTCATTAACTTTAATAAATACTGATTGAATCAATAATTTATGAAACTTATTGTATATGGGAATAATAATAATTTTGTAGCTTATTTTCCTCGAGAACTTTCATCAGAACAACTTTGAAAAGAATTTCACAGCCATTCCTTCAAGTTTGGGGAATATTCCTGGTAGGAACATTGTAGCTGCAGTCCCAACAGTATCCAGAGCCTTGCTAATGAATGACGGCCTATTCTCTTCCTCTTGTGCCTTCGCATCCTTAAGGGCATCTATCTCTCTTTGCATTTGGCTTGCTTTGTCATCAAATCCTTGCTGGAGGAGGTCACTCTGCTCCTGAAATGACAAATACAGTTTGTAACATACAGTACATCAGACATAGTGTATACCTGACAAATGCAGTGTACACATCAGACACACATCGTATTACTACAGTTACTGTAGTTTTAAAGTGTACTTCTCAATGTTTGTGTTTTTGGTTCCTACCTTGAGTCTGGCCTGCAGAACTCTATCGTGCTCTGCGACGGCATTTCTGCTGTCTCTCTCCATCCTGTCCATCAACTGGTTCACATTTTCCTCATATGTCCTCAGCTGGTCCGCTCTCAACCTCTCCTAGACTACCAGCTGCTCCTCCATGGCGCGATTCTCCCGCTCAGATGCCTCCCTTCTTGCTTCCTCGGCTAAAGAGGAAGAGAGTATGTGTGACAGAGAGAGACTGAGGGAAAGAGAGTGAGAGGTAAGCCTTCATGTGGTGGTCATTAGAATGTTGTCGTCAGGACATGTGTATTGTCCTTGTAGCACACTGATTTGGCAGATGTTAGTTACATATTTATTATATCACCTTCTGCTCTCTGCTCAGCTTCAGTGAGGGACTGGTCTGCTGACAGGATGGCCTGACCAATGCTTGCCTTCCTTTCCAAGTACTCCTTCAGTACATCTTTAGCCTTGAACAACCACATACGATGTTTAACTTTCAACATCACATCAGTCCATTCATAACTCCTTTAAACAGCATCCACAAAACATGATAATTGCATACTGTCCTAAAATAGCTGAAGCACCACCTCCAACATACCTTCACTCCCCTGCCTCCCTCAGATCTGTATTCGCTGGTGGCCAGTTTCAGGTCGTTGCAGTACACTTTGTATCCTCCAGGGATCATGTAGGAGCCAACCCTTATTTGCTCCTCCAGGGGGGCAAAGATGCATTCGATTTTGGACTCACATGCCTTCTGGGACTCCTTGTAGTTCCTCTCACAGATCTTCTCGTACTCCTCCTGAAGCACTTTCTACAAAAAGAGGTTGGTTCAGAATGTACCAGAACGAACCAGAATGTCTTGGTTGAGTTGAGGTAATAAAATGGTACCATAAAGTGATAGTTCACCCAAAATACAAATTAACCTAATCTTGTTAAATACATGTATCATTGAATTTAATATTGACTCATTGAATATAGAATCTACACTCCCATACCATGATCTCCAACTGGTACTTCTGGTCCTCGTCTTTAAAGGAGCTGTTGATGAATATGGCCACAGCCTCCTTCTCCATGACAGCATGTACTTCAGACAGCTCCTCTTGGGTCTCTGTGGGGTAGGCCACCCAGTCAGCCATGCCCCTCTGGTAGTGGGCCCTGGCCCTCTCGATGGCGCAAGAGTTCTCTATCTGGGCCAGCGCCACCACAGCATTGTCCAGGCAGGGGATCTGCCCGCTCCGGATGGCAGACACATATGTCTCTGCCAGGTTCCCCAGCACTGCAGGAGAGAGAGGGAGAGAGAGGGAGAGAGTGTGTGAGTGAGTGAGCAAGCGGAATCTGCATATATACACTCAGTGGCAGGTTTATTAGGTTCACGAAAATAGTTTGCTCCTACAGACAGTGCGTCACGTTTGCTGTGACTTGCTATATAAAGCAGGCAGACATCGAGGCATTCAGTTACTGTTCAATTGAACATTAGAATGGGCAAAACGAGTGACCTAAGCAACTTTTAGCGTGGTATGATCGTCTGTGCAAGGCGCGCCGGTTCCAGTATCTCAGAAACGTCCGGCTTCCTGGGCATTTCACGTACGACAGTGTCTAGGGTTTGCCGAGAATGGTGCGACAAACAAAAAACATGCAGTCTGTGGCAGTCCTGTGGGCGAAAAAAGCTTGTTGATGAGAGAGGTCGAAGGAGAATGGCAAGAAACGAGCAAGCTAACAGGCAGGCCATAAACAGGCAAATAACGGCGCAGTAAAATAGTGGTGTGCAGAATGGCATTTCGGAACTAACAACTCGTTGGTCCTTGTCACGGATTGGCTATTGCATCAGATGACCGCACTGGATTCTACTCCTATCAGCTAAAACCAAAAATAAGCGACTCCACTGGACAATTGAGAAGTGGAAAAAAATTGCCTGGTCCGACGAATTCCGGTTCCTGTTGCGTCATGCTGATGGCATAGTCAGGATTTGGCGTAAGCAGCATAAGTCCCATCCTGCCTGGTGTCAACGGTTTAGGCTGGTGGGGGGGGGGGGGGGGTGTAATGGTTAGGGGAATGTTTTCCTGGCAGACGTTGGGGTCCCTTGATACCAATTGTGCAAAGTTTGAACGCGACACTTTGTAGAATCCATGCCCAGAAGAATTCAGGCTGTTCTGGATAAAATTGGGGGTCCAACCCGGTTCCTGATGGGCATACCTAATAAACTGGACACTGACTGACTTATATACAGTGCATTCGGAAAGTATTCAGACCCTTTGACTTTTTCCACATTTTGTTACGTTAGCCTTATTCTAAAATGGATTTAATTGTTTTTTTTCCCTCATCACTCTACACACAATACCCCTTAATTACAAAGCAAAAACAGGTTTTTAGATTTTTTTGCAAATATATAAAAAACTAAACTGAAATAACATTTACATAAGTATTCAGACCCTTTACTCAGTACTTTGTTGAAGCTTTTGGCAGCGATTACAGCCTCGAGTCTTCTTGGGTATGACGCTACAAGCTTGGCACACCTGTATTTGGGGAGTTTCTCCCATTCTTCTCTGCAGATCCTGTCAATCTCTGTCAGGTTGGATGGGGAGCGTCGATGCACAGCTATTTTCAGGTCTCTCCAGAGATGTTCGATTGGGTTCAAATCCGGGCTCTGGCTGTGCATTTCAAGGACATTAAGAGACTTGTCCCGAAGCCACTCCTGCGTTGTCTTGGCTGGGTGCTTAGGGTCGTTGTCCTGTTGGAAGATGAACCTTCACAGTAGGGATGGTGCCAGGTTTCCTCCAGACGTGACGCTTGACATTCAGGCCAAAGAGTTCAATCTTGGTTTCATCAGACCAGAGAATCTTGTATCTCATGGTCTGAGAGTCCTTTAGGTGCCTTTTGGCAAACTCCAAGCGGGCTGTCTTGTGCCTTTTACTGAGGAGTGGCTTCCGTCTGGCCACTCTACCATAAAGACCTGATAGGTGGAGTGCTGCAGAGATGGTTGTCCTTCTGGAAGGTTCTTCCATCTCCACAGAGGAACTCAGGAGCTCTGTCAGAGTGACCATCGGGTTCTTGGTCACCTCCCTGATCAAGGCCCTTCTCCCCCGATTGCTTAGTTTGGCTGGGCCGCCAGCTCTAGGAAGAGTCTTGGTGGTTCCAAACTTCTTCCATATTTAGCATGATGGAGGCCATTGTGTTCTTGGGGACCTTCAATGCTGAGCTCCACAGACAATTCCTTTGACCTCATGGCTTGGTTTTTGCTCTGACATGCACTGTCAACTGTGGGACCTTATATAGACATGTGTGTGCCTTTCCAAATCAAGTCCAATCAATTTAATTTCCACAGGTGGACTCATATCAAGTTGTAGAAACATCTCAAGGATGATCAATGGAAACAGGATGCACCTGAGCTCAATTTCGAGTATCATAGCAAAGGGTCTGACTACGTATGTTATATAAGATCTGTTTTTTATTTTTTATACATTAGCAAAAATGTCTAAACCTGTTTTCGCTTTGTCATTGGGGGGCATTGTGTGTAGATTGATGAGGAAAAAAATATATTTAATCCATTTTAGAAAAAGGCTGTAACATAAACTGTGGAAAAAGGGAAGGGTTCTGAATACTTTCCGAATGCACTGTATACACACACACACATATACAGTGGGGAAAAAAGTATTTAGTCAGCCACCAATTGTGCAAGTTCTCCCACTTAAAAAGATGAGAGAGGCCTGTAATTTTCATCATAGGTACACGTCAACTATGACAGACAAAATGAGAAAAAAAATCCAGAAAATAACATTGTAGGATTTTTAATGAATTTATTTGCAAATTATGGTGGAAAATAAGTATTTGGTCAATAACAAAAGTTTCTCAATACTTTGTTATATACCCTTTGTTGGCAATGACACAGGTCAACCGTTTTCTGTAAGTCTTCACAAGGTTTTCACACACTGTTGCTGGTATTTTGGCCCATTCCTCCATGCAGATCTCCTCTAGAGCAGTGATGTTTTGGGGCTGTCGCTGGGCAACACGGACTTTCAACTCCCTCCAAAGATTTTCTATGGGGTTGAGATCTGGAGACTGGCTAGGCCACTCCAGGACCTTGAAAAGCCACTCCTTCGTTGCCCGGGAGGTGTGTTTGGGATCATTGTCATGCTGAAAGACCCAGCCACGTTTCATCTTCAATGCCCTTGCTGATGGAAGGAGGTTTTCACTCAAAATCTCACGATACATGGCCCCATTCATTCTTGCCTTTACACGGATCAGTCGTCCTGGTCCCTTTGCAGAAAAACAGCCCCAAAGCATGATGTTTCCACCCCCATGCTTCACAGTAGGTATGGTGTTCTTTGGATGCAACTCAGCATTCTTTGTCCTCCAAATACGACAAGTTGAGTTTTTACCAAAGAGTTATATTTTGGTTTCATTTGACCATATGACATTCTCCCAATCCTCTTCTTGATCATCCAAATGCACTCTAGCAAACTTCAGACTGGCCTGGACATGTACTGGCTTAAGCAGGGGGACACGTCTGGCACTGCAGGATTTGAGTCCCTGGCGGCGTAGTGTGTTACTGATGGTAGGCTTTGTTACTTTGGTCCCAGCTCTCTGCAGGTCATTCACTAGGTCCCTCCGTGTGGTTCTGGGATTTTTGCTCACCATTCTTGTGATCATTTTGACCCCACGGGGTGAGATCTTGCGTGGAGCCCCAGATCGAGGGAGATTATCAGTGGTCTTGTATGTCTTCCACTTCCTAATAATTGCTCCCACAGTTGATTTCTTCAAACCAAGCTGCTTACCTATTGCATATTCAGTCTTCCCAGCCTGGTGCAGGTCTACAATTTTGTTTCTGGTGTCCTTTGACAGCTCTTTGGTCTTGGCCATAGTGGAGTTTGGAGTGTGACTGTTTGAGGTTGTGGACAGGTGTCTTTTATACTGATAACAAGTTCAAACAGGTGCCATTAATACAGGTAACGAGTGGAGGACAGAGGAGCCTCTTAAAGAAGAAGTTACAGGTCTGTGAGAGCCAGAAATCTTGCTTGTTTGTAGGTGACCAAATACTTATTTTCCACCATAATTTGCAAATAAATTCATTAAAAATCCTACAATGTGATTTTCAGGAATTTTTTTCTCAATTTGTCTGTCATAGTTGACGATTACCTATGATGAAAACTACAGGCCTCTCTCATCTTTTTAAGTGGGAGAACTTGCATAATTGGTGGCTGACTAAATACTTTTTTTCCCCACTGTATATATATATATATAGATATGTGTGTGTGTATATGTATATATGTATATATATATATATATATGTATATATGTATATATATATATATATATATATATATATATATATATATATATATATATATATATATATACATACACATACAGTGGGGAGAACAAGTATTTGATACACTACCGATTCTGCAGGTTTTCCTACTTACAAAGCATGTAGAGGTCTGTAATTTTTATCATAGGTACACTTCAACTGTGAGAGACAGAATCTAAAACAAAAATCCAGAAAATCACATTGAATGATTTTTTTTGTAATTAATTTGCATTTTATTGCATGCCATACGTATTTGATCACCTACCAACCAGTAAGAATTCAGGCTCTCACAGACCTGTTAGTTTTTCTTTAAGAAGCCCTCCTGTTCTCCACTCATTACCTGTATTAACTGCACCTGTTTGAACTCGTTACCTGTATAAAAGACACCTGTCCATACACTCAATCAAACCGACTCCAACCTCTCCACAATGGCCAAGACCAGAGAGCTGTGTAACGACATCAGGGATGAAATTGTAGACCTGCACAAGGCTGGGATGGGCTACAGGACAATAGGCAAGCAGCTTGGTGAGAAGGCAACAACTGTTGGCGCAATTATTAGAAAATGGAAGAAGTTCAAGATGACGGTCAATCACCCTCTGTCTGGGGCTCCATGCAAGATCTCACCTTGTGGGGCATCAATGATCATGAGGAAGGTGAGGGATCAGCCCAGAACTACACGGCAGGACCTGGTCAATGACCTGAAGAGAGCTGGGACCACAGTCTCAAAGAAAACCATTAGTAACACACTACGCCGTCATGGATTAAAATCCTGCAGCGCACGCAAGGTCCCTCTGCTCAAGCCAGCGCATGTCCAGGCCCATCTGAAGTTTCCCAATGACCATCTGGACGATCCAGAGCAGGAATGGGAGAAGGTCATGTGGTCTGATGAGACAAAAATTGAGCTTTTTGGTCTAACCTCCACTCGCCGTGTTTGGAGGAAGAAGAAGGATGAGTACAACCCCAAGAACACCATCCCAACCTGAAGCATGGAGGTGGAAACATCATTCTTATGGGGATGCTTTTCTGAAAAGGGGACAGGACGACTGCACCGTATTGAGGGGAGGATGGATGGGGCCATGTATCGCGAGATCTTGGCCAACAACCTCCTTCCCTCAGTAAGAGCATTGAAGATGGGTCGTGGCTGGGTCTTTCAGCATGACAACAACCAGAAACACACAGCCAGGGCAACTAAGGAGTGGCTCCGTAAGAAGCATCTCAAGGTCCTGGAGTGGCCTAGCCAGTCTCCAGACCTGAACCCAATAGAAAATCTTTGGAGGGAGCTGAAAGTCCGTATTGCCCAGCGACAGCCCCGAAACCTGAATGATCTGGAGAAGGTCTGTATGGAGGAGTGGGCCAAAATCCCTGCTGCAGTGTGTGCAAACCTGGTCAAGACCTACAGGAAAAGTATGATCTCTGTAATTGCAAACAGAGGTTTCTGTACCAAATATTAAGTTATGCTTTTTTCATGTATCAAATACTTATGTCATGCAATAAAATGCCAATGAATTACTTAAAAATCATACAATGTGATTTTCTGGATTTTTGTTTTAGATTCCTCTCACAATTGAAGTGTACCTATGATAAAAATTACAGACCTCTACATGCTTTGTAAGTAGGAAAACCTGCAAATTCGGCAGTGTATCAAATACTTGTTCTCCCCACTGTACATACACACACACACACATATGTACACTACCGTTCAAAAGTTTGGGGTCACTTAGAAATGTCCTTGTTTTCGAAAGGAAAGTAATTTTTTTGTCCATTAAAATAATGTCAAATTGATCAGAAATACCGTGTAGACATTGTTAATGTTGTAAATGGATATTGTAGCTGGAAACGGCTGATTTTTAATTGAATATCTACATAGGCTTACAGAGGCCCATTATCAGCAACCATCAGTCCGGTGTTCCAATGGCACGTTGTGTTTGCTAAGCCAAGTTTATCATTTTAAAAGGCTAATTGATCATTAGAAAACCCTTTGATATTATGTTAGCACAGCTGAAAGCTGTTGTGCTGATTAAAGAAGCAATAAAACTGGCCTTCTTGAGATTAGTTGAGTATCTGGAGCATCAGCAATTGTGGGTTCGACTACAGGCTCAAAATGGCCAGAAACAAATAACTTTCTTCTGAAACTCGTCAGTCTATTCTTGTTCTGAGAAATGAAGGCTATTCTATGTGAGAAATTGCGAAGAAACTGAAGATCTCGTTGATAGATTAATTATTAATGACTAATTATTACACCCTGAAACTGTGTATAATGTGTTAGAAATGTGTTTGTGTAGGACCAGTAAAGACTATGGCATTGAGCCACTATTTAGCAATGTGAGTAAGAGTTAGGCCAGACAACAAAGGACAAGGAGAACTGCCTACAGGCAACTGATAACTGAGGAATTTAGGGAGTAGAGAAACTGTTAGGCTTTTTAATGAGTATGAAAACATGATGCAGAATATTGTGAGAACGGCAATAACTGAGGAATGCAGGGAGTAGGCTATGATAAGAAAGTGTGTATGTATGAGTGAGTGTGTGTGTGTGTATGTATGTGTGTATGCATGTGTGTGTGTGTGTATCTGTGTGTGTGTGTGGATGTATGTGTGTGTGTGTGTGTGTGTATGTATGTGTGTGTGTGTGTGTGTGTGTGTGTGAACTGATGGTCAGGAGAGCAGTTTTAGAGTGGAAAACTACAGCCCGCCTACAGAGGGGAGGGATTTTTTTGTATGACGTATGAGTATAAAAGATGGACTCTGAAATTGTGATGGCAGAATTCTCAATGAAGAAAGATCTCTGACTATGCAGATCGGGACTCTGTCCGTTACTTAAATCCCAAAAGACTTACAACCTTTTGGGAGACGCACAGAGACACTGAAATAGTTTGTTTAATAATTCACATAACAGCTTGGTCCTTCGTGGCCGGACTCCAATACCTGCTTTTGTCAATCCAGGTAACTCTGAAAACCGTCGACGGGCGAATGATACATTCGTAAATAGAAAGTCCTGCTCTTTGACATTAAGGGTTAAAACAGGCCAGAGGACACCTGATTAATGACAGAGACGGTGACAGAATCCAAACCTACATTGAATCTCGGCTGCAAGGATAAGGTCAGTAGTCTTTATTCATTAATTGGGGCAGTCTGGGATTGCTCAGGGTGGATCCGTAACGATTCACGGTAATAGGCCATTACCAAAATAAACTACCCTGTATGCAGAGAACCTGGGGTTAAAGACATACAGGGAAGAGAAGGGATTGTTGAGTAACCTGTAATAGATTATAGAACAGTCAACAAATAATCTGGGTTAAACAAATACAAAAAGTACACCAGAGAAGGAATTAAAATAGCATGTTGTAAGGGATCGGGGTTTGGCAGGATCTAGACAGAGTCTGACACTTCCCCGATCTACTGAGAGGGGGAGTCATCAGACTCAATCTGGTTCACCTGAGTTCTGAGCACACCTGTCAGTAATTAGTATAGGATTTAAGGTGTGCTCAGAAGCTCAGTCGGCGCGAGGTATTGTTCCATTGTGACTTGCTAAGCGTTTTGTTCGGACTGAGAGAGAGAGAGTTTGTTGTTTTGATTACCCGTGTATCCGACCAGTGCCTTGTTATTTGACTCCCCGTATTGCTTAATCCTCTACTTGTCTACCCCAGTGATTACCGTTCTCGGATCCTGTGCCTGTGACCTCGACTACGACTAAGCCCGCTCCTTTGGTACCCCTGCCTGTCTATGCCTGGCCCGGTTTTGACCACAGCCCGCCCGACCACGATTAAGCCTTTCCCTTGTCTGTACTTTAATAAAGCATCGCTATTCTGCGATTGGATCTTACCACTCTGTCCGAGTATTCATTACAGAATACCTCGCCCTTACCATGGATCCAGCGGAATTCCAGAGGCGATGGGAGATACAGGAGAAATGCATGGATGAACTCCTACAGCTACTCAACGCTGGTGCAGCGGAAGGCACCACCCCGAGTACGGTCAGTCCTCGTCATGCACCTCCGATTTCTATACCGACAGGGTACGACGGGGAACCTGGCAAATGTCAGGGGTTTCTACTCCAGATGTCCCTGTATATGTCGTATAATCATTCCATGTTTTCCGATGACCGTAGCAGGGTGGATTTCATGATTTCTCTGCTAACGGGAAGAGCACTGGATTGGGCTACTGCGCTTTGGGCAGCTGAGGTCCCCGAGCTGAATGAGGAAGTTCAGTTCAAGAGACTGTTTCAAGAGGTGTTCGACCACCCAGTATCTGGGCGTAGTGTGGGAGATCAGCTATGCGAACTTCAGCAGGGCCGTCGCACAGTAGCCGACTACGCTTTAGAGTTCCGTACTATAGCAGCCGGTAGCGGATGGAGCGAGACTGCTTTGCTCACAGTTTTCCGTAGAGGGCTGCGCAAAGACGTACAGACTGAGTTGGCTTGTCGAGGAGATATCACTACGCTACATGAGTTTATCAAAATTGCCATCTCTATTGATAATCTTATAGTGCAACACAAGGCATCCACAGTTCGGGAGCCCTCGATCACTGGTCCTATGCAAGCGACAGAGCGGAGGAGAGAATCTGAGGAGGAACCTATGCAACTGGGGCGGTCACCTCTACAAGGGTCGGTGAGACAACAACGTCGGCAAGACGGACTATGCCTGTATTGTGGTCAGTCGGGTCATTTCGTGCGTCAATGTCAGGTACGACCTAACCGTACCTCAGGATATCGCCTCGGAACTGCCAAACCGGTGAGTGAGACTCCCGTTTTGAACATTACAGCTAAACAAATGTATGTACCTGTTACCTTATCTGTCGGAGAGAAAGTGCGCAGGTTGGAAGGACTTATTGATTCCGGAGCGGCGGCCAGCTTTCTGGATATGGGTCTTGCTGAGGAGTTGGGAGTTCAACTTATTCCTATTCAACCTCCCCTGCGAGTCAACGCGCTAGACGGTGAGCCCATGGGCACTGGGTTCATTACGCACCGTACCGGGGAGATCAAGTTACAAGTGGGCGCCATACACCAGGAGAACATCTTTTTTTTCGTCATCTCCGCTCCACGGGAGCCACTAGTTCTCGGCCACCCCTGGCTCGTCCTCCATGATCCGGTCATCTCCTGGAAATCTGGCGATATCACAGCTTGGAGTGAGGTATGTAGGGCAGAGTGCCTCAATTTACCGTGCAAAACGTCTACTGTGGAGGATGCGCAGGGTGCGGTGTCTACTGTGGTCCCTACAGAATACCAGGATTACGCGCAGGTGTTCTCCAAGGAGAGGGCTACCGTGTTACCACCTCATCGGGCCTGGGACTGCGGGATTGATCTACTATCCGGAGGTACACCTCCTCGTGGAAGAATCTACCCGTTGTCACAGCCTGAACGAGAAGCGATGAGTCAGTATGTTGATGAGGCGCTACAGCAAGGGGCCATTCGCCCATCGACGTCTCCCGCCGCATCCAGTTTTTTCTTTGTGAAGAAAAAGGATGGCGGACTGCGTCCTTGTATCGACTATCGAGGGTTGAACGATATCACCATAAAAAATCGTTATCCCCTTCCTTTGATTCCAGCCGCCCTTGAACAGGTGGGACAGGCCTCCATGTACAGTAAACTGGACCTCAGGAGTGCGTACAATCTGGTGCGTATTAGAGAGGGGGATGAATGGAAGACCGCCTTCATCACACATCGAGGACACTACGAATATTGTGTCATGCCCTATGGACTTACCAACGCGCCCTCAGTATTTCAGGCGTTCATGAATGACATTTTCAGAGACATGATTGATCGATTTGTCATAGTATACATTGATGACATCCTCATATATTCTAACTCGCTGAGTGAACATGTGTCCCATGTACGACAGGTTCTGGATCGGCTCCTACAACATTCTCTGTTTGTGAAGGCAGAAAAAAGCGAATTCCACGTCACTACGATTTCCTTCCTTGGGGCCATACTCACTCCCGACGGTGTTAAACTGGATGAATCTAAGGTGCAAGCGGTACAAGACTGGCCTCAACCCAAGACGGTGAAGGAGCTCCAGAGGTTCTTAGGGTTTGCCAATTACTATAGACGGTTCGTGCGTAATTTCAGCACAACCGCAGCGCCTCTGTCGGCGATGACCAGCTACAAGGGTCGCGGTCTGAACTGGACGGAGGGGGCAGTGCGTGCGTTTGAGACGCTGAAGCAACGTTTTACCACCGCTCCTATTCTATGTCAGCCGGACCCTACCTTACCGTTTATCGTGGAAGTGGACGCTTCGGAGGTTGGAGTTGGAGCCGTGTTATCCCAACGCCAAGGTGAGCCGCCTAAATCACGACCCTGTGCTTTCTTTTCCCGGAAATTGAATGCTGCCGAGCAGAACTATGACGTGGGTAATCGGGAATTACTGGCGGTGAAGTTAGCCCTGGAGGAGTGGAGACATTGGTTGGAGGGAGCAGAGCATCCGTTCCAGGTGCTCACGGACCACCGCAACCTGGAGTATCTTCACAGCGCCAAACGACTGAACTCCCGACAGGCCAGGTGGTCTTTATTCTTCAACCGGTTCCGATTCACTGTGTCTTATATCCCCGGGTCCAAGAATGGTAAGGCGGATGCGCTTTCCCGACGGTTCGAGCGCACGGAAAGACCCGTGGAGCCAGAAACTATTCTCCCCATGAGTTACCGTGCTGGACCGGTGAGGTGGGCTATTGATGACACGATTCAGGAGAGCTTACAAGCGGAACCAGCCCCTCCAGAAACCCCGGAGTCTAAGGTGTTTGTGCCAGCTTCTCTTCGCCCTCAACTGATGGAATGGTGCCACACATTGCTGGGATCTGGTCATCCTGGAATCACTCGAACGACACGACTCATCAGCCGAAAATACTGGTGGGATTCCCTCGCAGATGACGTCAGAGACTATGTCTTATCCTGTCCAGTATGTGCCCAGTCCAAGGTACCTCGTGCACTACCGGAGGGTAAGCTGATGCCATTGCCAACTCCTCAACAACCATGGTCGCACATTGCTATGGACTTTATTACCGACCTACCTGAATCAGAGGGCCATACTGTAATTCTCGTGGTCATCGATCGTTTCTCCAAGATGTGTCGGTTAGTACCTATGACCCGTTTGCCTAACGCCACTCAGATGGCTGAGACTATGTTTACCCAGGTGTTCCGGCAGTTTGGTGTCCCGGAGGATATTGTTTCCGACCGGGGACCCCAGTTTGTATCCCGGGTATGGAAGGCGTTCTGCGAACGCTTGGGCATTTCGGTTAGCCTAACCTCCGGATATCATCCCCAGGCCAATGGGCAGACAGAACGGCTCAACCAGGAAATTGGGAAATATCTACGGCAACAATGTTCGCGGCAACCGCAAGAGTGGAGTCGATTCCTTCCTTGGGTAGAGTATGCTCAGAACTCACTCATTCACACCTCCCTACGTTTAACGCCCTTCCAGTGTGTTCTAGGGTATCAACCTCCCCTGTTTCCGTGGGATACCGCATCAGGGATGGTACCGGCGGTGGACGAGTGGTTCCGTCGGAGTGCGCAGGTCTGGGAGACGGCCCATCAACATCTCAGCCAAGCCTCACAACAACAAAAGACCTACGCCGACCGACGCCGGAGACCTACTCCCATTTATCAACCCGGGCAACGAGTGTGGCTGTCTACCCGAGACCTGCGGTTCCGACGGAGCTGCAAGAAGCTCCAACCCAGGTACATTGGTCCCTTCAAAGTACAGAGGCGTATTAACCCTGTCACCTACCGTCTGTTCCTCCCTCGACACTACAGGATAAACCCTACGTTCCACGTCTCCCTGCTGAAACCTGTCCATTATAGCCCGATGTATCCACCAATCGCTCAACAACCTACTACACCACCTTTGGAGGATGAACAGGACACCATCTATACAGTCCACGAGATACTGGAGTCAAGACGGAGACGAGGGGGCATCGAATATCTCGTGGACTGGGAGGGATATGGACCTGAGGAACGGTCCTGGGTTCCGGCTAAGGATATACTGGATCCCGCTCTCAAGGCCACTTTCCACGCTGAGCACCCAGATCAGCCAGGACCCCGACCCAGAGGAAGACCACCCGGTAGAGGTAGAAGGCCGTCAGGAGCCGGCCCTGGGGAGGGGGATACTGTAAGGGATCGGGGTTTGGCAGGATCTAGACAGAGTCTGACACTTCCCCGATCTACTGAGAGGGGGAGTCATCAGACTCGATCTGGTTCACCTGAGTTCTGAGCACACCTGTCAGTAATTAGTATAGGATTTAAGGTGTGCTCAGAAGCTCAGTCGGCGCGAGGTATTGTTCCATTGTGACTTGCTAAGCGTTTTGTTCGGACTGAGAGAGAGAGAGTTTGTTGTTTTGATTACCCGTGTATCCGACCAGTGCCTTGTTATTTGACTCCCCGTATTGCTTAATCCTCTACTTGTCTACCCCAGTGATTACCGTTCTCGGATCCTGTGCCTGTGACCTCGACTACGACTAAGCCCGCTCCTTTGGTACCCCTGCCTGTCTATGCCTGGCCCGGTTTTGACCACAGCCCGCCCGACCACGATTAAGCCTTTCCCTTGTCTGTACTTTAATAAAGCATCGCTATTCTGCGATTGGATCTTACCACTCTGTCCGAGTATTCATTACACATGTGTGAGAAATAGAATATTAGTCATGTCAAAAGTCACAAACAACTGTAGATTTTGCTGTAACTCTATCCGTTCTGGAGCCTTACAAACTCCGTGTTACCGATGGTGTTAACCAATAATCATGTAAGGTTGTATACGTTTGAGACCTAATGTTTGCTCAAAAGTCACATCTATGAATAATTCCAGGTGGTTGTATAGAGGAGGGAGAACCCATTCCTGTTGTATGAGACTGTCAGGAATTATCAAGATTACATTGTGGGGATAAATTCCTCCGTAGAGTAGGATATAATTCTGGGGGACTAGTCAAGAATACCTATACAGGGAGGAGTGATTCCAGGTGTTGTGGTGTGAAGCTGTTTTGAATTGCTAAGGGATTTTTAACAGTACCAACCATGGGGGGCAAATCCTCACAAGAGGTCCCAGAATTTACTGGGGACGAGAAATACATGGAAATGCGAGACAAACTAAATGTGTATTATGGACATATTTGGAGAAAGAAATATGGCTTTACTGGGCGACTTTATGTAATTAAACTGGCAACCATGATTAAACAAATGCATGTAAATTGTGGTACTGATCTAAAGAAACAGAAAAGAGAGGGCTTAGAAACAGCCAGGGTGTGGCTAGTAGAAGCTAGAAAGCGGGAAGAAGGCAGGAAGAAAAGAGAAGTGAGTGAGAGTGAAAGAGAAGTGAAGGTTGAGGTCTCCGTGCCTCTCCCAGAGCAGAGGGCAGAAAGGTTATATCCAAACTTGGCAGACCAGGCATGGAGAGAAAATCCAGATGATGAATACGTAGGGAGGAGAAGGAGAGTGCAGGGGAATAATGTCGCCCCCCCACCGGCCCCACCTCCCTATGAGGAAGAAGGGGCTGGAGGAGGAAGGGAAGATGAAGGTGAGGAAGAGCCAGAGGTAGAGGAGTACAGGACAAGGGCAGAGAAAGTCAGACAGGAGGCTAAAAGGGAGAAAGAGAAAAGGAAAAAGCTAGAGTCAGAAGGGGATAGAATCAGATGGGGCTGGCAGTGGTAAGGGTAAAATGGAGCAATCCTATCCCTTAATAGCCCTGCCAAACCCCAGAGCAGGAGAAGACAACCAGCCTGATACCTTACAAGTATACAGAGCATGGACTCAGAGAGATGTAGTGAGAGCAGTGGAAGGGCTACCCCACCCCAAGACGGGGATACACCAGTTCAGAAGAGATATGGAAGGGCTGACCGCCAGCTTTAAGCTGAATACAGGGGAACTAGAGAGGGCAGTCAGACAGATAGTGTTAAAAGACTGGGCGGCAGTGAGAGGGAACTGGGTTCCCGGAGATGGGAATGCGCAGGTCCTAGAGTGGGCAGAAGGATGGGCTTATGGAGATAGGTTGGCACAACTCTGTGATAATCTGAGAGAATATTATCACAGACATGCCGACTTCTCCAAAGTCTATGAGTGTAAACAGGGAGACAGTGAGACTATTAGTCAATACCTAGAGAGACTGAGATATGTGTTCAATGCAAACAGTGGGCTAATAGATCCAGGACCAGGGGCACCAGAGGGTCCGTATCACCAACAGTTAAAGATTGCCTTCCTAAGTGGAATGAGGCCAGAAATCTCTCAAACAATAAAAAATACCCTAATTGGCTGGGGGACGGCCACCTTAGCTGAGGTTAAACGTTATGCAATCCATCATGAACAGAATGTAAAGGAATGAAACAAGAGAAAGGAAGCGAAGGGAGCTGAGTACCTAGTGGCAGTCCTAGGGGAGATGGGAGGTAGGAGAGACTGGAAGGACCTAGGAGAGAAGAGAGGCAACGGTAATAGTGGAGGCAGGAGTGAATGGAAGTGTTTCAATTGTGACAAAACGGGACATTTTGCTAGAGAATGTGAGGAACCGTGTTGTCACTGTGGAAGGAAAGGGCACCAGTCAAGAAACTGTAAGCAGAAGGGGAAGAGAGGAAAAGGAGGAAAGTATAATCCAGGCAGAGGAGGAAGAGAGAGGGGGAGAAAGACAGAATCAGAGGAAGAAGAGGAGGCATGACTAGAGTGGGAGGAAGAGAGAAATCAGGAGAAGCAGGAGAGAGAACTGGAGGTGTTTTGATCTGTCTCTTGTAGATTTGGCATTACAACAGGAACAGAAACCATACTTAACATTGACAGTAATGGGTAAAAAGATAACATTTCTCTGTGATACTGGGGCAGACCGTACCTGTATTTGTAAAGATAATGCACCAGAGGGAATTGACATTAATGGAGAAAAGATTATAGTGCGATCAGCCTCTGGTCATAAAGGTATTGAACAACTGTCTGCACCAGTAACACTGAAACATGTAAAGACAGGGAGTGAAGCTACTCTTCCTGTACTGATTTCAGTACAATGTCCTGTTAATCTATTGGGAAGAGATGCGATGACGCAGTTAAACATAGAAGTAAGACCGACAGTGAGGGGAATGCAGGCTCATGTGGTAAAAGATAATATGGTTGTAAGTGGTGAAGGGGAACCATGTTATTGGTATAGCCAGGACCTGTTGAGGGGAGGTAACTCAGACATACCAAAGACCTTAGTAGACTTGACTAAAACCCTATTACCTGACTCACCTAAAATGACAGAGGATGACTTACATTGTACTCTGTGGTATAATACACACTCTGGCCCTAGTAAAGAATATGAGGAAGCTCAGAAAGGACAATAGGCTTGAAATGGTTTCATTATAATGACACCCATGCAGCGGCAGAAGTCGAATTGGGGCCACAGAGTCAGCAATTCTATAGAGAGAGATGGAGCCCACATGTCTCCTTGGCAAAGGAAGCTCAAGAGGAGTGGTTAGATCTGGGGAAATGGGTGACACAGGCAAAGTATGTTAAAGACGGGCAGACTGCTCCTAACGGGGACCAACATAGCCAATCAACCGGCCGACATCGTAGGAAGTTGAATTGGAGAGCAGGTTCCACACCCGCTGTGCACCTAGACATAGGATGATAATTGATGACCAGACATTTTCCTCAGAGGATCAAGAAAGAGACCTTGAGATTGTACCTCTAGAGTTGTGGTCTAAGGGACCAGCCGATGTGGGGTTAACTCCAGTCCAGGTGGTTCCGCGGTCAAACAATAGGCCATACCAAAAACAATATCCAATGAAACCAGAAGCCATTATAGGGATTACTCCCACATTTGACCACTTACACAAAGGTGGAGTGGTAATCTCGGGGGATGAGGCACAGTGTAATTCACCTGTATTTCCAGTAAAGAAGGCAGCTCCAAGCAATGATTGGCGAATGGTAATGGAACTACAGGGGGTAAATAAGTCCTACAATTTTTTCCCAGGCTATCACACGTAACCTGGGAATGTTTGAACCCCAAGAGGGGAGCCAAATTTTGATATACGTCGATGATATACTGGTAGCAAACCCCTTGAAGGAGGGGTGTAAAAAGGATACTCTCCAGTTGTTAACTTTTATGGCAGGACAAGGGCACAAGGTCAGTAAAAATAAACTACAACTCTGGCAGAAAGAGGTAATATATCTAGGTCACACGATAACGCAGGATGGGAGAACCCTAAACTCGTCAAGAAAAACAGCAATATTAGAAGCTCCTAAACCTCTGAATAAGAAACAAATGATGAGCTTTTTGGGAATGATAAATTACTGTCGAGCATGGATTCCCCATTATGCATTACACACTGGAAAATTGAGTGATCTTATTGCAATTATTGACCTCTTCAACGGTGCTGGCGTTCCCTAGATATGACAGACCATTCACTCAAACTGTGGATTGTAGAGAGGGATATATGACATCAGTACTGACACAAAAACATGGGGACAAAAATAAACCGGTAGCATATTTTTCTTCCAGACTTGATGAGGTGGCTCAGGCAATGCCTGTCTGTTTGCAATCAGTTGTGGCAGCTGCTAATGCAGTGCAGGATTCAGCTTCAATAGTACTATACCATGATCTAACCTTAAAAGTTCCACATGCAGTGTCAATTCTGCTATTGGAACACAAGATGACGTACATGTCACCAGCACGACACCTATCTTGTATGATAAGATTGCTGAACATGCCAAATCTAACTATTGAACGATGTACAACACTGAATCCTGCAACATTGGTTCCAGTTGTGAATGATGGTAGTCCCCATAACTGTATTGAAGAAACTGAAAAAAATAGTACTACCCAGGCCTGATTTAACAGACTTAGCTATACCATTTTGTGAAGTAACAATGTTTGTTGATGGATCTTCTAGGAAGAATCCTGATGGCACGAATGCAACTGGTTATGCTGTAGTGACAGAGATCGAGGTTCTAGCTGCTGAACCATTGCCAAGAAACTACTCTGCCCAACAGGCAGAGATAGTGGCATTAACAAAAGCATGCCAACTGGGTAAAGGGAAGGTTATAACTATCTATACCGACAGTGCATATGCCTTTAATACCGTACATGTCTTTGCTGCCCAGTGGAAGAATAGAGGAATGGTTATGACTTCGGGTAAACCAATAACACATGCAAAGTTGATTCTTGACCTCCTAGATGCAGTACTATTACCAAAAAAGCTCGCAATATGTAAGTGTGAGGCGCATACTACAGGGAAGGATAGCATTACTTTGGGGAATGCAAAGGCAGATGAGGAAGCTAAGAAGGCTGGGTCAAAACACTTCTCTGGTTCCAGTCAGCTGTCAAAAGAGGAAGTTTCGATAGACAGGGATCTACTTATAGAGAGCTACAGTAGGGCCCCAATTAAGGAAGTTCACAGATGGGTGAAGCAAGGCGCAGTAAATAAGGAAGGAATATGGGTCAAAGATAGCTTACCAATTCTCCCGAAATCACTGTTTTAGATATGCTGCAATATTGACACACGGGCAAAGCCATGTGTCAACCGGAGGGATGGTAGAGCAGATTAGACAACACTTTGTTGCATATGGGATTACAAATTATTTAAAAAACTTTTGTTCAAGATGTGTTATCTGTGCTCAAAGTAATCACCAGGGCAGACAAATGGCACCTCTGGGTGAGTACCCTCCGGCTAAGTACCCCTTTCAACTATTAGAAATGGACTTTATAGAGCTGACCAGGAGTGAGGGAAAGAAGTGGTGTTTGACTATAATAGACAAATACACTAAATGGGTAGAAGCTTTCCCTACCTCCTCAGCAGGTGCTATAACAGTAGCAAAAGCAATATGCCAGGATATAATGCCAAGGTTCGGCCTTCCAGAAACAATTTTTTCTGATAATGGATCCCATTTTGCTAATCAAGTAATAGATCATATTGGACAGAAGTTACAAATAAACATGAAGAAGCATTGTTCGTATAGCCCGAAATCGGCTGGACTTATCGAACGCATGAATCAGACGATTAAGGCTAGATTACGAAAAACTCACATGAGCACAGGAAGGAATTGGGTACAATGTCTGCCAATCGTACTAATGACTATCCGAATAACACCAGATAAGAATGGATTGTCCCCCTTTGAGAAAGTGTTTGGAAGACCTTACAGGATGCCGCAGTTGGCAGGGCCAGAACAGGCAGACATAGAAGTAGAAGACACGTTGGCACAACACATGAGAAGACTGTTCATTAACCAAACACGTATGTCAAAGATTTTGTGCCCCACAGGAGAACTAAAGGAGAAGGTAACCCACTCCATCAAACCAGGTGACTGGGTGTGGATCCAATCCTTGAAGAAGAAAGACTGGAAGCAGCCCCGTTGGGAAGGTCCATATCAGGTCCTGTTGGTAACGGCCTTCGCTGTAAGAATTGCGGAAAGATCCACCTGGGTGCATGTCACACACTGTAAAAAGGTAAACCCAGCTACACCTGACGAACAAACACAGAGTTAGGAGAAAGAACCGATCACCACTAGGGCTCGGGGGTTGGCTCCTTAACGAAGATTCCCTTACCCTGTCTGATCATCCCTGTGTGAGTTCGATAGAAGGTAAAGCAATGGGTTGGCCTCTGGTGTCTGACATGTTGTCAGGGTGAGGGTGGGGATTAACAGGTCTCCTGACTGTAGGTAGCTGTCTGATTGTGGGGGCCATATTCCTAACACACTCAAACCCTCCTGATCCGCCAGAAGTAGTAGTTAACCTAACACAAGTTGATAAAATAATACCTGAACACAGTCTACGAAGGCATAGGAGACAGCTAGACGTAGGGAAAGGGGAAGTACTAGGGACTATAGGGAAGGACATCACCTTTGAGGTCTTTGCGGACCAGTTGGGGAGTTGGGGACTACTGGCTGGTAGTATCGTAAAGGATGGGAGATATATATGTATGTCACCATGTACATCCTGGGACCATGTAGTTGCTCATACCGAGCGGGGGGGATATGTCAATCTCCATACATAGTTTAAGGACAGGTGGAGTATTGTGAAAGTAGGGAATTACCAGAAATGGCAGTGCGACCCATATAAGGGTAGGTACTGTCTGAAAGTCCGAATTACGCTAAAACAGGTAAAGGCTACGGATGAGGGAATGTGGTATATGGGATTTGACCGCAAATGTTGTGGAGACCCATTAGTGGCTTTCTGGGTAGTAATCAACCCAGCAGATGTTACAGACCTGACAAGTGAGATATCCTCTTCAACTGGGGCACCCTATAGAGTAAACCTCTCTGAGGGAGGTAGTGAGACCGGGGCTGTGGTGAAGATAGTGCAAACTATAGACCTGAAGGAAGTAGTACAGGTGGAGACGGGGTATAGGGATCCTAACCTGTGGTTGGAATGGATTCAGTATACGGCAAGAACTATGTCTAAAGAGGACTGTTATGCCTGTGGGACAGCCAAACCAAGGTTAACAACTACTCCGTTCCCCTTGACGGGCTTTAACTCTCCGTCAGGTTTATCCTGCATGATTAAATTGTTCAAGCCACCTGGTAATGTGGTGAAGGAGTCTTGTAGTAACTTGCACTATCTGTATCCCCCGATAACAAAGTCACCCCGACCTAGGTTACCTCCGTTTGAAGTCTCAAGGGAGTCTTACTATTGTTTCTCTAGGACTGATAAGATAGGATACAGGGTAGGGCATCTTAGCTCCTGCTCCCACACAGAGAATGTCACAACTAAAGAGACCATGACTAATCTCTCCTCTTGGTTGCAGCCAGAGGATTTTAGG
This sequence comes from Coregonus lavaretus, assembly GCF_964263955.1. Classification (NCBI taxonomy): domain Eukaryota; kingdom Metazoa; phylum Chordata; class Actinopteri; order Salmoniformes; family Salmonidae; genus Coregonus; species Coregonus lavaretus. The sequence continues at coordinate 20,433,996 of NC_139992.1, forward strand.
AACCAAAACCAGGCCCGTGCTGACATCTGGTGGTTGTGTGGTGATAACAGACTGTGGCCTCACCTACATACTAATTGGATGGGATCCTGTGCGCTAGCTCAGCTGGTAATGCCCTTCACTCTCATCAAACAATCAAACGTGTCAGAGACTGGTGAGTTGTCACGTAGAAAGCGGGACCTCCTCCCGGGATCCTTTGATGAAAGGATATATATTGATGGGATAGGAGTACCTCGAGGGGTTCCAGAAGAATTCAAAGCTAGGAATCAGATCGCAGCTGGGTTTGAATCAAGTCTTTTCTGGTGGTCAACAATTAATAAAAACGTAGATTGGAAAATTTATATTTACTATAACCAGCAAAGATTTATAAACCACACTCGTGATGCAATAAAGGGATTGGCTGAGCAGACAGCGGCAACTAGCTTAATGGCATGGCAGAATAGAATAGCTTTAGATATGCTTTTGGCTGAGCGGGGCGGAGTTTGTGTTCTGTTTGGATCTATGTGCTGTACTTTCATCCCCAACAATACAGCACCGGACGGGTCCGTGACCAAAGCGCTTCAGGGACTCACCACGCTGGCGAACGAACTGGCTGAGAACTCTGGTATTGATAGCTCCCTAAACGGTTGGTTTAATAACATATTTGGTAAATGGAAAACTATTGTTGTAACTATTCTGGGTGCAGCTATAGCTTCTATGGGTATACTTGTTCTTTGTGGATGTTGTCTTATTCCCTGTGTCCGAGGGTTGGTGAGCAAGGCGATGGAGAGGGCGGTTTCCCAACAGATGGTGAGATACGGCCCAATCCCGGACTCCGACCTAAGGAATGAAAGATATGACCTACCAGGCTTGGTGGAGGATGACGACGATTCAGATAGTTTGAGACTGGATGAAACTTTTCTTAGTTCTAATGTGTGAAGGTTGCAGTGAAAATCTAACAAAGAGCTGTGATTGGATGTTAACCAAGAACTACAAATCTCTAGTTTCAAAGTTATTGTTATGATTTTTGTGTATTAAAGTCTTGTTTTAAGTATGATGTACTAATTAATCAATATTGCAGGATGTGATGAAGCAAATGTTCTTCACTATAGGCTTAGACTGTTGTTTCCAGATAGTGGGTAAACAGGTTAGGTACCATTGCTATTCATTTCTATAACAACATATACTGTATTCTGTATGTGCGTAATATTTAGTCAAAGGGTGGAATTGATAGATTAATTATTAATGACTAATTATTACACCCTGAAACGGTGTATAATGTGTGAGTGTAGGACCAGTAAAGACTATGGCATTGAGCCACTATTTAGCAATGTGAGTAAGAGTTAGGCCAGACAACAAAGGACAAGGAGAACTGCCTACAGGCAACTGATAACTGAGGAATTTAGGGAGTAGAGAAACTGTTAGGCTTTTTAATGAGTATGAAAACATGGTGCAGAATATTGTGAGAACGGCAATAACTGAGGAATGCAGGCTATGATAAGAAAGTGTGTATGCATGTGTGTGTGTGTATGTGTGTGTGTATGCGTGTGTGTGTATGTGTGTATGCATGTGTGTATATGTGTGTGTGTGTGTGTGTGAACTGATGGTCAGGAGAGCAGTTTTAGAGTGGAAAACTACAGCCCGCCTACAGAGGGGAGGGATTGTTTTGTATGAGTATAAAAGATGGACTCTGAAATTGTGATGGCAGAATTCTCAATGAATAAAGATCTCTGACAATGCAGATCGGGACTCTGTCCGTTACTTAAATCCCAAAAGACTTACAACCTTTTGGGAGACGCACAGAGACACTGAAATCGTTTGTTTAATAATTCACATAACACTCGTACACCGCTGTGTACTACAACCTTCACAGAACAGCGCAAACTGGCTCTTACCAGAATAGATAGAGGTGTGGGAGGCCCCGGTGCACAACTGAGCAAGCTGACAAATACATTAGTGTCTAGTTTGAGAAACAGGCGCCTCTCACAGGTCCTCAACTGGCAGCTTCAAAACACCAGTCTCAACGTCAACAGTGAAGAGGCGACTCCGGGATGCTGACCTTCTAGGCAGAGTTGCAAAGAAAAAGCCATATCTCAGACTGCCCATCTTAATCTTTTATTTTTATTGGCCAGTCTGTGGGAAGCATTGGAGTCAACATGGGCCAGCATCCCTGTGGAACGCTTTTTGACACCTTGTAGAGTCCATGCCCTGACGAATTGAGGCTGTTCTGATGGCAAAAGGTGGTGCAACTCAATATTAGGAAGGTGTTCCTAATGTGTTGCACACTCAGTGTATAGTTGTGGTAGTGATGGATGTAGTATGGATGGAAGTAGTATAAATAGTAGTATTACTTGTAGAAGTAGTAAAGGAAATGGTAGTAGTTGTAGTGGTGCTGGTGGTGCTGGTGGTGGTGCTGGTGGGGCGGCAGGTAGCTTAGTGGGTAAGAGCGTTGTGCCAGTAACCGAAAGGTCGCTGGTTCTAATCCCAGAGCTGACTAGGTGAAAAATCTGTCGATGTGCCCTTGAGCAAGGCACTTAACCCTAATTGCTCCTGTAAGTCGCTCTGGATAAGAGCGTCTGCTAAATGACTAAAAAAAAAAAAAAAAAAAATAGTAGTAGTAGTAGTAGTATTGGTAGTAGTGGTGGCACTGGTGGTTGTAGTATCAGCTGTTGTACTGTAGTATATTTGTTGTATTATAATAATTATACTCACGTCTGCCGGTAACTTTCAGGCCCTGTTTCAGGGTCTTGGTCTTGGCCTCCTTGAAGACGTGATCACAGAACTCCTTGGCTTGCTCCACAAAGGAGGGCTCCAGGTCAGCATCGGTCAGCTCCTCCATACGTCTCATTTTGTCTCTGCTGGCTGGCCTCTCAAACACAAAGCACCAGCGAGGAGAGAAATAGTTCCGCAGGCAGCTACGAGGCAGGTTGTACTGCTGAACCTTTGACCTTGAAAAATATGCATATAAGCCTAAATTAACTACTTTTATGTGCGCAACAATATTTGATGTATGTATTCATACATTCATATTTACTATCATCAATCCAGTTATGTGCTAGTTAGAATTCTCGCCTGTTTTCAGTTTAAGAGCGTTCTCCAGGTACTCATTGGCTGTGATGCGTCTTCCATCAACCTCCAGGGTCAGGGTGAAATCTCTGACTGTCCACACAAAGGAAGGAAAGTAACGCAGGTACTCTGAAGATTCCTCCCCGTCTCGCTGGTTGGACTTCACCTTGATGTGCTCTGTCAGTTCTGTCACATAGCTGTAAAGGGTGGTGTTGAGGACTAAATGAAACCAGATATACTAACATACAGTATAGTGCTGAGCAATTAGCGCTTTTTGAGGTCTGTTCGGTTTCTGTTCGATTATTTAAAAAATAATCACGTTTTCGATAAATTTGTTTAGACATTAAAATGCACTATATGGGTTGAATACTGTAACACAGAATAAACAATTAATAAAAGTCCCATGATGGTAGTGACTGCCTATTACAGCTTATCACTTATTAACCATCATTTATTCACAGTACATTAATAAAATATTTGTTTTATTATTTCATTCCAAGTTATCATCTCATCTCTATAGAGCTGCTGCCTATGCTGTCTGAAAAAAATCACTATTTTAGTAGTTCTTCAAAGTAAATAAGGCATACTTTTATGACTGCTGAATACCAACTATCAGTCACTTAGATCATGTATTTTCAAGCTCGCGCAGTTCACACGTTCTCTCTTCTCTCTGCGCTGCACAGACCGGACAAGTTTAAGCGGGCGCGCAATGGATTATGGTCATTGTAGTCAATTACCACGTTTTCTGCGCTAAATTATGTAGAATATTGGCCTGTAGGAAACTACAACTCCCTACTTCGTCGCACAGTTCAGGCTTGATCTGATTTATCTCTACAGAAACTGCACATCGAGCTCACAGAAAAAAACGAAAGAAATGGAATTCAATTAATTGAACCGATGTCTGTCAATTAGTTGTTTAAAAACCTAAATATAACCAACATTTTGGTTAATCGCTCAGCACTACTAACATAACACTGCACTGTATTGTAAACTGGTGTCTGACTCAAAGAATCAGAAAGGATTGATCCTTACTCTCATTGTGTGATTGTGGAAATTTCCTCTAACCAAATTAGAATGATAGATCTACATTTGTTTATAGGCCAGCTGCTGGCCTGCTGAAGGATACTGTAGTTTCTCCAGGGCGTTGTTGTCGATGGTTCCCAGGCTGTTGTACACCAGAGTACTGCTGAGCAGGACAGCCAGGGAAAAGATCCAGTTGTCATTCTTCTCATCACCCTGCAGACACAACAGAAGGAACACATTGGTATTCTGTTCATACTAGAGTGAAATTAAGTCAGTGAGGAAAATCCAGCATTAAGTTTGTTACAATTCTAGAACAAGCCATTACTTTGCTGTGTGTTTTTAACTTGTTTTATGTTACAGCATGACATTTGTTTAAACTCTACAATAAGCCTCAGCTGTATGTTTTTAACCTGCTTTATGTATGTCCACAGTGTACATCAGTACAATATTTTTTGGACAAGACACTGCTTCAGTATTTTCAGTAAACATAGTTACTTTGTTGAGCCAACAACCATTTAGTTATATCAGCCATATACAGTATGAGGTCAGCAACCCACAAATGTGACGTACTTTCCCACCTTGCATGCATATATATATATATATATATATATATATATATATATATAATCTCTTTTGAGCTTCACCATACGATGGGTCCACATTACAAACATTAGATTGTGCATTAACTGCCAGCCCCAGACGTACAGTAATATACATCTTACATTACAGGTAATGAAATCTGTTATCAGTACTGGACACTGTCCATTGAGATAACATGGGACTTTCCCTATTTGAAAAACAAAGCAGTATGCAGAATCCTACAGTAGTTACGCTGTATTCTGTAATCTCATCAAGACCACAAAATATCAGTCTCTATCAATATTATCATCCAAGGTATTGTATTTCAGGATTCAGGATCAATATTTCCTTATTGTATAAAAAGAGATCAATTAACTCAATCCAGTAGATGCTTATGCTAAATGTAATGTTTCGAAATGTGTTGACAGAGTGAACTTTGACCTCCCACCTTCTCCACATCCCCCAGCCCCTCTGTATCCAGCAGCACCAGGGTGTGGTCTCTTTTTTCAGGATGAGGCACACACCACATCCAGATGCCCTTAGTTTTGGACTGGATGGTGGCTCCAAGGGCAAAACCTTGAGGACAGAGGATAAAAACTGTTCTTAGGACATTAAAATAAGGAATCTGTAAAGAGGCAGCTGGATGTAAAGTGTTTACTCAAGACAGCTGGTTTTCAGATGAACCTTTTAAAATTACATATCATGCTGACAGACTGAACGTGAGTCTAGTAGCCAGTGCAATAACAAGATGCGTCACAGGTCATGAATGGAATTTATTTTTCCACTCTCCATATATCCACAGAACCAACCTAGAACACCTGGTCAGGATATAACTAACCTAAAGTAGCAGGTGTAAAAGCAAATGCCTGAAACTATACTGAACAAAAATATAAATGCAACATGCAACAATTTAAAAGATGTTACTGAGTTACAGTTCATATAAGGAAATCAGTCAATTGAAAAATTCAATAGGCCCTAATCTATGGATTTCACATGACTGGGGAATGCAGATATGCATCTGTTGGTCACAGATACCTTCAAAAAAAAAGTAGGGGCGTGAATCAGAAAACCAGTCAGTATCTGGTGTGACCACCATTTGCCTCATGCAGCACGACATCTCCTTCACATTGAGTTGATCAGGCTGTTGATTGTGGCCTGTGGAACATTGTCCCACTCCTCTTCAATGGCTGTGCGAAGTTGCTGGTTATTGGCGGGAACTGGAACACGTTGTCGTACACGTCGATCCAGGGCATCCCAAACATGCTCAATGGGTGACATGTCTGTTGAGTATGCAGGCCATGAAAGAACTGGGACATTTTCAGCTTTCAGGAATTGTGTACAGATCACAGGAGGTTGGTGGCACCTTATTTGGGGAGAACGGGCTTGTGTTAATTACTGGAGCGGAATGGTACCATATACATCAAACATGGTTTCCAGGTGTTTGATGCCATTCCATTTGCTCCGTTCTAGTCATTATTGTGAGCCATTCTCCCCTCAGCAGCCTCCTGTGGTACAGATCCTTGCGACATCGGGCCGTGCATTATGCTGAAACATGAGGTGATAGCGGCGGATGAATGGCACAACAATGGGAGTCAAGATCTCCCCACGGTATCTCTGGGCATTCAAATTGCCATCGATAAAATGCAATTGTGTTCTTTGTCCGTAGCTTATGCTCGGCCATACCGTAACCCCACCATGGGGCACTCTGTTCAGAACGTTGACATCAGCAAACCGCTCGCCCACACAACGCCATATACGTGGTCTGCGGATGTGAGGCCGGTTGGACGTACTAATTCTCTAAAACGACGTTGGAGGCAGCTTATGGTAGAAAAATGACCATTCAATTCTTTGGCAAAAGCTCTGGTGGACATAACTGCCATCAGCATGCAAATTTCACACTCCCTCAACTTGAGACATCTGTGGAATTGTGTTGTGTGACAACTACACATTTGAGTGGCCTTTTATTGTCCCCAGCACAAGGTGCACCTGTGTAGTGATCATGCTGTTTAATCAGCTTCTTGATATGCCACACCTGTCAGGTGGATGGATTATCTTGGCAAAGGAGAAATGCTCACTAACAGGAAGTAAACAAATGTATGCACCAAATTTGAGAGAAATAAGGTTTTTGTGCCTATGGAGTATTTTGGGGATTTTTTATTTCAGCTCATAAAACATGGGACCAACACTTTACATGTTGTGTTTATATTTCTGTTCAGTGTAGAACCCGTACGTACTGGTCTTGATAAGAAAAAATAACTTGTCAGGAGATCTCTTCTGCACTGTTCAACCAATCCAGTAAATGTGGAGGAGGAGTTAAGATGGAGCAGAAGCAGAAGTCGCATCACAGGCTTCCTTTCCATTTTCCCTGAACACCGGAACATCCGATTGTTGGGGACTCGGCAGAGGCTAGAACAAAACTGTAGACTTTGGTACTGGGTACATACAAAACTCACCTTAACGTCTTCAAATATGAATTACTAAAGTTCTCATTGGGGTATTCCAGAAGTCATGTTCTTCCAAAACAAGGGCTTTAATGAAATGACTGGCTCTGACTGTTGCTGTAATAAACTGTTTTTACTTCATAGTGTAAAACTGAAAGAGAAACTAACTAGTTTCCACAATGCAATAATAGGATGCATTAAAATTCCCAATTTTGTGAGAGAAATAACCGTCAAAGCGTAATATGGTCAGAACAGGACAAATCTGTACTTTGGTGCGACCTATCTAATGTCTCTCGAACCCTGAATGTCAACTGCAGTACATATAGACATGCTGTACACATAACACTTTCTGTTATGAGAAATAATGATCTAATACATAATCATATAACAGTGTTGAGGGCATGCATATTGTTATGTATATTGTTTGGACTTTGGACCATAGTTTAAAAAATGCTTGAGCGGTTCACCTTTCCTCTCCCCAGCCAGCTTGTTCATGAGGTAGGACTTGCCGGTGCGGTACAGCCCGACCACCGCCACCACTACCACATGCTGGGTCAATCTGGTCCAGGATGTCCAGTGCACTGCGGACCACACACAGCTTCCCATCACTGTCGTTCTCAATCAGACATACTGGTTCCTTCATGGATACTGTCTGGCCTGCCATGATGCTGTCCGATAGAAACCCTGGCAAGGACACACATAAGAACTTTTGATTGAGTAGGACACTGTGTGTGTGTGTCATAAAAGTACCTACAGACGTTTTTTATTGCAATTAAATGTAAAGTGATAAAGGAGGCACAGGAACAGGTGATGAAGAGTGAATCAAGGCTTATCATAATAGATTGGGTGGAAAGTGACAAAAAAAAATAATTCAGGCCCGGTCCTGGCCGTTCTGTCACCCTAGGCCAGACAAAAAAAATGGAATCTCCATAGACAAACATTAGCAGTAGAACGGCCTTACTGAAGACCTGAGTGACTTTAACGTGGCACCGTCATAGGATACCACCTTTCCAACAAGTCAGTTCGTCAAATTTCTGCCCTGCTAGAGCTGCCTCAGTCAACTGTAAGTGCTGTTATTGTGAAGTGGAAACGTCTAGGAGCAACAACGGCTCAGCCGCAAAGCGGTAGGCCACAAAAGCTCACAGAATGGGACCGGCGAGTGCTGAAGCGCGTAGCAACACTCACTACTGAGTTCCAAACTGCCTGTGGAAGCAATGTCAGCACAAGAACGGTTTGTCGGGAGCTTCATGAAATGGATTTCCATGGCCGAGCAGCCATACAAAAACCTAAGATCACAATGCGCAATGCCAAGAGTCGGCTGGAGTGGTTTAATGCTAGCCGCCATTGGACTCTGGAGCAGTGGAAATGCGTTCTCTGGAGTGATGAATCACACTTCCTCATCTGGCAGTCTGACGGACAAATCCGGGTTTGGCGGATGCCAGGAGAATGCTACCTGCCCTAATATAGTGCCAACTGTAAAGTTTCTATATACAGTGCCTTCGGAAAGTATTCAGACCCCTTGACTCTTTCCACATTCTGTTACATTACAGCCTTATTAAAATTGATTAAAAAATAAAATCTATTTTACATTTACATTTTAGTCATTTAGCAGACGCTCTTATCCAGAGCGACTTACAGGTGCAATTAGGGTTAAGTGCCTTGCTCAAGGGCACATCGACAGATTTTTCACCTAGTCGGCTCGGGGATTAGAACAACGCTCTTAACCACTAAGCTACCTGCCGCCTCAGCAATCTACACATAATACCCCATAATGACAAAGCGAAAACAGGTTTTTAGAAATGTTTGCAAATCTATTAAAAATTAAACTGAAATATCACATTTACATAAAGTATTCAGTCCCTTTACTCAGTACTTTGTTGAAGCACCGTTGGCAGCGATTACAGCCTCGAGTCTTCTTGGGTATGACGTTACAAGCTTGTACACCTGTATTTGGTGCAAACATTTCTAAAAACCTGTTCTTGCTTTGTCATTATGGGGTATTGTGTGTACATTAATGAGGGGAAAAAACTATTTAATCCATTTTAGAATAAGGCTGTAACGTAACAAAATATGGACAAAGGGGTGTGAACAGTTTGTCATGAACAGTGCTTGTGCCCATAGAAATTACGTGGCGAGGGATGTTCCCCAATGCTGGAAGGGGGGCCTGTATGAAAAAGTTTGGGAAACCCTGGCCTACAGTGTTGACCACAATGGAATTTTATGAACGTGGTACGCCTACCATTTGTAAAATCGGCAGTTGCATTGGCTTTATTAGTCCTGATTCCTTTTCAATTTGGCTATCTAAGCTCTGAATGTCAGCTACCCAACTTTATCAGAAGTTATCCTAAGCCGATTTGCAATGAAAATCAGTGTTTATACAGTGGGAAATGCAGAAGTATTTTATTTTTCGCTATGATCAGGTAGTCAAGAATGTACGGATAGAACTTGAAACCATTGTTAATGACAATTTGCCCAAGGGGTGAAACTCCTGGAATAGCCTGATTGTCCATTCCATATTGTCCATTTTACTTTGGCATGTCCTGTTTTTAGGATATGGTGTTTGTTAACATGTCAGTGCATTTTTTATTTGATTGGGCGCCATTTCGGTTAGGCTATTTGATCGGAGAAACGTGCATGGTGTAGAAAGTGTCCATCTCTGTAAGAAAGCATGTCCCTTTAAGAACTCAGTGATGACGTCACAGCTATCACAAGCTGGCATTGTTTAGTTCATTACCAACTGCAGCTTGCCACCTACTGCTGTGAACACAAATCTCCGTTTTGGACATTATTTCCTTTCTGACCAATTTATTCATCACTGTGTGTGAATACCAAAACTGTAAGTAAGGTACAGTACATTTTTTTTAAAGTTACAGCCTTATTCTAAAATGGATTAAATAGTTTTTTTCACCCTCAACAATCTACACAGATTACCCCATAATGACGAAGCAATTTTTTTTTGTTTTTTTTATTTAAAAAAAAAGAATATGAAATATTACATTTACATAAGTATTCAGACCCTTTACTCAGTACTTTGTTGAAGCACCTTTGGCAGCGATTACAGCCTCGAGTCTTCTTGGGTATGACGCTACAAGCTTGGCACACCGGTATTTGGGGAATTTCTCCCATTCTTCTCTGCAGATCCTCTCAAGCTCAGTCAGGTTGGATGGGGAGTGTCGCTGCACAGGTATTTTCAAGTCTCTCCGGAGATGTTCGATAGGGTTCAAGTCCAGGCTCTGGCTGGGACACTCAAGGACATTCAGAGACTTGTTTTTCCGAAGCCACTCCTGAGTTGTCTGCTGTGTGCTTAGGTCGTTGTCCTGTTGGAAGTTGAACCTTCGCCCCAGTCTAAGGTCCTGAGTGCTCTGATGCAGGTTTTCATCAAGGATCTCTCTGTACTTTGCTCCATTCATCTTTCCCTCGATCCTGACAAGTCTCCCAGTCCCTGCCGCTGAAAAACATTCCCACAGCATGATGCTGCCACCACCATGCTTCACCGTAGGGATGGTGCCAGGTTTCCTCCAGACGTGACGCTTGGCATTCAGGCTAAAGAGTTCAATCTTGGTTTCATCAGACCAGAGAATCTTGTTTCTCATGGTCTGAGTCTTTTGGTGCCTTTTGGCAAACTCCAAGCGGACTGTCATGTGCCATTTAATGAGGAGTGGCTTCCGTCTGGCCACACTACCACAAAGGCCTGATTGGTGGAGTGCTGCAGAGATGGTTGTCCTTCTGGAAGGTTCTCCCATCCCCACAGAGGAACTCTGGAGGTCTGTCAGAGTGGCCATCGCGTTCTTGGTCACCTCCCTGTTTTTGCTTTGTCCTTATTGTGTATTGTGTGTAGGTTGAGGAGAAACATTAATTTAATCAGTTTTAGCATAAGGCTGCAACGTAACAAAATGTGGAAAAAGTCTAGGGGTCTGAATACTTTCCGAATGCACTGTATATGTTTTCCCCATGTTTTACTGACAAAGTTGTGATAGAGGAATTATGATTATGACTAAAATTGTTAACCCCAATACTGATGATGACTGTGTGAACTGTGTTAGGGTTATCATTATAAACCCACTAACAGAGGGGGTGAGTTAGAAACTGCTGAGACAAACATTTCAGGATGAAGGGGACTGAGAATCTGGTTAAAGGTCTCCTAAAGGTGGGCGGAGCAAAGTGCCTTTGTGTGAAGTATAAAAGCTGTATACAGTCATGGCCAAAATTGTTGGCACCCCTGAAATTTTTCCAGAAAATGAAGTATTTCTCACAGAAAAGTATTGAAATTACACATGTTTTGCTATGCACATGTTTATTTCCTTTGTGTGTATTGGAATAACACAAAAAAAACAGGAAAAAAGCAAATTTGACATAATTTCACACAAAACTCAAAAAATGGGCCGGACAAAATGATTGGCACCCTTAACTTAATATTTAGTTGCACACCCTTTGGAAAAAATAACTGAAATCAGTCGCTTCCTATAACCATCAATAAGCTTCTTACACCTCTCACCCGGAATTTTGGACCACTCTTCTTTTGCAAACTGCTCCAGGTCTCTCATATTGGATGGGTGCCTTTTCCCAACAGCAATTTTAAGATCTCTCCACAGGTGTTCAATGGGATTAAGATCTGGACTCATTGCTGGCCACTTCAGAACTCTCCAGCGCTTTGTTGCCATCCATTTCTGGGTGCTTTTTGAAGTATGTTTGGGGTCATTGTCCTGCTGGAAGACCCATGATCTCGGACGCAAACCCAGCTTTCTGACACTGGGCCCTACATTGCGACCCAAAATCCTTTGGTAATCCTCAGATTTCATGATGCCTTGCACACAGTCAAGGCACCCAGTGCCAGAGGCAGCAAAACAACCCCAAAACATCTTTGAACCTCCACCATATTTGACTGTAGGTACTGTGTTCTTTTCTTTGAAGGCTTCATTACATTTTCGGTAAACAGTAGAACGATGTGCTTTACCAAAAAGCTCTATCTTGGTCTCATCTGTCCATAAGACGTTCTCCCAGAAGGAATTTGGCTTACTCATGTACATTTTGGCAAACTGTAGTCTTGCTTTTTTATGTCTCTGTGTCAGCAGTGGGGTCCTCCTGGGTCTCCTGCCATAGCGTTTCATTTCATTCAAATTTCGACGTATAGTTCGCGCTGACACTGATGCACCCTGAGCCTGCAGGACAGCTTGAATTTCTTTGGAACTTGTTTGGGGCTGCTTATCCACCATCCGGACTATCCTGCGTTGCAACCTTTCATCAATTTTTCTCTTCCGTCCACGTCCAGGGAGATTAGCTACAGTGCCATGGGTTGCAAACTTCTTGATCATGTTGCGCACTGTGGACAAAGGAACATCTAGATCTCTGGAGATGGACTTGTAACCTTGAGATTGTTGATATTTTTCCACAATTTTGGTTCTCAAGTCCTCAGACAGTTCTCTTTTCCTCTTTCTGTTCTCCATGCTTAGTGTGGCACACACAGAAACACAATGCAAAGACTGAGTCAACTTCTCTCCTTTTTATCTGCTTTCAGGTGTGATTTTTAGATTGCCCACACCTGTTACTTGCCCCAGGTGAGTTTAAAGGAGCATCACATGCTTGGAACAAACTTATTTATCCACAATTTTGAAAGGGTGCCAATAACTTTGTCCGGCCCATTTTTTTAGTTTTGTGTGAAATTATGTCAAATTTGCTTTTTTCCTGTTTTTTTTTGTGTTATTCCAATACACACAAAGGAAATAAACATGTGCATAGCAAAACATGTGTAATTTCAATACTTTTCTGTGAGAAATACTTCATTTTCTGGAAAAATTTCAGGGGTGCCAACAATTTTGGCCATGACTGTATGTGTTTTTTGGCGGCAGAGCTCTCCATGATTAAACATACAGATCATTCTTGCCGGTTGTGGACCTTTGTTTAATTCATGATTAAACCAGAGCCTTACACCCTCTGGGAATTATTCAGAGCATTAAGTTTGATTAATTAGAGATAAAAATTCTCGTGACAAATGGTCCTTCGAGCCGGATCTCAAAATACGTCTTTATTGTTCTGAGGACACCGAAAACCGTGCACGGGCGGATGATAGCATCCGTATAGAATAGACCTGGCCTTTGACGTTAAGGTTATAAACAGGCCGGTGATGAACCTTATGAACGATAAAGACGTTGACGAGATCTGAAAAAGCATTTAAATCCCAACTGCAAGGATAAGGTCAGTAATTTTTATTCATGGATTTGGTGGAATGATTTGAACTTGTATAAGAATAGTAATTCTTGTGAAGGGCAGAGAATAATTACCAAAATCTCAAAAGACTTGCCATATTCTAGAGTGGTAAAGCACAGTAACTTAAAGGAAGGAAGGGGGTCTGAAATGACTCAAGGTAAATGGCCATTACCAAAATAAACTAGTTAATATTGAGATTGTACGGGGTACAGTGTTTACAATATAAACAGGAAGGGAGATAATTATCATTGTGTGAGATAGATACATTAAACAAGTCAAGAGTCATAAACAACTGGGGATTTACTCTAACTCTGTCTATTTCATAAAACTAGAGCAGTTATGACCTCTGGGTTACGGATAATGTTAGCAAAAAATCGTATAAGGTTGTACGTGTTAGACCTAATGATCCATCGAAATACAGTGGGGAAAAAAAGTATTTAGTCAGCCACCAATTGTGCAAGTTCTCCCACTTAAAAAGATGAGAGAGGCCTGTAATTTTCATCATATGTACACGTCAACTATGACAGACAAAATGAGATTTTTTTTTCCAGAAAATCACATTGTAGGATTTTTAATGAATTTATTTGCAAATGATGGTGGAAAATAAGTATTTGGTCAACTTCAAACAAGCAAGATTTCTGGCTCTCACAGACCTGTAACTTCTTCTTTAAGAGGCTCCTCTGTCCTCCACTCGTTACCTGTATTAATGGCACCTGTTTGAACTTGTTATCAGTATAAAAGACACCTGTCCACAACCTCAAACAGTCACACTCCAAACTCCACTATGGCCAAGACCAAAGAGCTGTCAAAGGACACCAGAAACAAAATTGTAGACCTGCACCAGGCTGGGAAGACTGAATCTGCAATAGGTAAGCAGCTTGGTTTGAAAAAATCTACTGTGGGAGCAATTATTAGGAAATGGAAGACATACAAGACCACTGATAATCTCCCTCGATCTGGGGCTCCACGCAAGATCTCACCCCGTGGGGTCAAATGATCACAAGAACGGTGAGCAAAAATCCCAGAACCACACGGGGGGACCTAGTGAATGACCTGCAGAGAGCTGGGACCAAAGTAACAAAGCCTACCATCAGTAACACACTACGCCGCCAGGGACTCAAATCCTGCAGTGTCAGACGTGTCCCCCTGCTTAAGCCAGTACATGTCCAGGCCCGTCTGAAGTTTGCTAGAGTGCATTTGGATGATCCAGAAGAGGATTGGGAGAATGTCATATGGTCAGATGAAACCAAAATATAACTTTTTGGTAAAAACTCAACTCGTTGTGTTTGGAGGACAAAGAATGCTGAGTTGCATCCAAAGAACACCATACCTACTGTGAAACATGGGGGTGGAAACATCATGCTTTGGGGCTGTTTTTCTGCAAAGGTACCAGGACGACTGATCCGTGTAAAGGAAAGAATGAATGGGGCCATGTATCGTGAGATTTTGAGTGAAAACCTCCTTCCATCAGCAAGGGCATTGAAGATGACACGTGGCTGGGTCTTTCAGCATGACAATGATCCCAAACACACCACCCGGGCAACGAAGGAGTGGCTTCGTAAGAAGCATTTCAAGGTCCTGGAGTGGCCTAGCCAGTCTCCAAATCTCAATCCCATAGAAAATCTTTGGAGGGAGTTGAAAGTCTGTGTTGCCCAGCGACAGCCCCAAAACATCACTGCTCTAGAGGAGATCTGCATGGAGGAATGGGCCAAAATACCAGCAACAGTGTGTGAAAACCTTGTGAAGACTTACAGAAAACGTTTGACCTGTGTCATTGCCAACAAAGGGTATATAACAAAGTATTGAGAAACTTTTGTTATTGACCAAATACTTATTTTCCACCATCATTTGCAAATAAATTCATTAAAAATCCTACAATTAGATTTTCTTGATTTTTTTTTCTCATTTTGTCTGTCATAGTTGACGTGTACCTATGATGAAAATTACAGGCCTCTCTCATCTTTTTAAGTGGGAGAACTTGCACAATTGGTGGCTGACTAAATACTTTTTTTCCCCACTGTACGTGATAATTGTTTCAAGGAAGGGGCTAAAATAGGTAGCGTGAGGAAGAAATGGTTGTCCCATACGTTTCATGAAACTGGGGTCTTAAAAACCTCTGGGTTACGGGTTGAATAATTTAAATGGTTGATTACAAAAGCAGATCATAACATTTGCTCAAAAGTCGCACCTAATAATAAGTCCCAAAGAAAATAATTATTGATTGAATTATTACTAAACGGGGGGATTTCTTATTTTTCTACCATGGGAAATAAATATTCTAAAGAGGTCCGAGAATTAACGGGGAATGAAAGATATATGTTAGGAAGGGATCAAAGAAATATGTATTATGGATCCATTTGGGAGAAGGGGTATGGATTTATTGGGCATCTCGATGTAGAGAAATTAGAGGCTATGATTAGGCAGATGCATGTAAATTGCGGAACGGATTATATGTTGAGTCAGGGTGTGTATGTTCTATGTTGTGTATTTCTATGTTGGGTTTCTATTATGTGTAGATCTATGTTGGCCGGTGTGGTTCCCAATCAGAGGCAGCTGTAGCGCGTTGTTTCTGATTGGGGACCATACTTAGGCAGCCTATTGGCACTAGTGGGTTGTGGGATCTTGTTCCGTGTTAGGTATGTTGTTTGTGTACCTTGGACTTCACGTTTCATTTCTTGTTTTGTCGTTGTGTTTGTAAGTCTAATAAACATGTATGCATATCACGCTGCGCCTTGGTCTGACCCGTTCATGAACGAACATGACAGAAGATCCCACCAAACGAGGACCAAGCAGTGTGCCCAGGAGGAGCAAATAGCCATGTCCCAGGTGGGCAAATTGTGGTCATGGGAAGAGATATTCGTGGGGAAAGGGCCATGGGCGAAGGTAGATACCCAGGCAGGAGAGGTGCAACGGCAACGCAGAGGACGCCGGTCGAGGAGGAAGCCCGAGAGACAGCCCCAATAATTTTTTTGGGGGGGGCTAAAGGGGTGGTCGGGGAGCGTGAGAGAGGAGCCCCGACCACTGCACCCGGTCGGTTTTCAGATTGGGTCCCTACGACCATGGGAAGAGGAGTGGGAACAGTATTATACTGAGGAGTCGGAGGATGACGACGACGACGAGGTTCTGTTCCCTAACTCGTGGGGGCTCCCGGAGGAGTCCTCACAGGAAGAGGAGTGCCGACGACGGAGACCCGAGAGGCAACCCCAAGAACGTTTTGGGGGGGGGGGGGCACACAGGGTGGATGACGAGGCTACAGGAGGCTAAAAGGGAGAAGGAAAGTGTAGAGGCACGGCGAGAGGAGCTGGTTAGGCAGCAGGAGGAGCGGGGGTTAATAAAGGAACCCAGTCCCGCTCCTCGCACCAAGCAAGTGGTGCGTGTCGCCAGTCCGGTCCGGCCCGTTCCTGCTCCCCGCACTAAGCCAGTGGTGCGCGTCGCCAGCCCGGTCCGGCCCGTTCCTGTCCCTCGCATCAAGGCAGTGGTGCGCGTCGCCAGCCCGGCCCGGCCTGTTCCTGCCCCTCGCACCAAGCCAGTGGTGCGCGTCGCCAGCCCGGTCCGGCCTGTTCCTGTCCCTCGCATCAAGTCAGTGGTGCGCGTCGCCAGCCCGGTCCGGCCTGTTCCTGTCCCTCGCATCAAGTCAGTGGTGCGCGTCGCCAGCCCGGCCCGGCCTGTTCCTGCCCCTCGCACCAAGCCAGTGGTGCGCGTCGCCAGCCCGGCCCGGCCTGTTCCTGCCCCTCGCACCAAGCCAGTGGTGCGCGTCGCCAGCCCGGCCGGCCTGTTCCTGTCCCTCGCACCAAGCCAGTGGTGCGCGTCGCCAGCCCGGCCCGGCCTGTTCCTGCCCCTCGCACCAAGCCAGTGGTGCGCGTCGCCAGCCTGGTCCGACCTGTTCCTGACCCTCGCACCAAGCCAGTGGTGCATGTGTCCAGTCCGGCACCGGTCAGCTGCTCCACTCCGGAGCCAGAGCAGTTCGCTCCACCGGTGCCCAGTTCAGCTCCGGTCAGCTGCTCCACTCCGGAGCCAGAGCAATCCGCTTCACCGGGGTCATCCAGCTCCGGTCAGCGGCTCCACTCCGGAGCCAGAGCAGTCCGCTCCACCAGTGCCTGATCCAGCTCCGGTCAGCTGCTCCACTCCGGAGCCAGAGCAGTCCGCTCCACCGGGGTCCAGTCCAGATCCGGTCAGCGGCTCCACTCCGGAGCCAGAGCAGTCCGCTCCACCGGTGCCTAGTCCAGCTCCGGTCAGCGGCTCCAGTCCGGAGCCTGTGCAGTCCGCTCCACCGGTTCCCGGTCCAGCTCCGGTCAGCGGCTCCAGTCCAGACCCAGACGTCAGCCCCTCTCCAGGTTCGGGGTCTCCCACACCAGGGTCCAGACAGGGCTTGGTACTTCGTGGGAGGAAGGAGAGGGGAAGCAGCGCGCCGAGGTCCAGACCAGACCAGGGGCACAACAGGGAGGCGGAGAGTAAGTGGTCGTCACGCCCTGAGCCGGATCCGCCTCCGAGGCGGAATGCCCACCCGGCCCCTACCCTGTTATGTTTATGTTGTGCGGTCGGAGTCCGCACCTTTGGGGGGGGGTACTGTCACGTCCAGACTCTGGGGACTCGTATATGTTGAGTCAGGGTGTGTATGTTCTATGTTGTGTATTTCTATGTTGGGTTTCTATTATGTGTAGATCTATGTTGGCCGGTGTGGTTCCCAATCAGAGGCAGCTGTAGCTCGTTGTCTCTGATTGGGGACCATACTTAGGCAGCCTATTGGCACTAGTGGGTTGTGGGATCTTGTTCCATGTTAGGTATGTTGTTTGTGTACCTCTTGTTTTGTCGTTGTGTTTATAAGTCTAATAAACATGTATGCATATCACGCTGCGCCTTGGTCTGACCCATTCATGAACGAAGAGACTGCAGAGATAAAGGAAAGGGCAGTGTCCTGGAAATGACAGTCTATTTTTTGGTTCCACGGGTAAAAAGTTTGAAGAATTGATTTGTGTCGATTTAAGAATTGGCTAAAAACACCACGAAGCGATTATTTGAGAGGTGCCTATACATTTCTAACGATATATACATATGAACTTGCTCACCCAAACGTAGACGTACATCATGGGAGAGAAAGTAGAGAATATGAGTTTAAGGTTGTGCCGTTGTTTGATCATGTGATAAGGTTTAATGGGTAATCGGACCATAACTAATGTGGTTATAGACGTAATGTATAATATAGTAGAGAGCCAACAGAGGGTTCCATTGAACTATTATGGTTTATTGGGCATTTCAATGGCATAAGGTGAAATCTATAAAAAATTTAAAATAAAAATATTTTTAAAAAATCCAGAAAATCACATTGTAGGATTTTTAATTAATTAATTTGCAAATTATGGTGGAAAATAAGTATTTGGTCAATAACCAAAGTTTCTCAATACTTTGTTATATACCCTTTGTTGGCAATGACACAGGTCAAACGTTTTCTGTAAGTCTTCACAAGGTTTTCACACACTGTTGCTGGTATTTTGGCCCATTCCTCCATGCAGATCTCCTCTAGAGCAGTGATGTTTTGGGGCTGTTGCTGGGCAACACGGACTTTCAACTCCCTCCAAAGATTTTCTATGGGGTTGAGATCTGGAGACTGGCTAGGCCACTCCAGGACCTTGAAATGCTTCTTACGAAGCCACTCCTTCGTTGCCCGGGCGGTGTGTTTGGGATCATTGTCATGCTGAAAGACCCAGCCACCTTTCATCTTCAATGCCCTTGCTGATGGAAGGAGGTTTTCACTCAAAATCTCACGATACATGGCCCCATTCATTCTTTCCTTTACACGGATCAGTCGTCCTGGTCCCTTTGCAGAAAAACAGCCCCAAAGCATGATGTTTCCACCCCCATGCTTCACAGTAGGTATGGTGTTCTTTGGATGCAACTCAGCATTCTTTGTCCTCCAAACACGACGAGTTGAGTTTTTACCAAAAAGTTATATTTTGGTTTCATCTGACCATATGACATTCTCCCAATCCTCTTCTGGATCATCCAAATGCACTCTAGCAAACTTCAGACGGGCCTGGACATGTACTGGCTTAAGCAGGGGGACACGTCTGACACTGCAGGATTTGAGTCCCTGGCGGCGTAGTGTGTTACTGATGGTAGGCTTTGTTACTTTGGTCCCAGCTCTCTGCAGGTCATTCACTATGTCCCCCCGTGTGGTTCTGGGATTTTTGCTCACCGTTCTTGTGATCATTTTGACCCCACGGGGTGAGATCTTGCGTGGAGCCCCAGATCGAGGGAGATTATCAGTGGTCTTGTATGTCTTCCATTTCCTAATAATTGCTCCCACAGTTGATTTATTCAAACCAAGCTGCTTACCTATTGCAGATTCAGTCTGCCCAGCCTGGTGCAGGTCTACAATTTTGTTTCTGGTGTCCTTTGACAGCTCTTTGGTCTTGGCCATAGTGGAGTTTGGAGTGTGACTGTTTGAGGTTGTGGACAGGTGTCTTTTATACTGATAACAAGTTCAAACAGGTGCCATTAATACAGGTAACGAGTGGAGGACAGAGGAGCCTCTTAAAGAAGAAGTTACAGGTCTGTGAGAGCCAGAAATCTTGCTTGTTTGTAGGTGAAAAATACTTATTTTCCACCATAATTTGCAAATAAATTCATAAAAAATCCTACAATGTGATTTTCTGGAATTTCTTTTCTCAATCTGTCTGTCATAGTTGACGTGTACCTATGATGAAAAGTACAGGCCTCTCTCATCTTTTTAAGTGGGAGAACTTGCACAATTGGTGGCTGACTAAATACTTTTTTCCCCCACTGTAACTATTTGATCACCTACCAACCAGTAAGAATTCCGGCTCTCACAGACCTGTTAGTTTTTCTTTAAGAAGCCCTCCTGTTCTCCACTCATTACCTGTATTAACTGCACCTGTTTGAACTCGTTACCTGTATAAAAGACACCTGTCCACACACTCAATCAAACAGACTCCAACCTCTCCACAATGGCCAAGACCAGAGAGCTGTGTAAGGACATCAGGGATAAAATTGTAGACCTGCACAAGGCTGGGATGGGCTACAGGACAATAGGCAAGCAGCTTGGTGAGAAGGCAACAACTGTTGGTGCAATTATTAGAAAATGGAAGAAGTTCAAGATGACGGTCAATCACCCTCGGTCTGGGGCTCCATGCAAGATCTCACCTCGTGGGGAATCAATGATCATGAGGAAGGTGAGGGATCAGCCCTGAACTACACGGCAGGACCTGGTCAATGACCTGAAGTGAGCTGGGACCACAGTCTCAAAGAAAACCATTAGTAACACACTACGCCGTCATGGATTAAAATCCTGCAGCGCACTCAAGGTCCCCCTGCTCAAGCCAGCGCATGTCCAGGCCCGTCTGAAGTTTGCCAATGACCATCTGGATGATCCAGAGGAGGAATGGGAGAAGGTCATGTGGTCTGATGAGACAAAAATTGAGCTTTTTGGTCTAAACTCCACTCGTCGTGTTTGGAGGAAGAAGAAGGATGAGTACAACCCCAAGAACACCATCCCAACCGTGAAGCATGGAGGTGGAAACATCATTCTTTGGGGATGCTTTTCTGCAAAGGGGACAGGACGACTGCACCGTATTGAGGGGAGGATGGATGGGGCCATGTATCGCGAGATCTTGGCCAACAACCTCCTTCCCTCAGTAAGAGCATTGAAGATGGGTCGTGGCTGGGTCTTCCAGCATGACAATGACCCGAAACACACAGCCAGGGCAACTAAGGAGTGGCTCCGTAAGAAGCATCTCAAGGTCCTGGAGTGGCCTAGCCAGTCTCCAGACCTGAACCCAACAAAACATCTTTGGAGGGAGCTGAAAGTCCGTATTGCACAGCGACACCCCCGAAACCTGAAGGATCTGGAGAAGGTATGTACAGTGAGGGAATTAAGTATTTGATCCCCTGCTGATTTTGTACGTTTGCCCACTGACAAAGACATGATCAGTCTATAATTTTAATGGTAGGTTTATTTGAACAGTGAGAGACAGAATAACAACAACAAAAATCCAAAAAAACACATGTCAAAAATGTTATCAATTGATTTGCATTTTAATGAGGGAAATAAGTATTTGACCCCTCTGCAAAACATGACTTAGTACTTGGTGGCAAAACCCTTGTTGGCAATCACAGAGGTCAGACGTTTCTTGTAGTTGGCCACCAGGTTTGCACACATCTCAGGAGGGATTTTGTCCCACTCCTCTTTGCAGATCTTCTCCAAGTCAT
The DNA here is from genome assembly GCF_964263955.1 of Coregonus lavaretus. Lineage (NCBI taxonomy): Eukaryota > Metazoa > Chordata > Actinopteri > Salmoniformes > Salmonidae > Coregonus > Coregonus lavaretus. The sequence continues at coordinate 20,455,511 of NC_139992.1, forward strand.
TAAGGATTTGAGGCTGACGTTTGGCAACTCGAACCTTCAGCTCCCTCCACAGATTTTCTATGGGATTAAGGTCTGGAGACTGTCTAGGCCACTCCACGACCTTAATGTGCTTCTTCTTGATCCACTCCTTTGTTGCCTTGGCCGTGTGTTTTGGGTCATTGTCATGCTGGAATACCCATCCACGACCCATTTTCAATGCCCTGGCTGAGGGAAGGAGGTTCTCACCCAAGATTTGACAGTACATGGCCCCGTCCATCGTCCCTTTCATGCGGTGAAGTTGTCCTGTCCCCTTAGCAGAAAATCACCCCCAAAGCATAATGTTTCCACCTCCATGTTTGACGGTGGGGATGGTGTTCTTGGGGTCATAGGCAGCATTCCTCCTCCTCCAAACACGGCGAGTTGAGTTGATGCCAAAGAGCTCCATTTTGGTCTCATCTGACCACAACACTTTCACGCAGTTCTCCTCTGAATCATTCAGATGTTCATTGGTAAACTTCAGACGGCCCTGTATATGTGCTTTCTTGAGCAGGGGGACCTTGCGGGCGCTGCAGGATTTTAGTCCTTTACGGCGTAGTGTGTTACCAATTGTTTTCCTGGTGACTATGGTCCCAGCTGCCTTGAGATCATTGACAAGATCCTCCCGTGTAGTTCTGGGCTGATTCCTCACCGTTCTCATGATCATTGCAACTCCACGAGGTGAGATCTTGCATGGAGCCCCATGCCGAGGGAGATTTACAGTTATTTTGTGTTTCTTCCATTTGTGAATAATCGCACCAACTGTTGTCACCTTCTCACCAAGCTGCTTGGCGATGGTCTTGTAGCCCATTCCAGCCTTGTGTAGGTCTACAATCTTGTCCCTGACATCCTTGGAGAGCTCTTTGGTCTTGGCCATGGTGGAGAGTTTGGAATCTGATTGATTGATTGCTTCTGTGGACAGGTGTCTTTTATACAGGTAACAAGCTGAGATTAGGAGCACTCCCTTTAAGAGTGTGCTCCTAATCTCAGCTCGTTACCTGTATAAAAGACACCTGGGAGCCAGAAATCTTTCTGATTGAGAGGGGGTCAAATACTTATTTCCCTCATTAAAATGCAAATCAATTTATAACATTTTTGACATGCGTTTTTCTGGATTTTTTTGTTGTTATTCTGTCTCTCACTGTTCAAATAAACCTACCATTAAAATTATAGACTGATCATTTCTTTGTCAGTGGTCAAACGTACTAAATCAGCAGGGGATCAAATACTTTTTTCCCTCACTGTATGGAGGAGTGGGCCAAAATCCCTGCTGCAGTGTGTGCAAACCTGGTCAAGACCTACAGGAAATGTATGATCTCTGTAATTGCAAACAAAGGTTTCTGTACCAAATATTAAGTTCTGCTTTTCTGATGTATCAAATACTTATGTCATGCAATAAAATGCAAATTAATTACTTAAAAATCATACAATGTGATTTTCTGGATTTTTTTTTTAGATTCCGTCTCTCACAGTTGAAGTGTACCTATGATAAAAATTACAGACCACTACATGCTTTGTAAGTAGGAAAACCTGCAAAATTGGCAGTGTATCAAATACTTGTTCTCCCCACTGTATATATATAAACAATATATATTTTTTAAAGAGCACGTATGCGGGCTAAAGTTTAACTTAAAACTTATGGCCTATTCCAGAACTTGGAAAAGATCAGGGGCTGTCTGTTGCCTCCATATGAGAGAGAACATGAGTAGTCTAGAAGCTAGAATATTTTCCTACCTCAACTCTTCCTTTGGACCTTGCAGAGGAGAAGGAGAGATCAGCTGTGCTAGAGCAGGAGAAGAAGGCTGCTGAAGAGAAACGGGTGGAGATGGAGCGCACCATGGAAGACGATCGCAGAAGCAAAGATGAGAAGTTGAAGCAGATGGAAGAGAAGATGAAGGAGGAGATGAAGCAACAGGACCGGGACTTCCACAGGGCCTTGGAGTGCAAGATGCAGGAGCAGAAGGATCTGCTGGAGAAGGGCCACAAGGAGAAGGTTGACTTAATGAGACAGGAGATAGAGGAGTTCAAGAAGAGCAACAAACCTGAGAAGGAAGGAGGTGGTTTCCTTGAGTCTACAGTCATGCCTATTTTTCGACTTGGAATGGACACTGTCAACATTTTCTTTCAATATAAGCTCATGAAGGCAGCTTTTATGAAGTAGAAACGTTGTGTATTACTTGAGCATGTACACATTTGCTAGCTTTATCTTGCAATGTAAAGCGGAAAGTCAAGTTGATAGCCACGCTTAGAATCTGTCACAAGCTGGGCTAGAACTCCGGTCTCAGATGTGGGGAGCTGGGGGTTCTACCCCTTAGCCACAGAGGAGGTATAGTTGGACCCAAATGAAACACCCAAGGCAATACTCCAGGTAAGTAGATTTAATGTAACAAAAAGGTTCTTTGCACTTCAAAAATAGTCCAACAAAAGTTCTTCTCAGAAAGAGGTATATTAACAGAGGTAGAGTAACAAAACAGGAGGCAAAACAAAATAACTCCACGAAGGGGAGAAAAACAAACTAAAGATAACTTAGAAAAGCTTACTTGGAAAGACACGGTGGGACAAAGCAGGAGACACATAGCCAGGACTCAAAAACCAAGTGAGGAACAGGGGAAAAAACACAGCTAAAATACTCTAGGTGAAACAAGGCACAGGTGACCTGGATCAAGCTAATAAGGACACACGAGGAAGAACTAAGGCAGAGGGGAACACAGATGACCTCTAGAGGCCCGGAGACAAACAGGAGGCAGGAAGCTGACAGGACCCCCTCCTCTAGGAACGACTCCTGACGTTCCTTAAAGAACACCCTGGCCTCAGGGTGCGAAACTCTCGGATCAAACCTGGGTCCAGGATGTCCTTGGCTGGAACCCAGGAGCGCTCCTCTGGCCCGTAGCCCTCCCAGTCCACCAGATACTGCAGAGAGTTCTGGACCCTCCGGGAGTCCAGTATCCGGCGGACTGTGTAGGCTGGCTGGCCGTCAATGATCCTGGGAGGTGGCGGGGGTCTGCGTGGGGGGGCAAAGGGAGAAGACAAGACAGGTTTAAGTAGTGAAACATGGAAAGTGGGGTTAATTCTAAGGGAGCGAGGGAGAACCAAACGATACGAAACAGGGTGAACCTTTCTTGCTATGCGGAAAGGGCCGATGTATTTCTGGGAAAGCTTCTTGGATTCGACCCGGAGGGGCAGGTTCTTAGTGGCCAACCAAACTCTCTGACCAGCTCGGAAACTAGGGGCCGTCCGGCGGCGGCGATTAGCCTGACTTTGGTATCTCTGGGAGGTCCGAAGGAGGGTACGCCTGGCCTTCTTCCAGGTCCGCCTACAGCGTTGGACAAAGCGCTGGGCCGAGGGAACACCAACTTGCGCCTCTTCCTCTGGAAATAATGGAGGGGTGTAACCGAACTGGCATTCGAAGGGGGACAATCCGGTGGCTGAGGACTGGAGGGTGTTGTGGGCATATTCAGCCCAAATGATATAGGTGGCCCAAGACGTGGGATTACTGGCCGCCATACACCGCAGGATGGTCTCCAGATCCTGATTAATCCGTTCCGTTTGGCCATTAGACTCTGGATGGAACCCCGACGATAGGCTGGCTGTGGCCCCAATAAGCCTGCAGAAGGCCCCCCAAAACCGGGACGAGAATTGGGGACCTCGGTCGGAGACCACGTCCAGGGGAATACCAAATATCCGGAAGACATGGTTCATGAGGAGCTCAGCAGTCTCCTTAGCCGAGGGCAGCTTGGGCAGGGGAATAAACCGGGCAGCCTTAGAGAACCGGTCTACCACCACTAGGATGACGGTGTTGCCCTGGGATGGAGGAAGTCCCGTAACAAAGTCCAGAGAAAGGTGTGACCATGGCCTTCGAGGAACAGGTAAGGGATGGAGCAGTCCCTGGGGTCGCTGGCGTGTCGACTTTCCCTGGTTGCACACAGGGCAGGCCTCAACATAGACCTGCACGTCCTTCTTGATGGACGGCCACCAAAACCGCCGTCGGAGGAATTCCAGTGTGCGAGCACTGCCTGGATGGCATGTCAAGGGCGACTCATGACCCCACTGCAAGACGCGGGCCCGAACAGAGAGAGGAACGTACAGGCGACCGGCAGGACCACCGCCTGGATCGGGCTCATGGACAAGGGCCTCTCGTACCCCTCTTTCAAGTTCCCACTGAAGAGGTGCGACGATCCTAGACCTCGGAATAATCGATGCCAAGGGCTTCTCTTGTACCTCGGGAGAATAGGCTCGAGACAGGGCATCCGGCTTGACGTTCTTGGTGCCAGGTCGGTAAGACAGGAGGAACTGGAATCGATTAAAGAAAAGGGACCATCGTGCTTGCCGAGGGTTCATCCGCTTAGCCTGTTGGAGATATTCCAGGTTCTTGTGGTCTGTGAGAACCTGGAAAGGATGCTGAGCCCCCTCAAGCCAATGGCGCCACTCTTCCAAGGCCAGCTTAACCGCAAGCAACTCTCGATCCCCCACGTGGTAGTTGCGCTCGGCCTCAGACAGGCGGCGAGACATGAAGGCACAAGGGTGTAATCTCCCATCCTCACCCCTCTGTGACAGGACGGCTCCCACCCCCACCTCTGAGGCGTCCACCTCCACCACGAAAGGTCTTTCTGGGTCAGGGATCACCAGAATCGGAGCAGAAGTGAAGCGGCGCTTGAGATCCTCGAAGGCCCCTGCTGCTTCCGGACCCCAGTGAATCTTGGTCCCTCCTCCCTTGGTAAGCGTCGTCAAAGGGGCTACCACAGAGCTGAAATTCTTAATGAACTTCCGATAGAAGTTAGAAAAGCCAATGAACCGTTGAACCTCCTTGACCGTGGCAGGTGTGGGCCAGCTGTGGACCGCTTTGACCTTCTTGGGATCCATCTCTAGGTGGCCGGGAGTGACAATAAACCCGAGAAACTGAGTCTGAGAAACATGAAACTCACACTTCTCAGGTTTAACGTAGAGGTGATTGTCAAGGAGCCTCTGGAGAACCCTGCTAACATGCCCCTCATGCTCCTTCAGTGACCTCGAGAAGATGAGGATATCGTCCAGGTACACGAAGACGAACAGATTAAGCATATCCCGGAGAACATCATTAATCAGGGCTTGGAATACTGCGGGGGCATTGGTGAGCCCGAACGGCATCACCCGATATTCATAGTGCCCCGTGGGCGTGTTGAACGCCGTCTTCCATTCGTCCCCTTGCCGGATCCGCACGAGATGGTAAGCATTGCGGAGATCCAGTTTAGTAAAAATGGAAGCCCCTTGAAGCAGCTCAAAAGCAGTGGCCATGAGAGGAAGGGGGTATCGATTCCGAACCGTGATCTTGTTGAGTCCCCGGTAATCAACACAAGGCCTAAGACCCCCGTCTTTCTTTTCAACAAAAAAGAAGCCCGCCCCAGCCGGGGAAGTAGAGGCACAGATGAGGCCGGCTGCCAAGGACTCCTTAATGTAGGTGTCCATAGCTGCTTGCTCGGGGGAGGATAAGGAAAAGATCCGACCTCTAGGAGGGCAGCAACCAGGGAGTAGATCAATGGCACAGTCATACGTGCGATGAGGCGGTAAGGAAGTAGCCAGGGCCTTGCTGAACACTGCCTTGAACCGATGGTAAACACTGGGGACTCGGGAGACGTCAACAGACTCTTGAAACTGGGTACTAGGGGCTGAGGGACTCTGAAGCATGCAGGTGAGTTGGCAAGTGGAACCCCAGTTTAGAATGGTGCCAGTAGGCCAGTCGATCTGGGGATTATGTCTGCATAGCCAAGGGTGACCCAGGATAATAGGATACTCGGGAGAGTCAATGAGATAGAAGGTCTCCTCCTGCTGGTGTTGAGAGATAGTAAGTCGCAGGGACTGAGTCGCCTCAGTAACCTTTCCTGGTTCCAGAGGTCTGCCATCTAAGGCTGTAACTGCCTGGGGTTGAGGAAGTAGTTGGGTAGGGATCTTGAGTTCCTTAGCCAAGGTTACATCCATGAAATCACCTGCGGCACCGGAATCGATCATAGCCTGGACCCGATGCTGGTGGCCCTCCCAGGACAGAGTGGCTGGAATAGCTAGGACAGCGTTAGTAGGAGGAGCTCTAATTTTCCCCATCACAACCCTCCTGTAGCTGGGCGGGGACAGGCGTTTCCCGAAAGCTCGGGGCAAGTGGAGCGGAAGTGGCCGGCAACCCCGCAGTAGAGGCACCGACGCTCCCTCATGCGACGTTCCCTTTCGTTGGGAGAAAGCCTGGAACGGCCTAACTGCATGCTCTCCGGGGAATCCTGGAGCAGTTCAGTAGCCGGGGAAGCTCTGAATGACGGAGTCCAAACAGGAGAAACAGAGCTGCTCAGAGGAACCTGGGACTGAGACACCTGGCGGCGAGCCGTTCTCCGCTCTCTTAGACGATTGTCCAGGCGGATGGCCAAGGCTATGAGGGACTCGAGATCTCCAGCTGGTTCTCGGGTGGCTAACTCATCTTGAAGGGGCTCAGATAACCCTCCCTGAAAACAGACCCTCAGCGCTTCATCATTCCATCCGCTCCTTGCTGCTATGGTCCGGAATTCAATGGCAAAATCTGCCGTGCTTCGGGGACCCTGACGGAGAGACAGTAGGCGTTTGGAAGCCTCCCGCCCACTGACAGGATGATCGAACACCCGCTTGAACTCTTCTACAAATGCAGCGTAGGAGTCACAACAGGCCTCCTGGGACTGCCACACCGCAGAGGCCCAGGCGAGCGCCTTGTCTGAAAGAAGGGTAATGATGTAGGCAATCTTGGAATGGTCTGTGGGAAAACTTGAGGGTTGGAGCTCGAAGGTGAGGGAGCATTGGGTGAGGAAACCCTGGCAAGAGCTTGGATCCCCAGAAAAGGGCTTGGGAGGTGGTAGTCGGGGCTCCGCCACTGGAGAAGGCCTGTCGTCACTGGGGGGTGACCTGGAGGAAGGGAGAGGACCAGGGAGGCGTTCAAAGAGCTGGTGGAGGGAACTCATCATTTCGGCCAGGAGTTGAGAATGACTAGCCATCAGCTCTTCTTGTCGGCTGAGAACGGCTTCATGGCGCTGGAAAGATGCCTCATGTCGAGTGATCACCGCCAACAGGTCCTGGGAACTGAGTGTTTCTGGGTCCATGATTGACTTGGTTTTTCTGTCACAAGCTGGGCTAGAACTCCGGTCTCAGATGTGGGGAGCTGGGGGTTCTACCCCTTAGCCACAGAGGAGGTATAGTTGGACCCAAATGAAACACCCAAGGCAATACTCCAGGTAAGTAGATTTAATGTAACAAAAAGGTTCTTTGCACTTCAAAAATAGTCCAACAAAAGTTCTTCTCAGAAAGAGGTATATTAACAGAGGTAGAGTAACAAAACAGGAGGCAAAACAAAATAACTCCACGAAGGGGAGAAAAACAAACTAAAGATAACTTAGAAAAGCTTACTTGGAAAGACACGGTGGGACAAAGCAGGAGACACATAGCCAGGACTCAAAAACCAAGTGAGGAACAGGGGAAAAAACACAGCTAAAATACTCTAGGTGAAACAAGGCACAGGTGACCTGGATCAAGCTAATAAGGACACACGAGGAAGAACTAAGGCAGAGGGGAACACAGATGACCTCTAGAGGCCCGGAGACAAACAGGAGGCAGGAAGCTGACAGAATCAGTATAAGCTTTATATGCAAGAGTGAAGTATTATTTTTCTTATACAGTATATGTATTTATAGATTTTGGTGAAATTATCACTGTACTGGTATAGCGGTTAAATCTAGATGCTTTAATAAAAACATTTCTATATTATAACTGAGACTTTTCTTTAATCATAATATACACTGAACAAAAATATAAACTCAACATGCAACAATTTCAAAGATTTTACTGAGTTACAATTCATAGAAGGAAATCAATCAACTGAAATAAATAAATTAGGCCCTAGACTATGGATTTAACATGACTGGGAATACAGATATGCATCTGTTGGTCACAGATACCTTTAAAAAAAAGTTAGGGGCATGGATCAGAAAACCAGTCAGTATCTGGTGTGACCACCATTTGCCTCATGCAGCATGACACATCTCCTTCGCATAGAGTTGATCAGGCTGTTGATTGTGGCCTGTGGAATGTTGTACCACTCCTCTTCAATGGCTGTGCGAAGTTGCTGAATCTTGGCGGGAACTCTGTTCACAACGTTGACATCAGCAAACCAGACTCTGTTGAGGACGACGAGCACGCAGATGAGCTTTCCTGAGACAGTTTGTGCAGAAAGTCTTCAGTTGTGCAAACCCACAGTTTCATCAGCTGTCCGGGTGGCTGGTCTTAGACGATCCCGCAGGTGAAGAAGCCGGATGTGGAGGTCCTGGGCTGGTGTGGTTACATGTGGTCTGTGGTGTTGAGGCCGGTTAGATATACTGCCAAATTTTCTAAAATGACATATGAGGCGGGTTATGGTAGAGAAATTAACATTAAATTCTCTGGCAACAGCTCTGGCTGACATTCCTGCAGTCAGCATGCCAATTGCACGCTCCCTCAACTTGAGACATCTGTGGCATTGTGTTGTGTGACAGAACTGCACATTTGAGTGGCCTTTTATTGTCCCCATTACAAGGTGCATCTCTGTAATGATCATGCTGTTTAATCAGCTTCTTGATATGCCACACCTGTCAGGTGGATGGATTATGTTGGCAAAGGAGAAATGCTCACTAACAGGGATGTGAACAGGGATGTTATTTCAGCTCATGAAATATGGGACCAACACTTTACATGTTGCGTTTCTATTTTTGTTCAGTATTTCATGGTCTTATATTCTTTGAGAACGTTGTCTATTGAAGCAAAATATAATGAATATGGATATTATATCATTTGAAAACATAACCAATCTCTGAAGTTGTATATAAAATACATATCAGTTTGTAAATAAATACATTGTTTTGAATCCACTTTGAATCTTTGAGTGTTTATGTAAGTAGTAGTAGACCTGACACTCCTCTTTTTAAACGTTTGAATTGTTTTTGTATTTTATTGAATATTAAAACATACAATCTACCTGCAGTGAAGCCACTCAACATTTACATTACATTCAGTCATCTAACAGACTCCCATCTAGAGCGACCCACAAAAGCAACCAGGGTCAACGACCAATCTCCCACCGGCCCAAGCTCCCAACCGCCGGGCCACCAACCCTCCAAGATCCCCCGACAGCTGCCCCTCAACCATCCGAGACCCCCCCCCCCCATAAAAAGTAATACAACTCTCCCTCCATTCCCCACCCCCAAAAACCCCCCTCCAAGTCCCCCAATGCACAAACAATCAACTAAATGAACAAAAGAGAAAAACAAAGGAAAACAACATTGCAAAAACAAAAGACATCAAGGACGCTCCTCAGATACTGGGCCACATTTTGGTGTTCAAATAGTTTTCAGACCACGAATCGATCACTTTGCACTTAAGAAATAGCCATTGGCTACTGTCTTTTCTGACACAGAGGAGCAAGAGAAGAGAGCCCTGGCTGAACAGGCAGTGAAGATGTAGGCAGAGAAACAGCACCAGTTAGAGAAACTGATCCAGGAGAGGGAGAGGAGTCATCAGGAGGGCATCCGTCAGCTAGAGGTATGTATGGACACTTTAAACCTTTTTTTTTATTTTTTTTATACCATGTCTCATAAAATAATAATATTTAATATTTTTAACTATAACCACAGATTGTAGTAACTGAGGGAGGTGAACACAGTAGTCTTTGAGAAAATGCAGCTTGCTTGTTATGTTGTCCCTCTGTGATTCTAGGGTAAGATGGTCCAGGAGGCAAAGGAGAAGCAACAGGAGTTGGAGAGAGCGCTGGATAGCAAGCTCCATGAGCAGGAAAAGCTGATGGCTAAGGGCTTCACAGAGAAAGAGGCAGCCATGAAGGAGGAGATACAGAGCCTGAGAGAGAAGGAGGAGGCCAAGCGCGAGGAGAAGGAAGAGCAGTGTCGTAACTTCAGAGCCATAGCACAGGGTGTCATAGAGAGTGTCAGCAATGGCTTAGGTCACTACTTTAACTATAGGAAAGCCTGTGAGGAACGCAAAGCAATTGTGTTCAAGGAGCGGGTCAGATCCACTTCCAAACTCAAATCAGGTGTGGTTGGCAATATCCCTGATTTGGAGCACAGAACACTCAAGCAAGACAAGACGACCACGCCCAAACTCAAAACAGGAGCAGTTAGCAACTCTAAAGATAATTAAACTCTGCCCAAAGTCAACACAGGTACAACTGGCAAAAGCCCTGGCTCAGAGTTCTAAAGGATGCGCCAGAGATTGGTCAATGGTCCAGATCAGCAGCCACACCTTTCTCCAGTCTCATCATTAACCAGAAGAGCCCACTAAACTACTAGGAAATAGTGCAACAGAAAGACTGCTGTGCAACAACGGTACAATGGGGCCAAACCAGCTGTCAGTTCACAGAAGTCAGTTCCTCAGTTTATAACCATTAATCAGTCTTAGAATTGGAGTTAAGATTTGTGCTTTGTTTTGTTCTTGGATGTAGGGTAAAATATATGAGCTTGCTGAACTTGTCTAGAGGTCAAATTTGTTCTATATTACACGTAAGGCTAGAATGGAACTGCTCATCTTCAATCCACTTTTCACTTAAGGGTTGACCATTATCATCTTTTGAGATTGTTGTTTGAATAAACCTTGCTTCATCTCTATTCGATAACTTTTCACATTTTCTCTGATAGTGAAAATGGATAAAGCTAAACTTATTTTAATAGAGATATTGATCAATGGGGAGAACTGATGAGCTGAACACCCCCAGCTGAATCTCTTCATGGAAACATAAGCACAGGCATTCACATGAAAAAGAGACACATCCTGTCTTTCAGTCACCTCATATCAATTTAATCAAATACAAACATGAGTACATCAGCAGCAGGACAACAAGAGGAACTGTAATTATGGAATGATATGAGCACATCTCTCTACTCAGATGACGTGTACCCAGATCAGTTGGTAGAGCATGGCGCTTGCAATGCCAGGGTTGTGGGTTTGATTCCCACGGGGGACCAGTATGAAAAGAAAATGAAAGAAAATGTATGCAATCACTAACTGTAAGTCGCTCTGGAAAATGAGCGACTGCTAAATGACTAAAATGTAAATGTGATCAGTTTAGGGCGAAGATGAGACATGCAGGAATGATTTTTATATAGACTACTGATCTCCATTAGTCTGCGGCTTGGACACACCACGCACATCAAGGAGTTAGCCACCTACTTTGACAAACAGATATACTGTACCCTGCTGAAAAAAAGAGCATAGACCAGCATAGGCTGGTGACCAGCCTTCGTTGTGTTTTCTCTGGTGACCAGCCTTCATTGTGTTTTGGACACTGGTCACCCACACAACCTGCATCATCTTACATTATGCTGGCTTGCAAAGTGATAGCTAATGCCTATTAGACTCCAGCCTGAGTGGGGCTAGACAACAATTGGGACTTTTATTCACCCACAATCTACATTCAGAATGCTTGTCAGGATTAGAAAGATGACTAAATGAGCCTACCTAAACCAGCTAAATGGGAACAACCATTTCAGTAACGGTGCAATAATTCCAACTAACAGTTTGGATTAGTTTAGAAAAAAGTATGTTATTTATCATTGTGTAGCATAAAATCAATTAATTGATTAATTAGTCAATAAATGTGTTTTAATAGAGATATTGATCAATGGGGAGAACTGATGAGCTGAACACCCCCAGCTGAATGCAAAAACACAGATATTGAAACAAACAATAAAATAAATAAATAAATATTTCTGCAATAGAGCATGCTGAGAAATATGATAATGATGGGCGTGGTTTTGCCAACCAGCTAGACCATGCTGGACCAGCATACACTCTTTAAAAAAGTTTCCTGAGGGGTTCTTTGTCAGGGGTGAGGGTGATATGTGTAACCATATATATTTTTTGCATATCAGGAAGGGTTCTTTACTGCTGTGAATGTTGTGAAGAACCTTCCTGTTCTTTCCCTCGCCACCATGTTTTCCTTTTATGCCATGAAATGCTGCTGTTAAAAAGTTGATTTCATTGAATGGGACAGTACAAGCTACTGGTTGCAGTAAAAGTAAGGTAAACAACAGGTTACTGACTTTTTACAACTGAATGAAGGTGTTATTGCTGTAAAAGGACAGTAGGCTGCTGATTATTTGAGACTATACCTCACTTGGGATTTGAACTCACAACCTTTCAATTGCTAATGACCTGAATGTCCTGCTATGCCACCAGGTCTGTGGGTATAATAGAGATTGGCCACAGATTTAATGGCAGGAATATATATATCCAAACTCAAAATTAGGGTAAGGTTAGGGTACATGGTTGTTCCCTGGGGTACAAAAAAGTCAAAGGTACACATAAGGAACCTTCAGAGGTACACATAGGAACTCACATGGTGCTGGTTGGTTCCTTTTTTGTGTACATGTGTGTATTATCTATAAATAAAACAAATTATTTGAACAACAGAGCACAAAGTGTGGTTTCACATCAAACATTTTTAAAATTATGTGTTTTCAACAGGATTCGACCTCATACCCTCACGTCCCTGAATGTTCCATAGTTCCCTATGGAATTTTGTACAAAGAACTCAATATAATTGTAAGAACGGTGCCCGGAAGAGGTCAGTGTTTGACAGCAGCTTTGAATCAAAGAAAGCACTGGAACCACAACGAAATCAGTGGGAGCTCGCATTTTGCAATACATGGTTTGAAAAAGCATGTGATCAAACAAAGCTTCAGACATCATTGATGACATACTTCTGATAAAGTGATACATGCATCAGCACACTGCTTTGAAGTTAGCTGCTTAGCGATTTTGACGCATGCCTTGGAGTTCCCGTATCAAAAACAACATCACTTGCCAATTCAGTAATGCAGAATTCACAGCAACTTCCATGCAACTAACTTCCATTAAGTTACTGTGAAATACACAGTAAGCACTTACCAGTGCAGCTCTTTGTCACGCCCTGGCTCTGGGGACTCTAGTATGTTGAGCCAGGGTGTGAGTTTTCATGTGTTTTACATTCTAGGTTGAGTATTTCTATGTTGGCCAGTGTGGTTCTCAATCAGAGGCAACGAGTGTCAGCTGTTGCTGGTTGTCTCTGATTGGGAACCACATTTAGACAGGCTGTTTTCCCACAGTGGTTGTGGGATCTTGTTCCAAGTAGGTTGTGTTTGTCTAAGGACGTCACGTTATCGTTTTGTTGTTTTGTTTGGTAAATCACTAATAAATATGTTCGCAAATAACGCTGCGCATTGGTCCTCTGTTCCCGACGATCGTGACACTCTTTTACGTCAAACACTCTTACAAAGACTAACACTGACAGTGTTAAAAGATGTGCTCATGCTTTGATGACATAACCATCAACCACTTCAACTGGTACAACACTTCCACTAAATGGTTGGCACATGGTCTAAAGCATTAAACCATGCCTCCAAATATGCTAATGAGCCCCTGCCAGCACATTGCCGCCATCTACATTTCAAAGTGCAGTGAAATTAACGTAAACAACAGGTCATTTTACAACAATAACCGCTTAATTTAGCTGTAACTCAGTAGCCAATAACTTACTGTGAAATTACAGGTAAGTTTTAACAGTGTGTTCCATAAGCACATCTGAAGTATCCGATAAGTGTAACTGTAAAACCTGTCATTGGTTCTACCTGGAACCAGAGGGTTCTTCATGATAGGGTTCTAAATGGAACTCAAAAGGGTTCCGCTACCTACAGCGACAAATTAAAGGGTTTTACATGGCACACAAAAGGGTTCCTCCGTAGGGACAAACGAAATAATGTCTATTGGTTCTAATCTTTTAACAATTTTTATCACACCCCCAGATCCAGTGGTGTAGCAGGAAATTCAGGTTGCTGGCAACAGAGGTTGTGAGTTCAAATCCCAAGTGAAGTTGACTCCCAAGTAATCTGAATTTTGCTGGTCTGCAAAACCACTCACATTATTATCATATTTCCCAGCATGCTCTACTGCAGTTTGATTGTAGGAATACACTCTGTCTGGATTCCAATAGGAATTAAACATTAGGGCTATTATGGTGACCGTCACGAGTCATGATGGCAGTCAAATTCCACATAACCGTTTAGTCACGATAATTAGGCTTCTCCAAGCTCTGATGCTGCTGATGGCCATTAGTAGCACTCTATTGTCCCTCTAATCACTCTGAGATCATTGTAAATGTGATCGAAAATTTAATCAAACACTTAATGAGAGCCCATGAGCTCATGTTGCGCAACATTTCTATAGGCTATGCAATTCCGTGAAAAAAACAGAGTGATGGCCTCTAGTAAAAAGAGGAGGATCCCATCAGCTTTCTATAGGCTAGGCCTACTATATTTATTTTTCAACTTTCCTAATATTAAGCACATTTCTTCCCTTTACCACAGGAGTATAGCCTACCTGGCTGGCATGAAAATTAACCACGGGAAAAGCATCCTCCATTCCCTATTTAAGTCCTATTCCTACAGGTGCATGATAATGGTCCATTCTAAATCAAAACTAATTTCATACATATATTATTTAATATATGTAAAGACAAAATTAAATCAAGAATAGTCTGATGGGTGACAATATTAGCCTATCACTTGTGAATGATATATTATCACTTGTGAATGATGCCCAGCTTGTGTGGAGTAAGGCAAGAAACGCATGCCTTTTTTTTGCGACTTTTTCGAATCATAGTAGCACACCTCATGTAGCGTAGCCCATAGGCCTATATGTTTGTGTCACAACTAAAGTGGCCAAATAACTTCCTAAAATTAAGCACATTAATCAACTTACAACGGCTTTAGAGCCAAACTGGCATACATACGCAGCACGTGAGTTTCAAGTTTGGGGAAGATAATTTTCACCATAAAAATGCACCTTTACAATAAAAGCATTACATGCATAATCTGCGGTCACATTTGAGAATGGTGTTTCCCGTTAATGGAACATTCGCGCTTATAGCCTACTGCCATGTGCACATTACTGCGCTTATAATGTGAAGAAATTGCCTAATCGTTTATCAACATTTTAAGCTAAACTTTCTGATCTGTTTTTTTTTATGGTAGTGGTTGTATTAATTTGGGATCTACCCCATCCCACAACTGTCCCAGACTATGTTTGGAATATGTGACCAACCGCCTCGATTCGGTCTTATGTAGCAAAATTTGAAATTGTGTTTTTTACATTGGATAAAAGAGCTAGAAAATGGTATGTCATACACTGCCATTGAGGAACAATGGGAAAGTAATTCTGCTTTGAAAGTTGATAAACTTGTAACCCCACTTTTGAGAAAATGGCCCTTGAATGTTTTGGTACACCTCTTCTTCTTTGTGTACATCCATTCAGCATTGTTCACACCCTCTTAGCCCCACCCATCTCTTTAAGGATTCACATGTGAGGCCATGTGGTAAACACACGCTATATCAAATAAAATCTAAGTTTATTTGTCACATGCACAGGATACAGAAGGTGTAAACGGTATAGTGAAGTGGTTACTTGCATAGTAGCAATATTAAAAACAGAAAGTGTCCAGATAAAAATACTTACCCAACACACTTGTCTAAATTGATGGGTCATGTGAAGGAAATGCTATAACCACCCTCCAGCCACATCTAGCTAAGTGGATGGGCCACTATTGTCTAGACATGTACACATGTTCATGAAATACAATAGATGGCCGTAATCACCCCCAGACACACCTGGCTAATTTGATGGGTCATGTAATAATCCAGCCGAAGTGGAGTCTTTTGTTTAGACATGTAGCTAGCTAGGTAGCTAGCTAGCTAAACAATGAACCGGCATAATCCAAACTCATACTACTACCAATACAAACATTGTCATAGCTGTAATATGAATCTGCAGGTAGCTAAGGCTAACAAACTAGGTTCAATGTTAGCTAGCTAACATTAGGCTATAATTAGCGACGCAAATAGATTTCTGATTTGAATAATATTACTACACAGATCATACACGTAACGTTAACTAGCGAGCTAGCAAGCTAACGTGTGCTAGTTAACTAACAGTATGCTTTAACTTGCAATAAAAACGTATTTTTGACAAAATTAGAAACTTATATTTGAAAATGTAGCTAGATTCTTACCTGTATACATGGATGAATGCTTCACAGCAGACTGGAACCATTTAACTCAGTTTTCTTTGTAGCTACATCTTGTTTGGAAAACGTTTGTAGTTCTCGATGGCTAATGTTATATCTTTCAAAACGGCGCGGTAGAAAGGACTGTCAACACATACTGAACAGCTCACGTTATAGACAGAAGCATGCTATATGGCAGACCAATCCAACCTCATCTCCCAGTATGTCCAGCCCATCAATTTTCTCAGCCAATCATGGCTAGCGGGAAGGTTCCTGTCTTTTTCCGTGGCTAAACCAACTCGTAATATAACAATTTTATTTCATATTTATGGATGGAATACAAGTTTGTTATTAAGGCACATGAAAGTTCAAATTTTCCAGAAGGCATTTCTGGAAAATTAAGAAAATTAAGCTAAATTAAGCTACCCGCCGGGGGCGGCAGGTAGCTTAGTGGTTAAGAGCGTTGTGTCAGTAACCGAAAGGTCGCTGGTTCTAATCCCCGAGCCGACTAGGTGAAAAATGTCTGTGCCCTTGAGCAAGGCACTTAACCCTAATTGCTCCTGTAAGTCGCTCTGGATAAGAGCGTCTGCTAAATGACTAAAATGTAAAATGTAAAATGCCAAAAAACGAATTTTGATAAAAAAATACATGTTTACGTTCAAATGCTGCTCCTGTGAAGTAGTGATTTGCGACATACGCCTAGTTTCCTGAATCGAGTCACATATTTATTTCTCGCACAGAATAGGTCAACTTTTGTACTATGGGGGATAGTAGATTGACATAGGCTAGTGCTTTTGCTGTTCGTTAGGCCTACTCATCTTGTTGGCTGACGAAAAGTACATGTGGATAGTTCTTCCAATATCTTCAATATGCGCCTAGGAATTGGATAAGGAGGCATGCAGTTGCATCCCCGATGTGTCTGTCTTCACTTGTAGCCTGTGAGAAAGACCTGATCACTTGATGGAAAGCCGTTTGAGTGAAAGGTGCTTTGGAGCATGCAGCTGGGAGAAGGGAATTATAATTATTATATTCAGCCCAAGGGCACAATGGCTACTGGCCGCAAAAGGCATGGATTTTAATTGGGCATTACGGCCACACAAAGGGGATGCCACCGGGAAATTCGAGGCATTATCAAGTGCTTGTGAAATTGTTAATGAGAGACTGATGAAGTGTGTACAGCCTGCACAAGAAACAAAGCAGAGCTCATGCCTTTTTTTTCAAATCATCATTAGTCGCGTCATGCAGCCGTAGAATGTATAAAAAATCTAAACATTCAGCCCAACGTTTGTATCACAACTAAAGTTAAATAAATAACTCTAAATTAAGCATTTAGGAGTATCTGTTTCTTTGTTAACTGCTCAACACAGAATAGCCACATGTGCACACTCCCTCAAATCGTTTGGAGAAAATATCCTTTCTATTTTATTCAGCTATATTCAATTGTATTCTTCATACTATAAAATAATGCCACGGAATTCTAAGCAAATCTTGTCTGCTAAATGAACTAGTGTAGCCCACAACTATATGGCATAGCCAGATCAGGCCCTAACATAAGGACAACTCAGAGTATGCTATTCTGTTCTTCTGAAATAGACTACATTTTCTTCATATCATGTTTCTTTAGACCTGTCTAAAAGAAATATTGGATTTATTGTGATGGTGTAGGGTATATTACATGGATTTATTATACTTTTTTTAATGTAGATGTTCCAAAGGTCTGCATCAGTGGCATGTAGGCCATGAATGGAAGCCAAAGATGCTAAACGTGTTTATGTTAATTAACGGTCAATTACCGTGAGACCGGCAGTTATTTGCTTGACAATCACCATCTGACGAAATTTCATGACCACCACAGCCCTAGACTCACCAGCAAAAATACAATGAAGGTTGGTGTGTCAGCACAAACACAATGAAGGCTGGTCTGTCAGCAAAAACACAATGAAGGCTAGTCACCAGCGAAAACACAACAAAGGCTGGTCACCAGCGAAAACACAATGATGGCTTGTCTGTCAGCATAACCAGCTAGACCATGCTGGTCAGAGCAGCTTGACCAGCTAGACCATGCTCGTCTGCCAGCACAACCTGCTAGAACATGTTGGTCGGTCAGCAGAACCAGCTAGGCCATGCTGGTCAGACCAGCTTGACCAGCATCCAACCAGCACTGACCAGCATAGACAAGCATAGACCAGCTTAAAATCCCGAAGTATCCCTTTAAGTTCAAGGTCAGAATATGCATAGAGAGAAAAATGCATGAAAGGGGAATTACGTTCCATTTATGCGCTTAACTCGGGTCGGAATTCCCCCCAGGTGAACCATGCCTTTGAGACATATTTTGTTGTGTGTTCAAATGAGAAGGGTGACATATTGTTGTCTTGTTTATCTGGATTAAGTCTCCTATGATGCTGTACCATTGTCATGACAGCACTCATTCTGCTTTACCATTGGAGCCCTAGATCGAATCGCTCTGGCAACACACACAGATGACCCAATACTATTATAGGTGTTTACCGAGCCGAACACCACATCCTCACCTCACCTTATTTTAGAGGTGCACATGGTCAACGCATAGCCCTCTGTAATAGTTTAGTGTAAATGTTTGACTCAGTCTTTACAGGTTCATCTCACATCTACATTTCAGATGTAATTTATTATTCTGTTTGACTGGCTCTAGTTATTGACACAAAGAGGGAAATAGCCCACAAAAGTGCCTCTCAAAACAGAAACTGCAGTCCGGCCCCCGAAAAGACTCTTAACAACTGTCATCAAGAGTTTTATTTCATTTTAGGGAGGCAGGTAGCATAGCGGTTTGAGAAGCGAGCCAGTAAACGGAAGGTTGCAAGTTCAAATCCTGTGTCTGAGATAATAAATCTGGTGAGAAGTGAGCTGGCAACCGGAGGGTTGCTGGTATCAATGCCATTGCCTGCTGATGTACCCTTGAGCAGGGCACTTAACCCCCCAAAACAACTGCTCCACGGGTGCCCAATGTGGCATCCCCCTGCTCCAATCTCTTCCATAGGGGTTGGGATAAAAGCTTGTCTTTCTCAGGAATTCTGCATTGTTCACATCCATGCAATTGGTCAACAACTCAACAAACAGTTCCTGCTCTCCTTCGGTGAGGTACTCTCTCTCTCTCTCCCTCTCCTCCCCATGGCTTAGGCCATGGATTCTTTCTCACGTATTGTGTGTTTCTGTATAACAAATGGCACACCTGAAGTTCCCTTGGGAAAAATGCAGTGCATTCAATTGAATTGTTGCCCCACCAACATTTATCTTATTTATTGAGTCACCTTATATTAGCAGTGGGACAATAGCAGTGGGATGAGTCATTCAAACAGGTTGCTGAAAGTGTTATGAAAGGGCAATTTCTACAGTAGCTATTCCTTCAGGTCCTAGAATAAATACTTTTGTATTTGATGTTCATTTGGATGTAAAACTGAATTTACAGTTTCTGATCAATATGTAAGCAGCCACAGGAAGACACATTCACAATAACAGAAATATCTCTCTCTCTCCCCCACATGGATAACCTACCCATAATAACCCTTGCCTTTGGACCCACTATTAAGGGGTCCGAATGTGTGTGCTCAATGGAAATCCACTGACCTGTGTAATGTCTACAACACTGTACAGTACACTAATGGTAGGAAAAGGAAGTGGCATTCTCTCAACTGTAGTGTCACACTATTAAAAAACAGATTATGTTCGCCTCGGTTTTTATTTACACTTTCCTGAATGAAGCATAACCTTATGGGCCGGTTTCTCAGCCACAGATTAATCCTAGTCCCATTGAAAATCTCTTTTAGAGGCCTCCCGAGTGGCGCAGCGATCTAAGCCCCCGCACCAGCGCAGTGATCTAAGGCACTGCATCGCAGTGCTTGAGGCGTCACTACAGACCCGGGTTCGATCCCAGGCTGTGTCATAACCGGCCGTGACCAAGAGTCCCATAGGGCGGCGCACAATTGGTCCAGCGTCGTCCGGGTTAGGGGAGGATTTGGCTGGCGGGGCTTTACTTGGCTCATCGCGCTCTAGCAACTCCTTGTGGTGTGCCTGCAGGCTGACTTTGCTCGTCAGTTGAACAGCGTATCCTCTGACACATTGGTGCAGCTGGCTTCCTGGTTAAGTGGGCGGGTGTTAAGGAGCGCAGTTTGGCGGGTCATGTTTTGGAGGACGCATGACTCGACCTTCGCCTCTCCCGAGCCCGTTAGGGAGTTGCAGCGATGAGACAAGATCGCAATTGGGGAGAAAAGAGGTGTAAAATATATAGTTGAAGTCGGAAGTTTACATACAACTTAGCCAAATAAATGTAAACTCAGTTTTTCACAATTCCTGACATTTAATCCTAGTAGTAAAAATGTCCTGTCTTAGGTCAGTTAGGAGCACCACTTTATTTTAAGAATGTGAAATATCAGAATAATAGTAGAGAGAATGATTTATTTCAGCTTTTATTTATTTCATCACATTCCCAGTGGGTCAGAAGTTTACATACACTCAATTAGTATTTGGTAGCATTGCCTTTAAATTGTTTAACTTGGGTCTAACGTTTCAGGTAGCCTTCCACAAGCTTCCCACAATAAGTTGGGTGAATTTTGGCCCATTCCTCCTGACAGAGCTGGTGTAACTGAGTCAGGTTAGTAGGCCTCCTTGCTCGCACATGCTTTTTCAGTTCTGCCCACATCTTTTCTATAGGATTGAGGAAAGGGCTTTGTGATGGCCACACCAATACCTTGACTTTGTTGTCCTTAAGCCATTTTGCCACAACTTTGGAAGTATGCTTGGGGTCATTGTCCATTTGGAAGACCCATTTGCGACCAAGCTTTAACTTCCTGATTGATGTCTTGAGATGTTGCTTCAATATATCCACATAATTTTCCTTCCTCATGATGCCATCTATTTTGTGAAGTGCACAAGTCCCTCCTGCAGCAAAGCACCCCCACAGCATGATGCTGCCACCCCCGTGCTTCACGGTTGGGATGGTGTTCTTCGGCTTGCAAACGACCACCTTTTTCCTCCAAACATAACGATGGTCATTATGGCCAAACAGTTATATTTTTGTTTCATCAGACCAGAGGACATTTCTCCAAAAAGTACAATCTTTGTCCCCATGTGCAGTTGCAAACCGTAGTCTGGCTTTTTTATGGCGGTTTTGGAGCAGTGGCTTCTTCCTTGCTCAGCGGCCTTTCAGGTTATGTCGATATAGGACTTGTTTTACTGTGGATATAGATACTTTTGTACCTGTTTCCTCCAGCATCTTCACAAGGTCCTTTGCTGTTGTTCTGGGATTGATTTGCACTTTTCGCACCAAAGTACGTTAATCTCTAGGAGACAGAACACGTCTCCTTCCTGAGCGGTATGACGGCTGCGTGGTCGCATGGTGTTTATACTTGTGTACTATTGTTTGTACAGATGAACGTGGTACCTTCAGGCGTTTGGAAATTGCTCCCAAGGATGAACCAGACTTGTGGAGGTCTACAATTTATTTCTGAGGTCTTGACTGATTTCTTTTGATTTTCCCATGATGTCAAGCAAAGAGGCACTGAGTTTGAAGGTAGGCCTTGAAATTCATCCACAGGTACACCTCCAATTGACTCAAATGATGTCAATTAGCCTATCAGAAGCTTCTAACGCCATTACATCATTTTCTGGAATTTTCCAAGCTGTTTAAAGGCACAGTTAACTGAGTGTATGTAAACTTCTGACCCACTGGAATTGTGATACAGTGAATTATAAGTGAAATAATCTGTCTGTAAACAATTGTTGGAAAAATTACTTGTGTCATGCACAAAGTAGATGTCCTAATCGACTTGCCAAAACTATAGTTTGTTAACAAGAAATTTGTGGAGTGGTTGAAAAACGAGTTTTAATGACTCCAACCTAAGTGTATGTAAACTTCCGACTTCAACTGTATATACAGTACAGGGTTTTTCTTTATTTGTAAAATTTTTCTACATTGTAGAATAACAGTGACGACATCAAAACTATGAAATAACACATATGTAATCATATAGTAACCAAAAAAGTGTTAAACAAATCAAAATATATTTTATATTTGAGATTCTTCAAAGTAGCCACGCCTTTGCCTTGATGACAGCTTTGCACACTCTTGGTATTGTGCAAATGCTAACCTTTGATGGCCACTGGTACGCTTGAAAAGTGCGCTTTTCACGGATGAATCCTGGTTACAATTGTACCGGGCAGATTGCAGACAGTGTGTATGTCGTTGTGTGGGCGAGCGATTTGCTGATGTCAACATTGTGAACTGAGTGCCACATGGTGGGGTCGTGGTATGGGCAGGCATAAGCTACGGACAATGAACACAATTGCATTTTATCAATGGCAATTTGAATGCACAGAGATACCGTGACGAAATCCTGAGGCCCTTTGTCTTGCCATTCATCCGCCGCCATCACCTCATGTTTCAGCATTATAAAGCACGACCCCATGTCGCAAGGATCTGTACACATTTCTTGGAAGCTGAAAAAGTCCCAGTTCTTCCATGGCCTGCATACTCACCAGACATGTCACCCATTGAGAATGTTTGGGATACTCTGGATCGACCTGTACGACAGCATGTTCCAGTTCCCGCTAATCTCCAGCAACTTTGCAAAGCCATTGAAGAGGAGTGAAAAAAAACATTCCACAGGCCACTGATGGGGAATATATTATCTATTATGTTCATTTGCTTACATTATTAAAAACTATGGAGGCCTTGACAGCAGAAAGTTCTCAGAAACCTGCAACAACAATTGCCACATTGTCTTTAGACATGTCTCGTTTTATTGTCTGACACCTCACCCCCTGATACTGAGTTTGTGGGAAGGCAGGATTGTGAAGAATACTTTGTTGTTGCTAGGGCAAGTTCAGGGTCAGGGGTAAACATCACGCTATCGGAAGGGAGTGCTAGTATAAAAAGCAGAAAGTGTTTTAGACACTGCAGAACTTTTGAAGAGCTACATTTTGCTGTTGTCTCTGTATTAACTTCTGTCTGCAATTGCATTACTAAAGTGTGATGGGTAATTTGAAGGAGTCAGGCGCAGGAGGGTAAATCACAGAATTTATTCTGGAATACAGAGTTACGCAGTAATGCGTCAAAACAGTCCAGTGCGCAAAACAGGCGCACTGGAACCAATACAAGCTCAACCGAGCTTCACTCTCCTCACCATAAACAATCACACACAAAGACAAGGGGGCAGAGGGAACATTTATACAGGTACTGATGAGGGGATATGAACCAGGTGTGTGTAGTAAACAAGACAAAATAAATGTAATGATGAGATGAGGAGCGGCAGTGGCTAGAAGGCCGGTGACGAGGAACGCCGAAGCCTGCCCGAACCAGGAGAGGAGGCAGCTCCTCTGGATCGTACCCCTCCCACTCCACGAGGTACTGAAGGCCCCCCCACCCGACACCTCTGGGCCTCTCCTCTGTGTCGTACAGCAGTGACAGCGCGTCTGCCTTCACGTTCTTCGTACCCGGGATGTATGATAGTTTAAAATCAAACCGGGTGAAGAATAGGGCCCACCTGGCCTGGCGAGGGTTCCGCCTCCTCGCTGCCTGGTTGTACTCCAGGTTACGGTGGTCCGTCCAGACGAGGAAAGGGTGTTTCGCCCCCTCGAGCCAGTGCCAAAACGGTCAGGGCTCGGACAACAGCCAACAGCTCCCGACCACCAACGTTGTTGTTCTGCTCCGCCGGGCTGAGCTTCTTGGAGACGAAGGCACAGGGGCGGAGCTTGGGTGGCGTGCCCGACCGTTGAGATAGGATCGCGCCTATCCCTACCTCGGACGCATCCACCTCCACTACGAATGGTAGTGATGGATCGGGTTGGGCCAGTACCGGGCTGAGGTGAACAGACCCCTCAGGTTACTGAAGGCCATGTCAGCCTCAGCAGACCAGCGGAGCCGGGGCAGCCCAGCCTTCAACAGAGATGTGATGGGAGCCGCGACCTTGCTAAAGCCCCGGATAAACCTCCGATAGTAATTGGCAAAGCCAATAAAGCGCTGCACCTCCTTTACCGTGGTTGGAGTCGGCCAATTACGCACGGCTGAAATGCGATCTCCCTCCATCTCCACACCTGAGGTGGTAATGGAAGAAGGAGACGGACGTTGGAAAAACAGACACTTTTCTGGCTTGGCATAATTCCAACAGTCGGGCAAGCACCTTGCGAACCAGGGACACATGCTCGGCGCGCGTAGCGGAATACACAAGAATGTCATCGATATAGACCACTACACCGCGACCAAGCATATCCCGAAACACCTCGTTCACAAAGATCTGGAAGACGAAGGGAGCATTCATCAAACCGTAAGGCATCACCAGGTATTCGTAATGCCCCGTGGTTGTGCTGAATGCTGTCTTCCACTCGTCCCCATCTCGGACACGCACCAGGTTGTACGCACTCCGGAGATCTAATTTTGTGAAGAAGCGCACCCCATGCATTGACTCAATCACAGATGGAATGAGGGGTAGAGGATAACTAAATCGTATCGTCCCCTTGATCAGTGATCGGTAATCAATGCAAGGGCGCAGATCTCCATCTTTCTTCTTCACAAAAAATAAACTTGAGGAGGCGGGCGAAGTGGAGGGACGTATAAACCCCTGGCGCAGGGATTTGAGACATATGTCTCCATAGCCTCCGTTTCAGCCTGTGACAGGGGATACACATGACTCCTGTAAGGCACGGCGTCTACCCGGAGGTTTATCACGCAATCCCCCGCCCGATGAGGTGTTAATTTGGTCGCTTGCGTTTTAGAAAACGCGTGCGCCAAATCGAGGTATTCGGGGGGAATGCGCACGGTGGAGGTACTGTCTGGACTTTCCACCGTGGTTGCACCAACGGAAACACCTAGACACCTACACTGACACTCTTGCGACCACCCCGTGAGAACCCTCTGCGGCCATGAAAAGGTGGGATTGTGGAGTGCTAACCAGGGAAGACCTAAAACAACAGGGAAATCAGGAGACTCAATAATAAAAAAAAGTGACTTGCTCTCGATGAGTCTCGTGTGTAACCTTAGTGACTGGTGCTGTAACCTCCCTAATGAACCCAGACTCTAATGGTCGACTGTCAAGTGCTCTGATGGGGAGTGGAATGGATAGGGGAACCAATGTAATGCCTAGACCTGTCCATAAAGTTCCCAGCTGCGCCTGAATTGACCATCGCCTTACACTGAGGAACTACAATGTAATCAGGAAAGTGGATGGGTAGGGTATAGTGCGCAGCAAAGGGCTCTGAACGAGTGTGGGTGTTCGATACCTGGGGTGATGCGAGAGTGCCCTGCCTGCCGCCTCCAGACCCAAAAGAATGCTGACGACATCGTGCAGTGAAATGTCCTCTCGTGCCACCAGAGTGACACTGGCGCTGTCATCCTCCGCTCTCCCAGATCGCCGCCCCACCCAGCTCCATCAGCTCGTGATCCGGGTTGGGGGGGGGGGTTGGAACGGGCAGGCCCCCTCCAGGACGTCCTCTGGCCGCAAGCAGGTTGTCCAACCGGATGGCCATGTCCACCAGTTGAGTGAAGGACAACATGGTGTCCCGGCAGGCTAGCTCCCTTCAGACGTCCTCCCGTAGATGGCACCGGAAGAGGTTGATGAGGGCCCGCTCGTTCCACCCGGACTCAGCTGCTAGAGTCCGGAACTCCAGGGTGAAGTCCTGCGCGGTCCTCGTCCCCTGCATCAGGTGGACAAGCCGCTCGCCCGAAAGAGGCGAGCGAACTCCCCGTAGTTGTCCAACGCGGCTCCTCCTTCATTCCAGACCACGTTGGCCCACTCCAGGGCTTTCCCCGAGAGGCAGGACACGAGGGCGGACACCTTCTCCCGCTCCGATGGGGCCAGGCTGATGCTTGAATAGTATAGCCCCAGTTGGAGGAGGAATCCCTGGCAGAGAGCGGCTGTCCCGTCGAAATCCTGTGGTCGGGATATATGGATCCCTCTGGGGTGTGGGTGGCTAGATCCGGTCGCCCAGCTGGTCCCGAAAGATCGGGTCCCCTCTTCTCCAGGTGTTAACCCGATCCATCGCTTCTCCCAAGCTGGCTAGTATCGTCAAATGCTCCCGGACCCGTGCCACAACTCCAGGCATGTGCTCCTCTCCTGCTGACTCCATGGCGGTGTGTGATTCTGTGATGGGTGATTTGAAGGAGTCAGGCGCAGGAGGTTAAATCACAGAATAACATAATTTATTCCGGAATACAGAGTTACTCAGTAATGCGTCAAAACAGTCCAGTGGGCAAAACAGGCGCACTGGAACCAACAAGGCACACGGGGAAAATAACCCGGCAATACAAAATACAAGGAGCTCAACCGAGCTTCACTCTCCTCACAATAAACAATCACACACAAAGACATGGGGGCAGAGGGAACTCTTATACAGGTACTGATGAGGGGATATGAACCAGGTGTGTGTAATAAACAAGACAAAACAAATGGAATGATGAGATGAGGAGCGGCAGTGGCTAGAAGGCCAGTGACAACGAACGCCGAAGCCTGCCCGAACCAGGAGAGGAGGCAGTTTCGGAGGAAGTCGTGACATAAAGGTTTTTACATATATTTGGAAGTCGTTGTCTGTGTCATTCTCTTATCTAAAGTCTGTTTTAATAACAAGAATCAGCACTGTGCAAACAATCATCAACACCACAATCAACAGCCTGATCAACTCTATGCGAAGGAGATGTGTCGCGCTGCATGAGGCAAATTGTGGTCACACCAGATACTGACTGGTTTTCTAATCAACGCTCCCTATCTTTTTTTAAGGTATCTGTGACCAACAGATGCATATCTGTTTTCCCAGTCATGTGAAATCCATAGATTAGGGCCTAGTGGACTTATTTCAATTGACTGATTTCCTTAAATGAACTGTTATTCAGTAAAATCTTTGAAATTATTGTATGTTGCGTCTACATTTTTGTTCAGTGTATATAGAGGACATATCAGTGGCAGCAAATCTCAAACCTTTAATGGTTGAGTGTTTAGCCATGACCTTTTGATATGTTTCACCCTGTAGTCACTGCCAGTTTAGAAGACTTTGTTAAGGCCTCCACAAGTGCAAGTGATATAAAACACCAAATATTCATTGGTATGCTGGAATATAAAATTACATATTCACTGTTAGCAATTGCTGTATTATTACTACCATACAATCTAACAATAAAGTACGGTTTTGCTGTATATTTACTGCAGCATCCTGTAATCACAGCCAGTTTGGAAGCCTTTGTTTAGGCCTTTAGAAGTGATATAAAACACAAAATATTAATAAATATGCTGTAATATACAAAACGCTATCAACCAACATGCTTGCACTAATCCCATGCAATTACAGTAAAATACCAACATGATTACAGTAGCATTTCCTTTCTTACAGTATAGTATGCTAATTTTACAGTATTGTACTGTGTCATTGCTCCACATTTTCTTGTAAATTACAGGAAGCTAGTGGCAAGTTACCATGAAAATTACAGTAACGCACTTTGCACTAGCCAGAGATGGGAAAAGATGCATCCAAAAGTTATGTTGTTACAAATTGAGGATATTTTGAAGAACAATGTATCCTTAACTACAACAACATTCCCAGTAATAGTTACAGAAACATTTTACTTACTATGACTGTGATACGATTGGATGTGATTGTGATTGATTAATATTGATTGTGATGTTTTATCAACTTGAAATGAATGCACGCACTGACTTTAAGTCACTCTGGACAAGAGCATCTGCTAAATGACCAAAATGTAAATGTTAAAAATGAACATTTGCAAAGCACACTGCTGGTTATTATTGTAATGAGCTCCGCCCTCAAACTATTTGTATTTTGATAAAATGTGGCCTTGTTTGGGGGTGGAGGTAATTAAAATACAACCAAGCAGTGTGCTTTGCAAGTGGTCATTTTCACATTTACATTTGTCATTTAGCAGATGCTCTTATCCAGAGCAACTTACAGTCATTGTATTAAAAACAAAGGTAAACAAGATTATAAACTGGGTGGTTCGAACCCTGAATGCTGATTGGCTGACAGCAGTGGTATATCAGACCGTATACCACAGGTATGACAAAACATGTATTTTTACTGCTCTAATTACGTTGGTAACCAGTTTATAATAGCAATAAGGCACCTCAGAGGTTTGTCGTATATGGCCAATATACCACGGCTAAGGGCTGTATCCAGACACTCCGCATTGCGTCGTGCTTAAGAACAGCCCTTAGCCGTGGAATATATTGGCCATATACCACAGTGTGGCCCTCCAGACCTCGTTGACGACCAATTGCGGCCCCTGGGGCTAAATTAGTTTGACACCGCTGCCCTACATCTTTGTTGACAGTGTGTGTGTTTGTGTGTTCCATGTAGCCATGCAGTTGTCCATGCCTGACTTCCATGCTAAGATTAAGAACAAGCTGCATACGAAGGCCATGGGGGCAGACACGGTGGTGTGGCACACCTGCCTCTGGCTTCATCCAGGTCTTCTCCGCCCAATGAGGAGAAGTTGCAGACGACACTGGAGCAGCTGGCACAGCTTGACCTTTCCTACAGGGTTCAAAAGGTTAAGCACAGACCATCCAGCCAATGTTTCAGTTGACAAATACGCCTCATTAAGGATATGCACTGTATAAAGCAGACATAGAAGTAATATTTTAAAAATAAATGATGTAAATACATACATAATTTGGAATGTGCTTTATGATTGATTGATTGCTATTGCAAAGATCAAAGTGTATCCACACAGTACATTCCAAAGGGTAATGTTTGGGGTCATCTGATGCTCCGTTACTTTTAACAAGATACTATTTCCTCTCATATTCTGCTAGAAAGGATATTCCGTTAGCTTGTATGTTGCATACTACATACAGAGACTTCGGAAAGTATTCAGAACCCTTGACTTTTTCCATATTTTGTTACGTTACAGCCTTATTCTAAAATTGATTAAATAAATACAAATATTCAGCAATCTACACAAAATACCCCATAATGACAAAGCGAAAACAGGTTAAACTTAAAATTAAAAACTGAAATACCTTATTTACATAGGTATTCAGACTCTGCTATGAGACTCGAAATTGAGCTCAGGTGCATCCTGTTTCCATTGACCATCCATGAGATGTTTTCAGCGGCAGGGACTGGGAGACTAGTCAGTATCGAGGCAAAGATGAATGGAGCAAAGTACAGAGAGATCATTGATGATGTAATCGCTGCCAAAGGTGCTTCAACAAAGTACTGAGTAAAAGGGCCTGAATACTTATGTAAATTTTATATCAGTTTATTTTTAATAAATTAGCAAAAATGTCTAACAACCAGTTTTTGCTTTGTCATTATGGGGTATTGTGTGTAGATTGATGAGGGAAAAAAAATATTTAATCAATTTCAGAATAAGGCTGTAACGTAACAAAATGTGGAAAAAGTCAAAGGGTATGAATCCTTTCTGAAGGCACTGTACATGTCAGTACCAATAGAGCACATACTGGCACTCAGACCACAGCGTAATGTTGAGCAAGAGTTTACCTCAGAAATGTTATTTGACATTGGACCTTCCATTTTAGAATGTGCTCTAGGCACCTGGTTTAGGTTGTTGGACGAAGAAATCATGTTTTACTCAGATTCAGCAGTGTATACAGTTTACCGCATTTCAACAAAGGTCTTCATCAGGGTTTAACAAGGGCCCATGTTCAAAAGGTACAACTGGCTATAGTGTGATTACAACCATTTTGAACCGCAGAATATTTTGGAGGTACATAAAGATACATGTCAACTATTTTTGTGTGTGGACTCATTTTATGGGGGTTAGCTGATTTTAAATGAACAAAGTACTTTCTTCAGTTCATTTATTCAGTTCAATAATGATGTCAATTAAGTCAAACTGTGAACAGAAGAGTGTTTTTAAATGGGTAAATTGTCGTGGAAATTCACCACTAAGGACTCATACTCAATTAATCCATTTTTATTATCACGGTTGGAGAGGTTCAAACTAAAATCAAGCTTGATAAAAACTCTGAAAAGGGCATTCCCTCTCAGTCCTTATATACTGCCACACAAGTCATATAAGCATGATTTACATTATTCATTATCAACGTTGGTTCCTGCATGTGACTGACGAGAAGTCTTCTCTCCAAGCTGAGACCTTGAAACTGAGATACTCCTTTTGGATCCCAGAACAATGTTCTGGGCATACTGTCAATTGGTCTGAGGAGGAGGTCACAGTCACCTGCACGAACCAAGATTGAGTGAGAGGAGATGCTGTGTACAATTCAATGCTATCTCTTCAGACAACAAAATGTTCCCTCACAGGTACAAAAATAAAGCCAAGGGTAATTACAAACATCCCAACGTACTAAAACCTAGCACGTCTGGTGCAATAACAAAGGCACTCAATAGATAATATAGGCACCGCACATGTTTACATAGGCACAGTATTCCGGATACTAGCTCATATCTCGCTTATGGTCTTATTCGGGATAAGCTGTTTACATGCACCTTTGATATCCAGCTCCCGAGTATCCCTGTGCCCATGAATAAAAATAATATTTCTCATTTAAATTCATTTGGGATAAATGAAATAGTAACTGAAATATGGACACTGACTGCAGGCCTATAACCGCTCATGTAGCGTAATATAATATTAACTCATGCAGAATTATCAATTTCTTGCAGTATAATAATACAAATGTACATTTTGTCTTGGGAATAGGATGTGGAGAAATATTTCTTTCAGCATCTCTTGAGAAAATGTGAATGCGCTGTTATGACACTTACGCAACAAGACAGCATTTCAAATACATTAAATATGCAATCGAAGACGAAGTAAAGTCTTATCGGAAACATGTTTTATCATTTTCTCAAACTGATGACATTTGGACATTTTGCACAGGACCAATCTTTCCACTGTTTTGGAGTTATTGCGTTTTCTCCCCGGTCCCTAAACAAAACAGACAACTATACCGGTGTTAAATACATTCATAATGCATTCATTCTATCGATTAAGACATTATTCTGGTGAGCACTACTTTATTTGGTCTTCTGGGGCAAAAAGGTATGACAGACCAGAAGCTGCATGTATCTAACTATAGTTCACAAACAAATGGCCTACCAAATCTCAGAAATTATAATATGGCCTACCAAATGTCAAAGATTATAAGCAGAAACTCATCTAAATTAGGAGTGAAAGTAGCCAGTAGACTATATGGTCCAGTACGGAGTATCAGCGAAATACATTATCATGGTGGAGTGAAATGCGCAGGTAGCCTACATTTTGAAGTGATTTGTTTGACAATCAGATGAAAACATCATCACACAACACCAATGATATGCGAAACTGAGCCTGTGCAAAACCATTTTTAAGCGTGCTTTCTAAAAGCTTTACTTCGTCATGATTAGGCATGCAAATTATTTATGAAAATGAAAAACCTTGACTGAGTGCTTAACCTAAATCAATGAATCAACTATCAATAAATACCAATTCAGTCAATCCACATGTCTATAAGAATAACAGCTCATCATCCTCCTCGAGCACCAACATCAGAACCACTTTGACAACCATTTCACAGCCATTCCTCCTACTTTGGGAATTATTCCTGGAAGGAACAAGGTAGCTGCAGTCCCAACAGTATCCAGAGCTGTGCTCATAAATGAGGGGGTTTTCTGTTCCTCTTCTGCCTTCGCACCCTTAAGGGCATCTATCTCTCTTTGCATTTGGTGTGCTCGGTCATCAAACCCTTGCTGGAGAAGGTCGTTCTGCTCCTGAAATTACAAGGTTTGTTTTTACACATCACAGACAGTGTCACTAAAACAAAACAAATATACACATTTAATCTTACCCCTACAGTTACTGTAGTTTTAAAGTGTACTTTTCAATGTTTGTGTTTTTTTTATTCCTACCCTGAGTCTGGCCTGCAGAACTCTATCATGCTCTGCTATGGCATTTCTACTGTCTCTCTTCATCCTCTCCATCAGCTGGTTCACATTCTCCTCATATGTC
Source organism: Coregonus lavaretus (assembly GCF_964263955.1). Lineage (NCBI taxonomy): Eukaryota > Metazoa > Chordata > Actinopteri > Salmoniformes > Salmonidae > Coregonus > Coregonus lavaretus. The sequence goes on from NC_139992.1 coordinate 20,487,532, forward strand.
CTCTGCTGGTCCACTCTCAACTTCTCCTGGACTTCCAGCTGCTCTTCCATGGCGCGATTCTCCCGTTCAGATGCTTCCCTTTTCGCTTTCTCCGCTGCAGAGAAAGATAGACAGAGTATGTGTGTGTGAGAGAGAGAGAGAAATATCAAAGAGAGCGAGAGGTAAGCCTCCATTTGGTGGTCATTAGAATGTTGTTGCCAGGTCATGGTGTGCATTTTCATGGTGACTGTATATCACCTTCTGCTCTCTGCTCAGCTTCACTGAGGGACTGGTCTGCTGACAGGATGGCCTGACCAATGCTGGCCTTCCTTTCCAAGTACTCCTTCAGTACCTCTTCAGCCTGGAACCACCACACATAATGTTTAACTTTCAACATCACATCAGTGCATTCATACCTCCTTTGAACAGCATCCACAAAACATGATAATTGCATACTGTCCTAAAATAGCTGAAGCATCACCTCCCCAACATACCTTCACTCCCCTGCCTCCCTCAGATCTGTATTCGCTGGTGGCCAGTTTCAGATCATTGCAGTACTTTTTGTATCCTCCAGAGGTCATGTAGGAGCCATCCCTTATTTGCTCCTCCAGAGGGGCAAAGATGCATTCAATTTTGGACTTGCATGCCTTCTGGGACTCCTTGTAGTTCCTCTCACAGATCTTCTCGTACTCCTCCTGAAGCACTTTCTACAGAAAGGATAAGGCTGGTTCAGAATGTACCAGAACAAACCAGAATGTCTTGGTTCAGTTGAGGTAATAAACGGTGAGAAATCTGTCGATGTGCCCTTGAGCAAGGCACTTAACCCTAATTGTTTCTGTAAGTCGCTCTGGATAAGTGCGTCTGCTGAATGACTAAAATGTACATGTAAGTGTAGCATGAAGGGATAGCTCACCCAAATGACAAATTATCCTCCTCTTGTTAAATACATGCATCACTGAATTGACTTGACTCATTGAATTGAATTGACTCATTGAATATAGAATCTACACTCCCATACCATGAGCTCCAACTGGTACTTCTGGTCCTCGTCTTTAAAGGAGCTGTTGATGAATATGGCCACAGCCTCCTTCTCCATGACAGCATGCACTTCAGACAGCTCCTCTTGGGTCTCTGTGGGGTAGGCCACCCAGTCAGCCATGCCTTTCTGGTAGTGGGCCCTGGCCCTCTCGATGGCACTGGAGTTCTCAATCTGGGCCAGCGCCAACACAGCGTTGTCCAGGCAGGGGATCTGCCCACTCCGGATGGCAGACACATAAGTCTCTGCCAGGTTCCCCAGCACTGCAGGAGGGGGCAGGGAATCAGCATATCTGGTAGTTGTGGTACTAATGGTGGTAGTGCTGTAGTGGTCCTTGTATAGATGTAATGTAAGTATTAGAATTAGTAGTAATTTAAGTACTAATGGTGTTGTTAGTTGTACTGGTCATGGTGGTTGTAGTAGTAGTAGTAGTAGTAGTAGTAGTAGTAAAAATAGAGGAAATGGTTATACTAGCAGCAGTAGTGTAGTTCTATTAGTGTAGTTGTTATCCTGGCTGTGTGGTGCCAATATAACAACCTCTCCCTCAACATGATCAAGACAAAGGAGATGATTGTGGACTACAGGAAGAAAAAAAAGAGGACTGAGCACGTTGAGGGAGAGGTTGTGGAACAGGTTGAGAGCTTCAAGTTGCTTCGTGTCCACATCACCAACAAACTATCATGGTCCAAACACACCAAGACAGCCGTGAAGAGGGCACGAAAAAGCCTATTCCCCCTCAGGAGACTGAAAAGATTTGGCATGGGTCCTCAGATCCTCAAAAAGTTCTACAGCTGCACCATTGAGAGCATCCTGACTGGTTGCATCACTGCTTGGTACGGCAACTGCTCGGCCTCCGACCGCAAGGCACTACAGAGGGTAGTGCGTACAGCCCAGTACATCACTGGGGTCAAGCTTCCTGCCATCCAGGACCTCTATACCAGCCCTAAAATTTGTCAAAGACTCCAGACACCCTAGTCATAGACTGTTCTCTCTGCTACCGCACGGCAAGCGGTACCGGAGCGCCAAGTCTAGGTCCAAAAGGCTTCTTAACAGCTTCTACCTCCAAGCCATAAGACTCCTGAACAGCTAATCACGGCTACCCGGACTATTTGCATTGTCCCCCCACCCCACCCCCTTTCACGCTGCTGCTACTCTCTGTTTAATATCTATGCATAGTCAATTTAACTCTACCCACATGTACATATTACCTCAATTACCTCAACTAACCTGTGCCCCCGCACATTGACTGTACCGGTACCCCCTGATGTAGCTCAGTTGGTAGAGCATGGCGTTTGCAACACCAGGGTTGTGGGTTAGATTCCCACGGGGGGCCAGTATGAAAAACATAATGTAGGCACTAATTAACTGTAAGTCGCTCTGGATAAGAGCATCTGCTAAATGACTAAAATGTAAATGTAAATGTATAGCCTCCCTACTGTTATTTTATTTTACTGCTGCTCTTATTTTTTACTTAACACTTATTTTTCTTAAAACTGCATTGTTGGTTAAGGGCTTGTAAGAATTTCACTGTAAGGTCTACACCTGTTGTATTTGCCGCGTGTGACAAATAAAAAATTGGATTTGATTATTAAAAATCATTACCTACTTTCATAAGTGCTTTCCATCCTCAATATCAGTGTTTTAATACTCACGTCTGCCAGTAACTTTCAGGCCCTGTTTCAGGGTCTTGGTCTTGGCCTCCTTGAAGACATGGTCACAGAACTCCTTGGCTTGCTCCACAAAGGAGGGCTCCAGGTCAGCATCGGTCAGCTCCTCCATACGTCTCATTTTGTCTCTGCTGGCTGGCCTCTCAAACACAAAGCACCAGCGAGGAGAGAAATAGTTCCGCAGGCAGCTACGAGGCAGGTTGTATGTCTGATCTTTCTTACTATGACCTTTGTAAATTAAAGGAAAAGTACATCAATCAACAAATAAAATATGATTAACCATCACATTTTTTGTGGAAGAAATGCATTTAATATTTATTTATATCAAACGTGTCTTTTATAAAGGCATTGTCAACCTTGGTAAATTCAATCTAACCATGGTTTAGATTAAGAGATTAAGTTAGCTGCGCTAGCTGGTGTTCCCTTCACCTGTTTTCAGTTTAAGAGCGTTCTCCAGGTACTCATTGGCTGTGATGGGTATTCCATCAACCTCCAGGGTCAGGGTGAAATCTCTGACTGTCCACACAAAGGAAGGAAAGTAACGCAGGTACTCTGAAGATTCCTCCCCGTCTCGCTGGTTGGACTTCACCTTGATGTGCTCTGTCAGTTCTGTCACATAGCTGTAAAGGGTGGTGTTGAGGACTAAATGAAACCAGATATACTAACATACAGTATAGTGCTGAGCAATTAGCGCTCGGATGTTGAGGAGGAAATGAACCTAGACATACAACACTACACAGTAAACTGGTGTCTGGTTCAAAGAGTACGATAGAGTTCCTCGAACCAAATTAGACTACATCAATCTATATTTCTTTATAGGCCTGCTGAAGGATACTGTAGTTTCTCCAGGGCGTTGTTGTCGATGGTTCCCAGGCTGTTGTACACCAGAGTACTGCTGAGCAGGACAGCCAGGGAAAAGATCCAGTTGTCATTCTTCTCATCACCCTGCAGACACAACAGAAGGAACACATTGGTACTCTGTTCATACTAGAGTGGATTGGAATAAAGTCAGTAACGAAATGTCTACTCCATATGCCGTTTTATGGGCTCCCTACCTAAATAAAGGTCAAAGCTAGAATTCTTAATTGAAACATTAACAAAGCTTACAACCTGCCTCAGTTTTGGAGAAATGTAACCACTCAACTTAATAGACTGAGCTATGGATGCAATAACTCACCATCCATGATATCATAATAGTATTTTTTAAAATGATGTTTATTTACATTTACAAACATTGAAGTAAAACAAGCTTATATGTTGGGTTCTGATGGGGTACGACAGTTGAACTAAGCTCATGGGGCATCATATATAAGTTATGTTCTTCAGAATCAATGGGTATATATCATTAATTTATAAGTCAGACATTATATACAGTTTACATTTTTAGTCATTTAGCAGACGCTCTTATCCAGAGCAATTAGGGTTAAGTGCCTTGCTCAAGGGCACATCGACACATTTTTCACCTAGTCGGCTCGGGGATTAAAACCAGCGACCTTTCGGTTACTGGCACAACGCAACGCAACGCTCTTAACCACTAAGCTACCTGCCGAAGACATCAGCCATCAGTACTAGACACAGTCCACTGAGATAACATGGGACTTTACCCATAGCAATGCTATCTGTCATCTAAACAATCTGAGCCATAAAAGGTTTTTGACAGAGAGTGAACTTTGACCTCCCACCTTCTCCACATCCCCCAGCCCCTCTGTATCCAGCAGCACCAGGGTGTGGTCTCCTTTTTCAGGATGAGGCACACACCACATCCAGATGCCCTTAGTTTTGGACTGGATGGTGGCTCCAAGGGCAAAACCTTGAGGACAGAGGATAAAAACTGTTCTTAGGACATTAAAATAAGGAATCTGTAAAGAGGCAGCTGGATGTAAATTGTTTACTCAAGGCAGCTGGTTTTCAGATTAACATTTTTGTCTAGTTATACTGTATATCATACTGACAGACTGAAAGTGAAACTAGCAGCCAGTGCAATACGCCACCATTTATCTACAGAACCCACCTTGAACAAATGGGGTCGGAACAAAATGTTTTTTTGATGTTTGCTCTGCTGTTTGGTTGTACTTTATGGTGTAAAACTGAAAGAGAAACTAACTGAGTTCCAGTTCAAATAAGGAAATCAGACAATTTAAATAAATAAATTACACCCTAATCTATGGATTTCACATGACTGGGAATACAGATATGCATCTGTTGGACACAGATACCTTAAAACAAAAAAAAAGTAGGGGCGTGGATCAGAAAACTAGTCAGTATCTGGTGTGACCATCATTTGCCTCATGCAGCGCAACACATCTCCTTCGCATAGAGTTGATCAGGCTGTTGATTGTGGCCTGTGGAATGTTGTCCCACTCCTCTTCAATGGCTCTGCGAAGTTGCTGGATATATTTTATTTGATTTCACCTTTATTTAACTAGGCAAGTCAGTTAAGAACAAATTCTTATTTACAATGACGGCCTAAACCGGCCAAACCCGGACGACTGAGATGCAGTGCCTTAGACCGCTGCGCCACTCGGGAGGGAACTGGAACACGCCGTCGTACACGTCGATCCGGAGCATCCCAAAAATGCTCAATGAGTGACATGTCTGGTGAGTATGCAGAAGAACTGGGACATTTTCAGCTTCCAGGAATTGTGTACAGATTATTGCGACATGGGGCTGTGCATTATCATGCTGACACTAGGTGATGGCGGCGGATGAATGGCGCAACAATGGGCCTCAGTATCTCGTCATGGTATCTCTGTGCATTCAAATTGCCATTGATAAAATGCAATTGTGTTGGTTGTCAGTAGCTTATGCCTGCCCATACCATAACCCCACCGCCACCATGTGGCACTCTGTTCACAACGTTGACATCATCAAACCGCTCGCACACACGACACCATCTGCCTGATAAAGTTGAAACCGTGATTCATCTGTGAAGTGCACACTTCTCCAGCACGCCAGTGGCATTGTGTAGTGTGACAAAACTGCACATTTTAGTGTGGCCTTTTATTGTCCCCAGCACAAGGTGCACCTGTGTAATGATCATATGGTTGAATCAGCTTCTTGATATGCCACACCTGTCAGGTGGATGGATTATCTTGGCAAAAGAGGAATGCTAACTAACAGGGATGTAAGCAAATTTGTGCATTTCAGAGAAATAAGCTTTTTGTGCGTATGGACCATTTCTGGTATATTTTATTTAGGCTCATGAAACATGGGACCAACACTTTACATGTTGTGTTTATATTTTGGGGGGAACTTTGGTCGGACCATAGATTAAAAAATGCTTTAGTGGATGTGCTCACCTTTCCTCTCCCCAGCCAACTTGTTCATGAGGTAGGACTTGCCGGTGCGGTACAGCCCGACCACCGCCACCACTACCACATGCTGGTCAATCTGGTCCAGGATGTCCAGTGCACTGCGGACCACACGCAGCTTCCCATCACTGTCGTTCTCAATCAGACATACTGGTTCCTTCATGGATCCTATCTGGCCTGCCATGATGATGTCCTATAGAAACACTGGCAAAGAAACACATAAGAACTTTTGGTTAAGTAGGGCACTGTGTGTGTATCATAAGTCCCTCAACTTTGTTATTGCAATTAAATGTAAAGTGATTTAAGTGCCACAGGGGCTGGTGATATGACGTGAATCAAGGCTTATCATAACAGATTGGGTTGACAGTGACACAAAATAATTAAATTAATCTTAAAAATATACATATTTTAAATTGTTTCTCGGTTTCTTTCCACACGAGACTAGCCTAACGTTATATCACATTTTCTAGTTTACAAGAAACGGATACAATGTTGATCCATGAATTGTCTAAACATCAGACTGTTACCATGGTTAATCCATGGATAATCATTCCGACCGAAGTCGCCCTAAAAAAGGCGCAATAGTATTTTACCGGTTGTACATGCCGTTGGTCCTTTTGGCGGTAGGAGGTGGAGATAGGGTATCCATACACTTAGGTTTACCCGACTGAGGCGCCAGTTGGTTGTGTCACTTGTATTTTCAATCTCTTCACGCATTGCGGGGCGGACGGGTTTAGGGTCACTAAATATTGTGTGGCTTAAGGGCGGGTGTGTTGCGGCCGGGTTGAATAAAGAGACAATACCTTTAAAAAATCCATAAATGTTTAATTATTGTGCAATTTATATTAGGCTACATTTAAGTTTTTCTTTCATTATTTTAGGCTATCTGGTATTAGTGCATAAGCCTAAACTTTAGGGTTTAACTGTACGTGTGCCAAATAGCCTACACAGCCAATCGCCAAATAATGCTTTTTGGAACGGGCAGAAAAAGTTAACGTCAATACAAGAAGGCAAAAAGGACATGTTCAAAGTTTAATTCAATAAGACAAAAGCTGCGAAAGGAGACTTGAAAATAAAGAGATGGGAGGGACAGAAAGATAATGTTTGGAAAATATTTGGTGAAGTGGTAAAAGAGGATGATAGCAGTGCCGGCTATGCAGTTGCGATTTTAGCATGTAAATCTTGGTGGGGCAAACTCAAAGATTTTTTTTAGATGCATGCCAGCAAAGTGCCAACCGGTGCCCACAAACTGTTAGGGCCTACATAAAGCTTTCTTTTCAGCACCATGGAGTGAATCCTTACCGCTGCTACACCTGGCTATCAGCGGAGCCTAGTCTGGCAGCGAAACAGTTCATTCAGCCTCATTTTAAAAAACAAGGTTAAATCATGACGTTAGTGATCTTCTGGTCGTAGCTCTAGAAAGAGGCCCGAGTTCCCGACTTGGATTCCGAGTTAGATCACTGTTAGAAACTTATTTTCCCAGTCTATTTCTGAGTTCCCAGTTGTCTTGAACTCACTGAAGTCTGAGATTTCCAGTTTCGAGTTTCCAGAGGTTTTGAACGCGGCAGAAGTCATGCTGGATTAACAGCATGGCCAATGTATTCAACCTTTTTTGGCCCATGGTGTGTTGCGAGTGAATGTTTATCCTTTTAAATTTGGAAAAGAGACCCTTAAACCCAGACTTGGACCACACACCCTCTCCACTGGATAGCAGGCTAGGGATTGCTTTGCAAAGCTTGCAGTCAGCACAGCACAGTCACCGGATCTCAACCCTATTGAGCTGTTGTGGGAGCAACTTGACCATATGGTACGTAAGAAGTGCCCATCAAGCCAATCCAACTTGTGGGAGGTGCTTCAGGAAGCATGGGGTGAAATCTCTTCAGATTACCTCAACAAATTGACAACAAGAATGCCAAAGGTCTGCAAGGCTGTTATTGCTGCAAATGTAGGATTCTTTGACGAATGCTAAGTTTGAAGGACACAATTATTATTTATATTAAAAATCTTTATTTCTAACCTAATGCATTTTGCTATATTTCCTATTCAAACTAATTTCATGAATTTTTTCATGGAAAACAAGGACATTTCTAAGTGACCCCAAACTTTTGAATGGTAGTGTACATGGGGCGGAGATTAGGTTGCCTTGTGAGAATTCGTTGGCAAGTGGGTAACCCGCCTCTACCATCTATTCTATTAGCCAACGCGCAATCACTGGAGAATAAACTGGATGAGCTCCATTCGAGACGATCCTACCAACGGGACATTAAAAACGATAATATCGTATGTTTCACCGAGTCGTGGCTGAACGACAACACAGATAATTTACAGTTGGCTGGGTTTTCTTTGCATCGGCAGGACAGAACAGCTACGTCCGGTAATACGAAGGGTGGAGGTGTGTGTCTATTTGTCAATAACAGCTGGTGCGCGATGTCTAATATTAAGATAGTCTCGAGGTATTGCTCGCCTGAAGTAGAGTACCCCGTGATAAGCTGTAGACCACATTAGCTTGAATTTTCGAGCTCTCCCAGTAGATTTTGTGATGACATAGTGTCCCCATGCGTGACAGAACACTGAGCCAATCACGGCACAACTAGAGAACATTACCAACCCCTACCATCTGAATTTTCCGCTAGCTGGCCCACCACCACAGAAAGCACTGAGCTAGGTTGAAACACCTGCATTTTGGAGCTGCCTTACTCAAGAAAGCAAAAAAGAGACCATGTTTGCATGTGCTGTATTAAATAACTCTATAATTTTTTTAAACATTATTTGCAAACTGATATGTGACACGTCATAATGCCAAAATAACATGCAAAACAGGCATATATATATATATATATATATATATATACAGTTGAAGTCGGAAGTTTACATATACTTAGGTTGGAGTCAATAAAATTTGTTTTTCAACCACTCTACAAGTTTCTCGTTAACAAACTATAGTTTTGGCAAGTCGGTTAGGACATCTACTTTGTGCATGACACAAGTAATTTTTCCAACAATTGTTTACAGACAGATTATTTCACTTATAATTCACTGTATCAAAATTCCAGTGGGTCAGAAGTTTACATACACTCAGTTAACTGTGCCTTTAACGGCTTGGAAAACTCCAGAAAATGATGTCATGGCTTTAGAAGCTTCTGATAGACTAATTGACATAATTTGAGTCAATTGGAGGTGTACCTGTGGATGTATTTCAAGGCCTACCTTCAAACTCAGTGCCTCTTTGCTTGATATCATGGGAAAATCAAAAGAAATCAGCCGACCTCAGAAAAAAAATGGTAGACCTCCACAAGTCGGGTTCATCCTTGGGAGCAATTTCCAAACGCCTGAAGGTACCACGTCATCTGTATGAACAATAGTACGCAAGTATAAACACCATGGGACCATGCAGCCGTCATACCGCTCAGGAAGGAGACACGTTCTGTCTCCTAGAGATTAATGTACTTTGGTGCAAATCAATCCCAGAACAACAGCAAAGGACCTTGTGAAGATGATGGAGGAAACAGGTACAAAATTATCTATATCCACAGTAAAACAAGTTCTATATCGACATAACCTGAAAGTCCGCTGAGCAAGGAAGAAGCCACTGCTCCAAAACCGCCATAAAAAAGCCAGACTACGGTTTGCAACTGCACATGGGGACAAAGATTGTACTTTTTGGAGAAATGTCCTCTGGTCTGATGAAACAAAAATAGAACTGTTTGGCCATAATGACCATCGTTATGTTTGGAGGAAAAAGGGGCAGGCTTGCAAGCCGAAGAACACCATCCCAACCGTGAAGCACGGTGAGGAAGGAAAATGATGTGGATATATTGAAGCAACATCTCAAGACATCAGTCAGGAAGTTAAAGCTTAGTCGCAAATGGGTTTTCCAAATGGACAATGACCCCAAGCATACTTCCAAAGTTGTGGCAAAATGGCTTAAGGACAACAAAGTCAAGGTATTGGAGTGGCCATCACAAAGCCCTGACCTCAATCCTATAGAAAATATGTGGGAAGACCTGAAAAAGCGTGTGCGAGCAAGGAGGCCAACAAACCTGACTCAGTTACACCAGCTCTGTCAGGAGGAATGGGCCAAACTTCACCCAACTTATTGTGGGAAGCTTGTGGAAGGCTACCCGAAACGATTGACCCAAGTTAAACAATTTAAAGGCAATGCTACCAAATACTAATTGAGTGTATGTAAACTTCTGACCCACTGGGAATGTGATGAAAGAAATAAAAGCTTAAATAAATCATTCTCTCTACTATTATTCTGACATTTCACATTCTTAAAATAAAGTGGTGATCCTAAGTGACCTAAGACAATAGGAATATTTACTATGATTAAATGTCAGGAATTGTGAAAAACTGAGTTTAAAATGTATTTGTCTAAGGTGTATGTAAACTTCCGAGTTCAACTGTATACAGTACCAGTCAAAAGTTTGGACACACCTACTAATTCAAGGGTTTTTCTTTATTTTTACTATTTTCTTCATTGTAGAATAATAGTGAAGACATCAAAACTATGAAATAACACATATGTAGTAACCAAAAAAGTGTTAAACAAATCAAAATATATTTGAGATTCTTCAAATAACCACCCTTTTGCCTTGATGACAGCTTTGCACACTCTTGGCATTCTCTCAACCAGCTTCACCTGGAATGCTTTTCCAACAGTCTTGAAGGAGTTCCCACATATGCTGAGCACTTGTTGGCTGCTTTTCCTTCATTCTGCTATCCGACTCATCCCAAACCATCTCAATTGGGTTGAGGTCGGGGGATTTAGGCCTGATTTACACAATCCCCTCTGAACAGTTGATGTTGAGATGTGTCTGTGACTTGAACTCTGTGAAGCTTTTATTTGGGCTGCAATTTCTGAGGCTGGTAACTCTAATGAACTTATCCTCTGCAGCAGAGGTAACTCTGGGTCTTCCATTCCTGTGGCGGTCCTCATGAGAGCCAGTTTCATCATAGCGCTTGATGGTTTTTGCGATTGCACTTGAAGAAACTTTCAAAGTTCTTGACATTTTCCGTTTTGACCTTCATGTCTTAAAGTAATGATGGACTGTCGTTTCTCTTTGCTTATTTGAGCTGTTCTTGCCATAATATGGACTTGGTCTTTTACCAAATACGGCTTTCTTCTGTATAACTTGCCACAACACAACTGATTGGCTCAAACTCATTAAGAAGGAAAGAAATTCCAGAAATTAACTTTTAAGAAGGCCCACCTGTTAATTGAAATGCATTCCAGGTGACTACCTCATGAAGTTGGTTGAGAGAATGCCAAGAGTGTGCAAAGCTGTCATCAAGGCAAAGGGTGGCTATTTGAAAAATCTCAAATAGAAAATATATTTTGATTTGTTTAACACTTTTTGGGTTACTACATGATTCCATATGTGGTATTTCATAGTTGTGATGTCTTCACTTTTATTCTACAATGTAGAAAATAGTAAAAATAAAGAAAAACCCTTGAATGACTAGGTGTGTCCAAAACGTTTGACTGGTAGTGTATATACATATATTTGTGTTTGTTTCCTAAACAGGTGGGGCTGAAAACAGGTGCCCCACCTGCGCCTCACTTGTAGATGAAGCACACCAACTCAACAGTAGCCGAATGTAACCGAAGGTAGACATTTACATTTTAATCATTTAGCAGACGCTCTTATCCAGAGTGACTTACAGTTTAGTGAATACATATTTATTTTTTATTTAGTTTTTATACCCCCGTGGGAATCGAACCCACAACCCTGGCGTTGCAAACGCCATGCTCTATCAACTGAGCTACATCCCTACCGGCCATTCCCTCCCCTACCCTGGACGACGCTGGGCAATTGTGCGCCGCCCATGAGTCTCCCGGTCGAGGCCGGCTGCGACAGAGCCTGGATTCGAACCAGGATCTCTAGTGGAGTGGCACAGTTAGCACTGTGATGCAGTGCCTTAGACCACTGCGCCACTCAGGAGAATAGACGACCGAAGCATGTTTCCTCTTAATCAGCTGTGGTTCGGTTAGGCTCGGCCATATTGTACACGTTTTTGTCATGTGCGAATTGCATCAGTATTGAAAATAAAAACAGATATCAACCATATAGGCCTACAGACCAGCGTACTGAAATCAGGCTAATAAAACGTCCCTGTGGATATTCTCTCAGATTACCTCCTACATAAGGACAAAACCAGCAGACAACAGGTAAAGTACGTTCAAATGAAGTTAATTCAACAGTCTGACTTGTGATGGAACTGTTCACAAAAAGTGAGCATACATGAGAGTGACGAGAGAGGAGTCTTCCACTGTCGGATTCGTAGAGGCTACCCCATGAATAGCTCTGAATGTGCTTGCACGCAGACGCGTGGTTATCCAATCAATTACTTAAAGGCAAATGTTTTGTTGGAAAAAATATTCTTTCACCAGCCTACAGTACAACATGCACATCAATACGTATGTATCATATAGTAAAAAAGCTCAAATTCAGCCGTGCAAGAGAGTTTAGGCTTACCTCCGCAACGCTGTACAGTGCAGTTGTTGTTCAGTCTGTGGTCTGCGTTGGAAGGCAAAACAGATCCGCGATTATATTGAAACTGAAAGTGTTTCTCTTATGTTTAAAATTGAGCTTCCGGGAAAGCACGACGTTTATTACAAACAGTCCCTGCTCTGCTGCAGTGATCCGTGATCTGACCTATGCCGCATTCAAGTGCTGGTAGGTACTAGGAACTCAGAAATGTTCGACTTACTAACGGGTTGAACGCGGAATATGTATAACCAACACGTATGGCGCGTTCAAGTGCTGGTAGGTACTAGGAACTCAGAAATGTTCGACTTACTAACGGGTTGAACGCGGAATATGTATAACCAACACGTTAGCAAGTCGAACATTTCCGAGTTTCCTAGTTCCAACTAGCACTTGAACGCAGCACTATTCCTACCTAGAACAATAGCCCGATAATTGCCTCAATAACGCCATTCACACAATTTAACATTTTGTTGATTCATTAAAAAGTTCCATCCCTTTGACTGGTGAAAATAAGTGAAGAAAAATAATATTAGTGGCAACTTTCACTTTCTGTATCTGCAGCCAAATGGGTGCCACTAGTTACCACAGCCACAAAGTCCTAATCCTCGCCTATTTTTTATAATTTCACTTCTTAAAATGTGATTTTAAACCTAACCTTAACCACACTGTGTTGTTGCTCCTAGACGTTTCCACTTCATAATAACAACACTTACAGTTCACCTGAGCAGCTCTAGCAGGGCAGAAATTTGGAAGTCCCTCTCATATTGAAAGTGAAAGTGCTGTATGTTTGTATATTTATTTGACGCTGAGCAATATGTCCTTATAGACCCAGAGCAATACATTGTGTTACTGACAGCGTTAATTACGTGTTTGCAGAATGTTGGAACACACTGTACTTTGTTGGATCCATTCCCTTAGGGGTCACTCAGTGCATGTGGACACAGTCCATTCAAAAAGAAACGGAAACTTCTTTGCTATAACTGTTGTACAGCAAGTCCTTGTACAACTGTAGCAGGCAATGCTGACACACATTGTTTTGTTTAGACCTTTTGTAGCTTTCATCAGTCAATCCTCAACCGGCCCTATAGATATGTGAGTGAGCTGACAGAGCGGATCAAGGTGAATTCTTCCAGTGCAGCTTCATCCTCTCACAATGAGGAGGAAGGAGGGGACGCCCAGTTTGCGCAGTTCTTTCCTAATTTTGTGTGGGCAATCAGAGATTTCACTCTACTACTCGAGATCGATGGCAGAAACGTCACTGAAGATGGGTATCTGGAGCATTCCCTGGAACTCAGAAAAGGTGACATTAGCACTAGCCACCACCCCAATGATCAACTGTGCACAATGTCTCTCCATAGAATAGTGCACCATGAACAGTTATACAGTTGGAATAAACATTATCTCACAAAGAACATAGGGGTTGAAAAACAAGATGATTGATATTGGCTCTGACTGTGTCTAAATGACCTATTATTAAATAATTCCTATGAAAATGTATTGTCGGATTACACTCATAATCAAACAGACTAATAAAGTTAATGACATTATTTTATCCGGTTTGTTTATTGGTCATAAAGTATTCTACATTATGTTAATTGAAGCATATCTCTTGATATGCTTGTCTGTTAATGATTGTGTGTTTGGATGGTGAACTTTAAGGGCCTGCCTCCCAGCCACAGATTAGGCCTCCCAGACGAGATTCTCCATTGAACACACTTTTTTGTCCAGCCCAGTACAAGTCCTAATCTGTATCTGGGAAACCAGCCCTAAAAATGTTGTAATGTCTGCTATAATGGTGAATGCTGACTATCATTCAGGTGGGGGTAGAAAGAACCTGATGTACAACCTCCCACGAGAGTGCATCCGGAACTACTTCCCCTCGCGCAAGTGCTTTGTATTCCCCACCCCTACAACTCCTGCCAACATGCCCCACCTGGATTCCATGGATGAGGCTGACCTCTGTGGAAGCTTCCGAACGGTTGCAGATACTTTCTGCCGTTTCATTTCCCAGGAGAGCTGTACAAAAACTGTGAAAGGGGGCCACAAAGTTACCGGAAGAAGTAAGTCAAATATCTGCAGATTCTGCACAGATGCATTGAATGTAGCCTATGTTATTGTCCCACCAAATGTATACACTTATATTTTTCTTCCCGCCTCTAACTGATTGCAGTGCTTGGCCACTTGGTTAACACCTATGTGGAGACCATAGCCAAAGGCTCTGTGCCCTGTCTGGAGAATGCGGTGCTGGCCATGGCTCAAATTGAGAACCAGGCTGCTGTGGATGAGGGCCTGGCGGTGTACCAGAGGGGCATGGAGGTGATAAAGGCCTTATTCCCAGTGGACATGGGTCAGATTTCAACTCATCACCTCCGCTCAGACCACCAGGCCATACAGGCGTTCATGAACCGATCTTTCAAAGACAAAAATTGGGATTTCTTGAAAGCGTTAGCGGTAAGCGTCATCATTTGAGATCTGTGCCTGGGACAAACACTGACTTAGTTCTTAACTCTGTCAAGGACCACTTTTTACAAGTGCTTCCCTAAAAAAGTCTCAACTCTTACAGTTGGCCATTGCAAAGCACTACGCTGACCTTCTCATCCAGAACGAGGATGCCTCAGAGAAGAAGTGTGCGGCCCTTCTGGAGAAACGGTCTACTCCGATGGCCCAGAAGATTAAGGAGGGGATTTACGCCACACCTGGAGGATATGAGCTTTACTGCAATCACCATGACAACATGGTGGCACAGTACCGGGCCGAGCCCAAAAAAGTTGGGGTAAGAGCTTCGAACTGAATCCTTGCTAGGGCTGAAACATACATCAAAAAATCCATATTGAACACTGGAGCTGTTCTCATCTTTCAGGCCGATCCACTCAGTTTCAATGTCGTAGATGACTTGCTGTTCTTTCTATCAACCTCTAATGTTACTGTTATGTTATGATTTACAGTAGCTTCCATCATGTATTTTTAGGCATTCTACAACATCATACCAGAAACATCAAACAATGATAAAACATGTAGCCTTTGGGGGTGTTTTCTGCAGGCTGGGGATATTCTGGAGCAATTCCTGAGGGAGAAGAGTCTAGAGAAGAGTTCCATTCTGCAAGCTGACAACAAACTGACCGAAAATGAGAAAAAGATCCACAGTAAGTCCAAAATATAGCATGGGATGTTATTTTCTGGTTGAATTCAGGTTTTTGGTTGGAGTGACTTCTCACAATAAATTGGTGATAATCTTGCACATGCACTAAGTCAACATAGATCTGGGATGTTTGAAAGAGTACGTATGCGGGCTAAAGTTTAACCTAAAACTTATGGCCTACTCCAGAACTTGGAAAAGATCAGGGGCTGTCTGTTGCCTCCATATGAGAGAGAACATGAGTAGTCTAGAAGCTAGAGTATTTTCCTACCTCAACTCTTCCTTTGGACCTTGCAGAGGAGAAGGAGAGATCAGCTGTGCTGGAGCAGGAGAAGAAGGCTGCTGAAGAGAAACAGGCGGAGATGGATTTACCATGACTGGGAATACAGATATGCATCTGTTGGTCACAGATACCTTAAAAAAAAGGTAGGGGCATGGATCAGAAAACCAGTCAGTATCTTGTGTGACCACCATTTGCCTGATGCAGCCTTACACATCTCCTTTGCATAGAGTTGATCAGGCCGTTGAGTGTGGCCTGTGGAATGTTGTCCCACTCCTCTTCAATGGCTGTGCGAAGTTGCTGTATATTGGCGGGAACTGGAACAAGCTGTCGTACACGTCGATCCAGAGCATCCCAAACATGCTCAATGGGTGACATGTCTGGTGAGTGGGACCACCATTTGCCTGATGCAGCCTTACACATCTCCTTTGCATAGAGTTGATCAGGCCGTTGAGTGTGGCCTGTGGAATGTTGTCCCACTCCTCTTCAATGGCTGTGCGAAGTTGCTGTATATTGGCGGGAACTGGAACAAGCTGTCGTACACGTTGATCCAGAGCATCCCAAACATGCTCAATGGGTGACATGTCTGGTGAGTACGCAGGCCATGGAAGAACAGGGACATTTTCAGCTTCCAAGAAATGTGTACAGATCCTTGCGACATGGGGTTGTGCATTATCATGCTGAAACATGAGGTGATGGCGGCGGATTAATGGCACGAAAATGGTCCTCAGGATCTCGTAACAGTATCTCTGTGCATTCAAATTGTCAGTAGCTTATGCCGGCCCATACCATAACCCCACCGCCACCATGGGGCACTCTGTTCACAACGTTGACATCAGCAAACTGCTCGCCGACACGACACCATACATGCTGTCTCCCTGTACAGTTGAAACTGGGATTCATCCATGAAGAGCACACTTCTCCAGCGTGCCAGTGGCCATCGAAGGTGAACATTTGCTCACTGAAGTAGGTTACGACGCCAAACTGGAGTCAGGTCAAGACCCTGTTGAGGACGACGAGCACGCAGATGAGCTTCCCTGAGACAGTTTGTGAAGAAATTATTCTGTTGTGCAAACCCACAGTTTCATCAGCTGTCCGGGTGGCTGGTCTTAGACGATCCCACAGGTGAAGAAGCCAGATGTGGAGGTCCTGGGCTGGTGTGGTTACACATGGTCTGCAGTGTTGAGGCCAATTAGACGTACTGCCAAATTCTCTAAAACGACGTTTGAGGCGGCTTATGGTAGAGAAATTAACATTTAGTTACATTGGGGAGAACAAGTATTTGATACACTGCCGATTTTACAGGTTTTCCTACTTACAAAGCATGTAGAGGTCTGTAATTTTTATCATAGGTAAACTTCAACTGTGAGAGACAGAATTTAAAACAAAAATCCAGAAAATCACATTGTATGATTTTTAAGTAATTAATTTGCATTTTATTGCATGACATAAGTATTTGATCACCTACCAACCAGTAAGAATTCCAGCTCTCACAGACCTGTTAGTTTTTCTTTAAGAAGCCCTCCTGTTCTCCACTCATTACCTGTATTAACTGCACCTGTTTGAACTCATTACCTGTATAAAAGACACCTGTCCACACACTCAATCAAACAGACTCCAACCTCTCCACAATGGCCAAGACCAGAGAGCTGTGTAAGGACACCCGGGATAAAATTGTAGACCTGCACAAGGCTGGGATGTGCTACAGGACAATAGGCAAGCAGCTTGGTGAGAAGGCAACAACTGTTGGCGCAATTATTAGAAAATGGAAGAAGTTCAAGATGACGGTCAATCACCCTCGGTCTGGGGCTCCATGCAAGATCTCACCTCGTGGGGCATCAATGATCATGAGGAAGGTGAGGGATCAGCCCAGAACTACACGGCAGGACCTGGTCAATGACCTGAAGAGAGCTGGGACCACAGTCTCAAAGAAAACCATTAGTAACACATTACGCCGTCATGGATTAAAATCCTGCAGCGCACGCAAGGTCCCCCTGCTCAAGCCAGCGCATGTCCAGGCCTTCTGAAGTTTGCCAATGACCACCTGGATGATCCAGAGGAGGAATGGGAGAAGGTCATGTGATCTGATGAGACAAAAATATAGCTTTTTGGTGTAAACTCCACTCGCCGTGTTTGAAGGAAGAAGAAGGATGAGTACAACCCCAAGAACACAATCCCAACCTTGAAGCATGGAGTTAGAAACATCATTCTTTGGGGATGCTTTTCTGTAAAGGGGACAGGACGACTGAACCGTATTGAGGGGAGGATGGATGGGGCCATGTATCGCGAGATCTTGGCCAACAACCTCCTTCCCTCAGTAAGAGCATTGAAGATGGGTCGTGGCTGGTCTTCCAGCATGACAACGACCTGAAACACACAGCCAGGGCAATTAAGGAGTGGCTCCGTAAGAAGCATCTCAAGGTCCTGGAGTGGCCTAGCCAGTCTCCAGATCTGAACCCAATAGAAAATCTTTGGAGGGAGCTGAAAGTCCGTATTGCCCATTGACAGCCCCGAAACCTGAAGGATCTGGAGAAGGTCTGTATGGAGGAGTGGGCCAAAATCCCTGCTGCAGTGTGTGCAAACCTGGTCAAGACCTACAGGAAACGTATGATCTCTGTAATTGCAAACAAAGGTTTATGTACCAAATATTAAGTTCTGCTTTTCTGATGTATCAAATACTTATGTCATGCAATAAAATGCAAATTAATTACTTAAAAATCATACAATGTGATTTTCTGGATTTTTGTTTTAGATTCCGTCTCTCACAGTTGAAGTTTACCTATGATAAAAATTACAGACCTCTACATACTTTGTAAGTAGGAAAACCTGCAAAATCGGCAGTGTATCAAATACTTGTTCTCCCCACTGTATCTGGCAACAGCTCTGGTGGACATTCCTGCAGTCAGCATGCCAATTGCACGCTCCCTCAAAACTTGAGACATCTGTGGCATTGTGTTGTGTGACAAAACTGCACATTTTAGAGTGGCCTTTTATTGTCCCCTGCACAAGGTGCATCTCTGTAATGATCAGGCTGTTTAATCAGCTTCTTGATATGCCACACCTGTCAGGTGGATGGACTATCTTGGCAAAGAAGAAATGCTCACTAACAGGGAAGTAAACAAATTTGTGCACACAATTTGAGAGAAATAAGCTTTTTGTGCGTGTGGAAAATTTCTGGGATCTTTTAATTCAGCTCATGAAATATGGGACCAACACTTTACATGTTGCGTATATATTTTTGATCAGTATACTATTTATGTCTTATATTCTTTGAGAACGTTGTCTATTGAAGCAAAATATAATTCATATGGATATTATTTCATTTGAAAACATAACCAATCTCTGAAGTTGTATATAAAATGCATATGAGTTTATAAATAAATACATTGTTTTGAATCCACTTTGAATCTGTTAGTGTTTATGTAAGTAGTAGTAGTCTGTTACTGACTCGCATCTGGAAAACCCCATTTATGCCTTCGTGGCCTGACGCTCCTCTTTTTGTTATTTTTGTTATTTATTTTATTGAATATTAAAACATACAATCTACCTGCAGTGAAGCCACTCAACATTTACATTACATTCAGTCATCTAACAGACTCCCATCCACAGTGACCCACGAAATCAACCAGGGTCAACGCCCTGCCCAAGGGCACGTCGACAGATCTCCCACCAAGTCAAAATGGGGACCCGAACCAGCGACCTATCGGCCACCGGCCCAAGCTCCCAACCGCCAGGCCAACAACCCTCCAAGATCCCCCGACAGCTGCCCCTCAACCATCCAAGACGCCCCCCCCCCCCCCCCCCCGCCCCAAAAAAACCTCTCCCTCCAACCCACCAGAGAGCGATAGATAGCAAGCTCCATGAGCAGGAAAAGCTGATGGCTAAGGGCTTCACAGAGAAAGAGGCAGCCAAGAAGGAGGAGATACAGAGCCTGAGAGAGAAGGAGGAGGCCAAGCGCGAGGAGAAGGAAGGGCAGTCTTGTAACTTCAGAGCCATAGCACAGGGTGTCATAGAGAGTGTCAGCAATGGCTTAGGTCACTACTTTAACTATAGGAAAGCCTGTGAGGAACGCAAAGCGATTGTGTTCAAGGAGCGGGTCAGATCCACTCCCAAACTCAAATCAGGTAGGGTTGGCAGTATCCCTGATATGGAGCGCATGACACTCAAGCAAGACAAGACGACCACGCCCAAACTCAAAATGGGAGCAGTTAGCAACTCTAAAGACAATAAAACTCTGCCCAAAGTCAACACAGGTACAACTGGCAAAAGCCCTGGCTCAGAGTTCTAAAGGATGCGCCAGAGAATGGTCAATGGTCCAGATCAGCAGCCACACCTTTCTCCAGTCTCATCATTAACCAGAAGAGCCCAGTAAACTACTAGGAAATAGTGCAACAGAAAGACTGCTGTGCAACAACAGTACAATGGGGCCAAACCAGCTGTCAGTTCACAGAAGTCAGTTCCTCAGTTTATAACCATTAATTTCTCATTCTGATAACCTTTAAATATTATTACATGTTATTATAGATCAGTCTTAGAATTGGAGAGTTAAGATGTGTGCTTTCTTTTGTTCTTGGATGTAGGGTAAAATATATGAGCTTGCTGAACTTGTCTAGAGGTCAAATTTGTTCTATATTACACGTAAGGCTAGAATGGAACTGCTCATCTTCAATGTGCTTTTCACTTAAGGGTTGACCATTATCATCTTTTGTAATTGTGATTGTTGTTTGAATAAACCTTGCTTCATCTCTATTCGATAACTTTTCATATTTTCTCTGATAGTGAAAATGGATAAAGCTAAGCTTGTTTTAATAGAGAGATTGATCAATGGGGAGAACTGATGAGCTGAACACCCCCAGCTGAATCTCTACATGGAAACATAAGCACAGGAATTCACATGAAAAAGAGACACATCCTGTCTTTCAGTCACCTCATATCAATTTAATCAAATACAAACAAGAGTGCATCAGCAGCAGGACAACAAGAGGAACTGTAAATATGTAATGTAATGAATACATATCTCTACTCAGATGACCTGTACCAAGATCAGCTTTAGGGCCAGGACGAGACATGTAGGAATGATTTTCATATAGACTACTGATCTTCATTAGTCTGCTGCTTGGACACACCACGCACATGAAGGAGTTAGTGTAGTGTCTTAGAGTCTAGGATTTTGCTGATGTTGCAAATGGTGTAACATATGAACTTTACTCTACTTTGCTAAAGTATTTGGAAAAGCATTGCTACAGAGGTTTCTTGGAATAGAGGAAACTTGGCTCTGCTTGCTGAAACATCTGGAAATCATCACTAAGTTCCTGGAAAAAAGGATATGGGAAGATGTGTGGAAAAGGCCAGGGATTGGGTATTAAAATCACGCCATACTATGTCATATATGATATAAATACCATGTCTTGAAGAAAGAAGGGAGAATAGCGAATTACAGAATTGGCTCTTGCTGTTCTTCAGATATCTGCAGGTATCTGTAAATCTGACGCTGAAACTCTTTGTTATAATAAACCTTTATAAACAAAGTACAGTGTCGGCGGACTTCTTATCATCACGGCATTATCAGCAAAGGCTTGTTTTCGACCACCACATAATGGCGACGAGGTTGTTTTATTTTTTTGGGTCGTGATACATCTTTTCTCTGCATTCCATTCCTGGGCTACAAAGCGACTCCCGCTCAAGAAGCCGGCAGATAAGGTGAGCTTATTCACTAATATTGGGCGCTGGCCGTTTTGTGAGTCCAGAGTGTGTGCGCAGGGGGGATGTACCGTCAAAGAATCTGTGTGTGCGTTTTTTTGTTTTTTTTGCTGTGTGATAGGAATTCCGTTCTAAATTTTCAAAATTAGTTTGCGTTGAGAACAACGCAAAAAGTGGGGAGTGTCTATAGGGCACACCAATAGGGCACACATATATTTAGCTTTAATAAAAGGAAAAGGAGTGTCCAGGAAAATTATGAAGAAATAAGGCATGAAGGAATAAAAGACAGTATACTTTTAGGACGCCGTTAATTTAAGGAAGCCCTTGAAACACAAGGCGATCAATATGATGGGCCATAAATCTTGATAGTTATTAGATTAACTCTCAAGTCAGTTCTGGGAACTGCAGGTTGGAAGGAAATATGTTCAATTGTATGTTTACCGATCAGAATCTATTTGACGAAGTATTTGTCTGAAGTAATCCTCTCTTTTGAATGTCTACAACCTGAAGGTAGCAGAAATTTAGCAAAAGGAATATAAAAGAAAATAGGAACGGCGATAAGCATGCTTTGTATAAACGGATCCTGTGTGTTTGAGAAAACGGAGCCTGCGGGTGTGGGTGTGGGTGTGTTTGTGTGAAACAGAGAGAGAGTGGCTGCGTGCCTGATGAGTTCCAGCTGTGTGTCGACTCATGTTAAAATAAGATCTATGTTAGAGATTTATACATATATATATATATGTTTTGGTTGAGAACAGGGATGTTTTCATAAGAAGTTAAGCCCCTAGAAAAAAAGTTAAGCCCCTACAACGAAGTTAAGGTTAAACATCTTATGAGTCTCTGTTTGTGAGAACGTTTATAATTCTTAAACTATATAAACTATGAGCCCCCTGGAAGGACAATAAGTTTAAAAATCTTATGAGTCTCTAGAAAAAGAGAACGTTTACTTACTAATCATGAGCCTACAGGGAGGACTTTTTAAGAGTGTATAGAGATGTTTTGTAATTGATAACAACATAACTATAAATCTGCAGATTAGGATAAGTGAAGATAACAAACTTGGAAGTGGGATTTGTGTTCTATGTTCTTTGTGTTCCGTGTTCGTTTGTGAGTTCTGTAAAGTATTATTGTTTGTCTATGGGAGGAGAGAACGGAGCGACAGCGGGTCTGTCTACTCTGTAGTTCCTTTCACTCTGAAATCGCATGGGTGACTGAACTGCGCACGCGTAGGATTTTATGAGTTTAGAGTTACGTACAACAGATGTGCCACTCCCCTGCACTGAACTGCTGGGAGAGGCAGTCTCAGAGCAGACAAAAAGAAAAGGGAGGGGGAATCTTGCACACAAGTGAAATGTTCTGTTGAATTAACTGTTGCTTGACTGTAAAACTGTTTGGTTGATAATCGGTTGAGTTGGTGAATGAGAGATATATTGACGGATTAAAAATAATAATAATAAAATAAATAAATAAAATAAAATGTTATTGAGCTATTTATAATATTCCTGAGTTAAGCTGTTTGCTTATTTCTTAGCGTGAATGTGGAAAAAAAAAAAAACTAAATTCTTGTTTGTTCTTTTGTCTTTCTGTCATATGAGAGACGAGAAGGAGGAGACAGAGAGAGAGAGAGAGGAGGTGCTGACATCAGCTGACAACAACCCAGTCCAATCAAGGCCAGTGCTGTTCTTATCCACAAAACCTACTTTCCCTTACAGGATATAATTGATACATTGTGTCTACATAGAATATTTCATGTTGTGACCATTTCGCAGGAACTTGGCAACATACTGATGAATTGATGTAATTGATAATTGCACATTAGAGTTTTTGTGAATGACTTGCTTTGATTAGAGTTGTGTTGGAAATCCAGCATTGACATTATTCTGTAAAATTAAGGTAATTAGGTGCTTATTAAGCAATTGGGTTGTGAGTGCCCTAGTGTTGCTGGTACAGGTCTTTTATTTTTGAATTGCTCTGAAGTTGACTACTTTCCTTTACTCTTCCTCATCGGATGTGGTAAGACTGCCACTAATCAATAATTTGGTAAAATAAAATTCACAAAATAAATTGATATATTGATTAATTAGTTGATTGATTGATTTAATTGATTAGTTGATTGATTTGATTAGTTGGTTGATTGATTGAATTAGTTGGTTGGTTGGATTGATTTATTGATTGATTGAAGTAGTTAGTTGATTGATTGATTGATTTAATTGATTGATTGATTGATTGATTTGATTGGTTAGTTGATTGATTGGATTAGTTGATTGATTGATTGAAATAATTAGTTGATTGATTGATTGATTGATTTGATTGATTGATTGATTGAAGTAATTAGTTGATTGATTGGTTGATTTAATTGATTGTTTGATTGATTTAGTTACTTGATTGATTGATTGGATTAGTTGGTTGATTGATTGATTGAAATAATTAGTTGATTGATTGATTGATTTAATTGGTTAATTGATTGATTGGATTAATTGATTAATTATTTTTTAATTAAAAAATATATATATATATATATAATAATTGAGGGGAACACATAACATAGTCATTACAATGGGGAAAAAGGACATAAAAACTACAAAAGCAATTACTCCTCTTGATGTAGTACAGAATAGTAATCCTCTAGTTAATGGTATAGCAAAATTATCTGAAAAATGGAATAAACGTTGGCCTAACATTGAACAACCATGGCCAGTGGAAGGGACTCTTAACCCAGACGTCATCAAGATAATGCAAGTGCTTGTATCCACGTATAAGGCAGATCAAAAGAAGGGGAAGAAAGGAAAACTACGCAAAGAAAAAAGACAAAGAGAGCTGGGTGTTCTTAAGCTGTTTGAAAATGAAGGACAAAAACTGATAAAAGATACAAAAGATAAGAGAGACAGAGGTACAGAGAAAATGGCAAAAGAGGTGAAGGTGACAGAAAAACTAATGGCAGAAGTCAATACACCTTTCTCATATATGGATTCAGCAAAAACACCCCCACCTTATGAGAAAGAAGCCAAGCTTAAGGACGTTTATCCTCAGCTTCCAGTGATCATTCAGGAGGGTGATTATTGCATCAGAGATGAAGATGAACGAATAATAGAGAGAGGACAAGCAGAAACGACCATAAAGATGAATCCAAACTCCAAAAGCAGGAAGAAAACGAGATGTCTGGAGACTAAAGGTAGAGTGAGGTCAAGGAGGATGGAACTTGATGATGACGATGATGATGATGATGATGATCAGAGTGATTCAGAAGAGATCATGGGTGGATATGACCCTGTCATCAGACAGAGGTTGGCCAGAGCGGAAAGAAGGGGTGATGGAAGTTGGAAGAAGAAGAATACAAGTGATTCGAGTGCTGATGAAAATGAAGATGGAGACAACGATGAAGATTTGGAGATTAAAGGTGCTTCATATTCAAGAGGATTTTATCCTACAATGACTAGCACAGAAGAAATAGAAAGAGATATAGACCGATGCGTATCATACCTGTATAAGGCCAATAATTTAGAAGAAGTAAAAGAACTGGAAGAACAACTCAAGAAGCTGAAGACAAAGGAAAAGAAGCTGCTGATAAAAGAATCCCAAGAATCTGAGAAGAAATATACATTGAGGCCAAGGAAAGATGGCACTAGTAAGAAAATTATGCCGGTGATCATTCGAGGACAAAACCTAGAATATAAGCCTTTGCAGAATACCGATATGTCAGATATACTTGAGAAGCTGCCTACTCTTCAAGATGGAGCATATCCTTGGATTTCAAAGTTGGAAGAAATTACGGTGGGAACACAGTCTGCCATAGGAGACATTAAGATACTTTTGGCTAATCTCCTTGGGATTCCAGGCATGGAAGACATTTTTCAGAGAGCTGGTCTTCATAGATATGTGGGGACTGCAGTGAACGACCCTGAATTGTTGGCTGCAAGTAGAAATCGGCTGTGGAGAGCACTGAGAGATACGTTTCCAACAAATGTGCATCCTGACAACATTCTGATTGACCCACTAGGACAACAAGAAAATCCGAGAGCCTACGTGTCAAGAGTTCATCAAGTGTGGAGAAATATTACCGGAAATGATCCAGATGTGAGTCAAATTGAGCAGTCAATCTTGAGAGCTAAACTACAGATGGGACTGCCCTTACCGGTAAGGAGCAAACTGGCAGAAGTGGTTGGACTTGGGAGCATGACAAAAGGTGTCTATACAGATCATATAGCCCATCAAGTGGATCTGTACCGGAAAAAGGAACACAACCAGAAAGAACAGGACCAAGAAACTCTCAGAAAACTAAATCAAATACAACTGGTGGAGAATAAGAAGGAGAAGAAACAAGCTCTGGTTATGCAGAATCAGGGTAAATCAAATCAACAATCACTGCCACAGTTTCAACCGAACCAGTTCCAACCACAATTGTACCAGACACCAATAGCGGTACCAGTTGTTTCATATCCACAGCCAGTTTCTGGACAGAGACAGAATTGGAGAGGAAGAGGACGAGAAGGTTTAGGAAGAGGAAGAGGAGGAAGATTTAAGCCACACTTCCAGCAATCTTCAGAAGTGTGTTATAATTGTGGACAGGTTGGTCATTTTGCCCGTGAGTGTAATGGGCCAGAAGGAAACATCAGAGGGAATTTCAGAGGAAGATACAGGGGCCAGTCAAGATCATCTGGAGGACCGGTGAACCCTTATAGGGGCCCGGAGCAAGGATTCTAGAGGTGCCCAGAAGATCCGAAAGGGGGGTGTCAGCTGGTAGCATCAGGACCGGAAAAAGATCCAACAATTAAGGTGAAAGTAAACAAACGACCATTGGAAGTGATGGCGGATAGCGGAGCTGCTTTTACCTGTGTTCGGCCTGAAGATGCTACACATCTCCCTATGTCCAATCAACTAATTAGGACAATCGGATTTGAGGGAGTGAAACAGCTGATTCCTCTTACGGAACCAATTGAGCTCTGCTATGAAAATCAGAAAATTACAATACCCATACTAGTATCAGAACATACACCTATTGCATTGTTGGGAAGAGATGCATTGTGTAAATTGAACTGTACAATAAAATGTACACCAGACGGCTGTCTGGTAGAGGTGCCAAAGGAAAATGTTTACCAATTGTCGATGACGACAGAGATGGATTCTTCTTCAGTATTCTGGATTGGAAATCTCAGTGAAGATTTTTTGAAGCAGGCTAAGATATGGGAGAAATTCATTGTGACAAACATGCCAGATGCGAGGCTTCCGGAATATCCACTTCATTGTACGCTCAAGTATTTCAAGAATGCTGCCCAATCGGACTCAGAGGAATGGCTGAGTCATCAACCAAAGAAAGTTCAACTTAGCTCATGTTGCATAATTTTAGGACCACAAGGAGCAGCTATGAAGATAAACACAGACGATTATCTGGATAAAGAATTTGAGATTGAGAAGAGTGTGCCACATGTGACCTTGTTGGTTTCTGAAGGCTATGAGCAGAAGCAAATAGGAGAAATGATGACAGAAGCAGAGAAAGCTGTTTTCATACCGATGAAAGAGAGTTTGGCGATTTGGAGGACTGAAGATCATCGATTTCTCAAAATCATGATTTCGGCTCAAGGACAAGGAGAGCCACAAGCTTTACGGATAACACACGAATCTATTTGCAGTGTGAAGATGGATTCAGACCCTATGAAAGAGGAGATGTTGCAACAAGTTCCAGAATTTTTGTGGTCTCAACACAGTACCGATATTGGACTTGTGAAATCAGCCCAACCGGTGAAAGTTGAACTTCGACCAGGAGCCAGACCTCCTTGGAAGAATCAGTATCCATTGAAAGATGAAGCAATCCAAGGGATCGAACCACAAATTGAAGGACTTTCGAAAGCAGGTGTTTTAAGGACAACAAAAAATCCTCAGAGTAACACACCTTTGTTACCTGTGAAAAAACCAGATGGAACTTATCGTGTGGTTCATGATTTGAGAGCAGTGAATGAGGTAGTAACTGACTTTCCAGCGGAAGTGCCAGACCCGCATACTTTGTTAGCCCAAATTCCTCCTGATGCGACACATTTTACGGTGTTAGACTTATGTGGTTCATTTTTTAGTGTTCCACTTAGTGTAGAGAGTCAGGGTTTATTTGGGTTCACATATAAGGGACAGTTCTATGAGTACATCGTTTGCCACAGGGTTTTCGGCACAGCCCTCACATTTTCAATAAAGTATTGAAGGAAGATTTGGTAGAGATAGATCAGATATTGCAAAGCACTGTCATTCAGTATGTAGATGATATAATTATCTGCTCACAGGATAAGGAAACATGTCATAGAGACTCAATTAAATTGCTACAGGTATTGGCAGAAAAGGGACATAAGGTTTCACAGAAAAAGTTGCAATATTGCCAGGAGAAGGTTGTCTATTTGGGCCAGAAAATAACGCACGGAAACCGAAGCATTTCGGATAGTCAATTGGAAGCTATTCGTAAGGCTCCGAAGCCTAGAACTGTCAGAGAGATGATGACATTTCTTGGTATTGCTGGATATTCTTCAGCTTGGGTTGAGAGCTATGCTAGTTTGACAGGACCTTTGAGAGCTATGGTTAAGGATACTGGAAATGGTCAACTCCATAGCAATCTTTCCTGGACACAGGAAGGCCTTGTGGCATTTGAAACGATCAAACAGAGGTTGCAGGAGGCACCTGCAATCACATTACCAGACTACTCTAAGAATTTTTTGCTATATGTGTCTACTTCTACTGGAGGTTAATATGCATGTGCAGTTCTTTGTCAGCCGACAGGCACAGGGATGAATCCTCAGCCTATTTCCTACTACTCTACTGCCTATTCAGAAGTAGAACTAGGACTACCACTGTGCTACAGAGCAATGGTGGGAGTATATTCAATGTATAACAAAGCATCATCTGTTACAATGGGTTACCCAGTAACAATTCTTACCCATCATAGTCTCAGAAATCTTCTGAACTTTGGGAAATATACATTGACTATGCCTAGGCTCAGAGACTATCACAGGCTCTTAGAGCAGGAAGATGTCACCCTAGTAAGGTGTGATACGGTGAATCCAGCCGAGAATTTGCCAACTTCAGAGGATGGTGAGCCACATGATTGTGTCCAGGAAGCAGAGAAATACTCAAGGCTTCGATCAGATTTGCAAGCCTTTCCATTACGTGAAGCAGACCTGGAGTATTGGACTGATGGGTCTTGTTATCGTGTGGGAGACAAATTGTGCGCTGGCTATGCAGTAGTCAAAGCCCAAGGAACTGGATTTGTCGTCGAAAAGGCTGAAGTAATACCACAGCCTGTGTCTGCACAACTTGCTGAACTTGTGTGGCTAACAGAAGCATGTTTGTTAGCAGAAGGAAAGCGAGTGACGATATACACTGATTCAGCATATGCACATAGTGTATGTCATCTGTTCGGAGCAGTGTGGAAAGGTCGAGGGTTTAAGAAAACGGATGGTTCTCCGATACAACATCATGCGCAAATAATGAAACTGTTACACGCTATGATGAAGCCTACAGAGATAGCGATAGCTAAGTGTGCAGCTCATAAGACAGATGTGTCAAAAGTTACACAAGGGAACAAAGCTGCTGATGAAGCTGCAAAAGCCGTCACAGGAGCGGACAAATTGGGCAAAGTTTTTCTGGTCACTCATGCAGTGGACTTGGAAGACAAAATTACGCTTAAGGATGTGATTTTGATGCAGGAAGCTGCTTCTACGATCAACAAACAATTATGGTTTGACCGAGGTGCCGTCAAAGATGCTACTGGTCTGTGGAGAAACCATGAGGGGTTGATAGTAGCGCCTCCAGACCTATTAGGTCTGATGATTCAGGAAGCACATGGGTTAGCTCATGTTGCAAGGGGGGAGGTTAAGAGAAAGATCACAAAGGAGTATGGTTTTTGGGCACCATATTTGCTTGAACAAGTTGACTATGTCATAGGCAGGTGCACAATTTGTCTGAAAAACAATGTTCGCAGGGGTGTGACTGTTCTTCCTGGCCACATTCCTACACCGAGAGGTCCTATGCGTGAGTTGGTTATCGACTTTGTTGATATGATAAAACCAGTTGATGGGAAAAGATACATGTTGGTGGTTGTAGATAGATTTTCACGATGGCCGGAGGCCTGTCCAACCAAGCGAAAAGATGCTCAGTCGGTTGCTAAGTTCTTGTGCAAAGAAGTCATAAGCAGGTGGGGATTTCCCGACCGAATATCCTCAGACAATGGGAAAGAATTTGTGGATAAATCAGTGAAATTGACGTTGCAAAAATTGGGAATTAAGCAACGTCTTGGAGCAGTTTATCACCCACAAAGTCAAGGGATTTGTGAAAAAATGAACGGTGTCTTGAAAAATCACATTGTCAAAATTTGCCAGCATACGGGTCTAAACTGGATAGCGGCGCTTCCTTTAGCATTAATGGTGTGTCGCTCAAGTGAGTTGCGTGATCTACGTATGACACCCCATGAACTGGTCACAGGAAGAAGGATGCCTACGCCTTGTTTGCGAACAAGCGGAAAGGGTCCAAGCTTGGCTCTCTTGGAAGATGAAATGAGAGCGTACGTAACGTATATGGCCAATTTTCATAAAAAGCTGTCCACATAGGTTTCTGACAGGCAAAGAAAAGAAGAGGTGCAGGAGAAGCTTGATGAGCAAAAAAGGAGTACAGTGCAACCGGGGGACAAGGTGTTCGTGAAGGTATTTAGAAGGAAGTGGTATAACGAACGTCGTGAGGGACCATTTGAAGTTGTTCGTAGTACTGGAACAGCTGTCCAGGTTAAAGGATCTCCAACGTGGTATCATTTGTCACATTGTGTTAAAGCGCCTGGAGAAGTGGTGCCACGCACAGAGAGACAGGATGTTGATGGCTCAAGAGAGCAGGATGAAGATAGGGAAGAACAGGTGGAAGGAGAGATGCCTGACAATATCCAGAGTCAAAACCCAGAAGGAGAGATTGTTCATGTTGTGGACAACATTGATGATAATGTGTACACTTCTGATGATGCCAGAGATGACTCTGCAATGGATGGAAAGGAAAAGAGATTTGGGGACATTGATTTTCAATACGTCCCAGACACAACAGGGAATATTTCAGTGGAATGTGAAACCACGGAGATCACCAAGGGCAACTCTGTTACAGGAGAAGCTGATGATTCAGTTAGACAAAGTAGGCCCAGACCAGCTAGGAGAAAAGTCAGACCAAAACGTTACGAAAACTAGGGTTGAAGTAACCCTAGGAAAGTCAGCTCAGCTTCCATGCCAGTGCACGAGAGAGAACAGTGGTGAAGGGAAATTTAGAGTTCAGTGTGAAGACAACCATGGCAGGAGTTTAGATCTGTTAGGAGCAGTTGCATTGAGAAAGTATGCGTTGCTGAATGATAAGAGAAGAATGAAGATTGAGGGTGATTGTACTCTCTATGTGTACAATTCCCAGCAGGAGGATCAAGGTGATTATAAATGTATTTTTTATAATCCACAGTTTGAAAGTGAGGGATTAGAGTCGGGACTGAGAGTTAATGTAGTGACACTAGTGGTGATAGATGGAAATACAAGTAAAGAGCTCCAAGGTATAGGGAAAATAGATGAATCCACAACTATTACATCAACACTTCAACCTAATGCAACAACAGTAAGAAGCAATTCAACTCTTTCAACATTGACAGCTATTAAAGCTATAAATGTATCACATTTCATTACAATGGCGCCTCAGAAACTCGCTCCAACACCGATTTTAGACAAAAAGATTGTCATTAGGGCTAGGATGGGTGGTACAGCTCATCTTCCTTGTAGATGTGAGAGACGGAGTGGGGGTGGTGACATTCCTCCCACGTGGAGAGATAATTATGGAGAAGAATTGTTGTTATCAGGACTAGAAGTAGAAGCTGTGCCACCTAACCAAAGGAAGTATATTTTGTACAACGATATGAAATGGAAGAGGGTTATGAGTGATTGCTCACTTATTTTGCGTAATATTACATGGGAAGATCAGGGAGAATATACTTGTACTTATTTAGAGCCAGCATTCAAATTTGTTCCGGTTAAGAATTACTGGTTAGAAGGCTATGTAACCCGTAAGGTGACGCTTATGATAGAAACTTTAAAGTCTGTTGAAGTTTCCACAGTTACCAAAGGAGTTCAGGAGCAGTATACTACAGTAGCTACTCCAACAATGAATAATACACAGAGGACATCTGTAACTTTGCCACTGGACCTAATTAAAAGTGTTAATACATCAACTAAAGCCACTATTTTAACAATAACTTTGGAAGAAAGGAATGTTACAACAGCGATAACACGCCCCGGAAATGTGACACAGACACCAATAACAACTTTCCTGAAACTAAAGGATGTAGTAAACATGACTCAGAAGTCTGTGATACAGATGGAGAGTGTTGTAAATGGTAGTAAGGATAGTGTTGAAATAGGAGAACAGATGGTAGCAGTGAATCATGTACATTCATCTGAAATAGTGGAGAATACTATCCCGGACGTACAGGATGAGTTCTTTGATTTTGATGGAAGACAAGAACATATATCTGATCAATACCGCTCGTTAGGGAAGAGAGAAACTAAATGGAAGGCATATGGATTTGATTCTTCTGTTTTGCAAATATTATGATGGATGGGCAGGTAGTAATCTATGGTTCCAGCAGTTAACTCATTCTGTAAGATCAGTGAGGAATCTTGAGGGTCCATGTCTGCTGAGAATTCCATCACCAGGCACATGGGGTTCAATCTTAGAGACAGTGGCTCAACCTCTATCAACCGCGTGTCAATCTTATGCTTTATCATGGTTGTTGTATCAGCAACAATCAGTTACAGATATGATGATGTCATTGTCGAGGCATTTGTTTAGGCCTAGGTTTAATTGCTCTTGGTTAAATGAATTACCCTATGTCAATTTGTTAGATCAGAATGAGAATCAGTTAACAGCGATTCCTGAAGCATTGGAGGTGAAACCAATAAGGGCTAGAAGCTGTTTTTGTTCAAATAAAACATATGATGGACCAGGTATGTTTATGGGAATATCTGATTGTGATGATTATATGATGACTTTGGGTAAGCATGAACGTAAGGTTAGTGGTGAGACATATAAAGTAACTTTTTATGTTCCATTTAGTAAGAACAGAAGGACTTTGATGGTAAAAGATCAGCTTTTGCCTGGAAATGTGACTATTGGGAATTTTCGAGATATTTGGTGGGTTTGTGGTGACAAAGCATATCTATTCTTACCCTATGGATGGACAGGATGTTGTTACATGTCGACGTTGAAACTTCCATATGAGGTTTATACTATCCAAAAGGGAAAGGCATCGGACACTGCTAAATCTGATTCTAGGTCTGGAAATAGGGTGAAAAGGGAAATGGCACAATTTAATAGTTTGGAGTCCTACCATTGGAGGATAAGTCTAGGAGAGAAGTGGGGACTTGGACTTTTTCCATGGTATGGTGTAACATTTTTGGCAGATCACATTGATAATATTACCTATACTTTGCAGGGTTTTGCAAATGAAACGATACGAGGGTTTGATCTTCTGTCAAATACTCAAAGAAGTCACAGACTGACGTTGTTGAAACATGACATGGCTCTTGACTATATTTTAGCCAAACAAGGTGGCTTATGTGTGGCTATGAATCTGACGGGAGATGATTGTTATACTTTGATCCCCGATAGTTCCGATAATATCACTAGTGTTATAGATGCATTGAAGAGTATAAGGGATGCGTTTGGTCAATCTGAAGGAGCTGGATGGTCAGCGAAGGCTTGGTTGCAAGATCAGTTAGGCCCAGTGGGAGCAGTGATAGTTCAGATTTTAGTAGCAGCTCTTTTAGCGCTGTGTGTAATGTTTTGTTTTTGTACTCTGTTATTGACTTTTGCGAAGGCTATGATATTGAGATGGGTTGGAGTTGTGATGCCTGGGGACAACACTCAGATGCCGTTGTTAACTGTTACTGAACTGGATGGAGATAAACAAGTAGGGCTAGATGGAGTATTGATGGATAGATATCCATTTTGATTATCCGATCATTTTTCATGTCTTTACATATTATTGTGATATTTAGTGTTTTGTTATGAATCAAAAGGGGGAAATGGAATGTGATTCATTTTATATATAATCTTATATATACATTCTTATATTATTGCTGATATTGATGTTTTAATTTGCATGTGTTGTTTTGCAAAAGATACTGTTTGGTATTTTCTTTTCTTCCAGAAGCATATGGGGGAATATGTAGAGGGACTCAAATACTCAAACATGGACAATATGAATGGACTGGAGGAAGTGGAACAAGGAAGGTGTGGAAATGTTCAGATTCCATCATCGACGTCGCATTGAAAGTCGACACTGTGGAGGAGATGAAGTGTAGTGGACTACATTCCAGTGTTATATTCTTTCTGTATTAATTTTTGAAGAATTATGTTTTCTGTTGTTGGGTACATGTGGGGACCTCAGATGTTTTTGTTTATTTCGTTGAAGTTTAGGGATATGGGGTCTAGGCAAGGACAGAGAGAATCCACAGGAGGGTCCGATGGGTCGACCAGCCTGAATGTGGACATTTTGATTGTATTTTGTTTGCTGGGGTTTTCATATGTATTCAATTGCATCATAGCTTAAAATGTATTGATAAAGATGTATGAATTGATCTGGAGTACTTAGGTGGTCGCCTAGGGCAGAGGGGCCGTGAGAGAATTTTCCTGTCTTGACTGACTGATGGATATTTGGAAGGAAAGCTACCAGACAGGTTTTTCGCTCTTACACTCCATAACAATTTATTTACACTCCATAACAATGTATTTACACTACATACAAAAATGTGTCTATATAAACATGTGTTTACTCTCCATAAATTTTGGTTTATTGTTAAAGTTACTCAAGAACAAAAATTGTTATTTGTCATAATCCTATTCTTTTTGTTTTCGAGACTTAATTAGTCTCGAAGGGGGGAAATATGTAGTGTCTTAGAGTCTAGGATTTTGCTGATGTTGCAAATGGTGTAACAGATGAACTTTACTCTACTTTGCTAAAGTATTTGGAAAAGCATTGCTACAGAGGTTTCTTGGAATAGAGGAAACTTGGCTCTGCTTGCTGAAACATCTGGAAATCATCACTAAGTTCCTGGAAAAAAGGATATGGGAAGATGTGTGGAAAAGGCCAGGGATTGGGTATTAAAATCACGCCATACTATGTCATATATGATATAAATACCATGTCTTGAAGAAAGAAGGGAGAATAGCGAATTACAGAATTGGCTCTTGCTGTTCTTCAGATATCTGCAGGTATCTGTAAATCTGACACTGAAACTCTTTGTTATAATAAACCTTTATAAACAAAGTACAGTGTCGGCGGACTTCTTATCATCACGGCATTATCAGCAAAGGCTTGTTTTCGACCACCACATTAGCCACTTACTTTGACAAACAGATATACTATACTGTAACCTGCTGAAAAAAACAGCATAGACCAGCATAGGCTAGTGACCAGCCTTCGTTGTGTTTTCTCTGGTGGTCAGCCTTTGTTGTCGTTTTGCTGGTGACCAGCCTTTGTTGTGTTTTGGACACTGGTCACCCGCACAACCTGCATCATTTTACATTATGCTGGCTTGCAAAGTGATGTCTACTTCCTATTAGAATCCAGCCTGAGTGGGGCTAGCCAACAATTGGGACTTTTATTCACCCACAATCTACATTCAGAATGCCTGTCAGGATCAGAAGGATGACTAAATGGGACTACCTAAACCAACTAAATGGGAACAACCATTTCAGTAACGGTGCAATAAATCCAACTAACAGATTGGTTTAGTTTAGAAAAAAGTATGTTATTTATCTTTGTGTAGCATAAAATTAATTAATTAATTAATCAATCAATGTACATGCAAAAACACAGATATTGAAACAAAATGTTTTATGATATCAGGCGGTCAGAGGAAGGCCCTCAAAATTGTCAAAGACTCCAGCCACCCTAGTCATAGACAGTTCTCTCTGCTACCGCACGGCAAGCGGTACCGGAGCGCCAAGTCTAGGTCCCAAAAGCTTCTCAACAGCTTCTACCCCCAAGCCATAAGACTCCTGAACAGCTAATCATGGCTACCCGGACTATTTGCACCCCCACCCCATCTTTTTACGCTGCTGCTACTCTGTTAATTATTTATGCATAGTCACTTTAACTCTACCCACATGTACATATTACATCAACTACCTCAACTAGCCGGTGCCCCCCGCACATTGACTCTGCACCGTTACCCCCCTGTATATATAGCCTCCCTACTGTTATTTTATTTTACTTCTGCTCTTTTTTTCTCAACACTTTGTTGTTGTTGTTTTATTTTACTTTTTTATTAAGAAATAAATTGATTTTTGGTTAAGGGCTGTAAGTAAGCATTTCACGGTAATGTCTACACCTGTTGTATTCGATGCATGTGGCAAATAAAATTTTATTTTATTTGATATCAAACTGCAATAGAGCATGCTGGAAAATATGATAATGATGGGTGTGGTTTTGTCAACCTGCTTGACCAGCTAGATAAACAAAATTCAACTGGCGGACCGCGGTCCGGGTCCGGACATAGAGAAGGGTCAATACGGACCGAACAACATCGCATTTAGTTATATCAAAGACAGCTTTCAAAAATCAACTGGGCGCCGCAGCCTCTCTAACTCAGCAACCTCTCTTTCTCTCTCTCTCTCTCTCTCGAAGCAAACCCCACCTCTACTAGTTCACCGTCTAATCCAATCGTGTGGTTATATGCAAATACACGAGGCCGCGTTTTACCCAATCACATAAATGCAAATATCCTCTGCGGAACCTCGGGACAAGCAGGCAGAAAGAAACAAAGATTTGACCGCGGTTCAAGTGTTAATATCATAGATAGAAGAAAGAGCTCAGTTACCAGTGTCTTTGTTAATATGGCGTGTTAAAAAAAAGACAAGTTGACGCTGAAAACCATAGATTCAAAGACGAGTGGACGGAAAAGTATGCATTCAAAACCAATGTGCCTGATATGCAGCAAGTCCGTAGTCCTTGTGAAAAGTGGCAATATTAAGTGCCATTATGACACCAATCATAGTAATTTGGATCAGACGTATCCCCTTGAGGGGAGGCAAAACAAGATTAACCAAGTCAAATCCCAGATCCACCAAAGTCCTTGTCAATTCCCTGACAGCCAAATAACGTGCAATGGAGTGTTCACTGCGGATAGCTTGGGTTTTGGGAAAACGCTCAACTTTTTCTGACGCTGAGATGGTAAATGAATGCATGTGTGGAGTTCCTGACACCTTGCTTGAAGGGAAAATATAAAACTGATCCCGCTGTTAGATTCCACAACAATGAGAACTGAAATATTAGCTGATTTTTTTACTTTACAACTTGATGAGGCCACTCAAAATGCACCATGCATTTCATTTGCTGTGGATGATTCAAAAGATAACACTGATACTGCCCATCTTGATGACTTCACTGTTGGAAGAGAACTGCTGCTGCTCATCCAGAACCTTCTTGGTCATAAATGTGACAAAGTTGTCAGAGGAAGAAAAACAGATCTTCAGATGGATAGATGTCGCATCACTGCAAATGGAGTTGATTGAGCTGCAAGAAAATGTGGCTTTGAAGGAGCAGGCTGATGATTGAGACCCTGTCACTTTCTGGGGAAAGATGGTGCCAGCAGCTGATGTCCCTGTCCTCAAGAAACTGGCACTACACATCCTGACCATGTTTGGCTCTGTGGTGTCTAAGCAATTTATGACTTTGCTAATGTTTGCAGATGGTGTTTTAGAGGATGTTGACTCAGCTTAGGGAGGCATCTGGAGAGCATTTCTATAGGGGCACCCTAAAACAGAGGAAGTCTGTTTTATGGCGTCCTGGGATTGGTCTGTAGGGGAAACCACCCATATCATGTCACAGATTCCAAATACCTTGGTTGGGACAAAGGAGGGGAGGAACAACATATTAGATTTGGGCCTTTGTCATCCAGATGCCTTCAGAAGTCTGTAAATTGACGCTGAAATCTTTTGATATAATAAACCTTTATAATCAAAGTACAGCGTCAGCGGATTCCTTGTTCTCACAGCATAATTAGCATCATTATTTAGTTACCACAGAATGGCGACGAGGACCTTTGGGACGTGTTGCGTCTCTCCAGCTTTCCATTCATGAGCTACGAAGTGACTCCCGCTCAAGATGCCGGCACATAAGGTGAGATTTCTCACAATTTTGTGCGCTGGTCGGTTCGTTTGCTTATGTGGGTGTGTGCGCTGGGGAGATGTACCGTTTGAAAGACGTGTGCATTTTGCTGTTATTTGCTGTGGGATAAGAGTCCATTCTAAATTTCTAAATTTGTTTGCGTTGAAAGCAACGCAAACAGGGGGGAGTGTCTATAAGTATTGATAATACTGGACACAGGGATATTTTGCTTGAGGAAAATTGAAAAAGAATAGAATGAAGGAATAAGGCCAAGGAAAATGTATACAAATTAGGACATCGCGAATCTATGGCAAGCCCTCAAACGAGGCGATCATTAGGATGGGCCGAAAATCCTGAAAGCTCATTAGGT
This sequence comes from Coregonus lavaretus, assembly GCF_964263955.1. Classification (NCBI taxonomy): domain Eukaryota; kingdom Metazoa; phylum Chordata; class Actinopteri; order Salmoniformes; family Salmonidae; genus Coregonus; species Coregonus lavaretus. The sequence goes on from NC_139992.1 coordinate 20,525,655, forward strand.
TGGTTTTAGGTCAGTCCCGGGGACTGGAGTTTGTGGTAGATACATTCGGTTGCAAGTTACCGCTCGACTTATAGTTGACGAGGTATATGTTTGATGTAACCGCTCATTGGATATCTGCAAACTCGAGGTAGCAGAAATTTAGGAACATTGAAAAAACGGCGCGATGGAGGTAAAATGCTGCCTTAGAGGTCCGTAGGAACGGAAATAAGCCTCTTAAACTGTGTATGTGTGTGTATGTGGGGGAGAAAAAAATAATAAAATAAAGACGTCTCTGTTGTGTTTAAACTGTGTGTCGACTCATGTTAGGATAAGATTTATGTTAGAGATATATACATATATATGTTTTGGTTGAGAACAGGGGTTTTTGTTTTTTATAAGGAAATATGTAAGTTAAGGTTAAAAATCTTATGAGTCTCCGTTGGTGAGAACGTTAATAATTGTTAACTATATATGAGCCACCTGTAAGGACGTTAAGGTTAAAAATCTTAGGAGTCTCTATAAAAAGAGAACGTTTACTAACTATTCGAAAATCATGAGCCTACAGGGAGGAGTTTTTAAGAGTGTATAGAGATGTTTTGTAATGGATAAGAAAATAACTATAAATCTGCAGATTAGGATAAGTGAAGTTAAGAACCTTCAGAGTAGGATTTGTGTTCTATGTTTTGTGTTGGTTTGTGAGTTCTGTTAAGTGTTACAGTTTGTCTGTTGGGGGAAATAACGGAGGGACAGCTGGTCTGTCTACTTTCTGTTGGTTAGCTTGGAGAGAGCTGCTTGGGAGCTCTTCTCACTCTGAAACCGCACTGGTGAATGGACTACGCATGCGTGGGATTTTATGAGTTTAGAGTTACGTAGAGCAAATATGCCACTCCCCTGCCTGCACTGAGCTGCTGGGAGACGCAGACTCAGAGCAGACAGAGAGGGAGGGGGAGACTTACACACGAATGGAATATTCTGTTTGTTAAATCGGCTGTTGCTTAACAATGAAACTATTTGATTGAGATCTATTGAATTGATAAATGAGAGATATGTTGACGGATTAAAAATAAATAAAATAAAATGTTATTGAGCTATCTATAATATACCTGAGTTAAGTTGTTTGCTTATTTCTTAGCGCGAATGTGAACAGAGGAGTATTGCATGGTTGAAATAACCCAGTGAGTGCATAAAATACTACATTCTTGTCTGTTCCTTTGTTCTTCTGTCATATGAGAGACGAGAAGGAGGAGACAGAGAGAGAGAGGAGGTGCTGACAAGTACATCATGCGACAGGGTGTGCTGCAACGGATCCAGTCAAATTAAGGCCAGTACTGTTCTGTTTACAAAACTTACCTTCCCATACAGGATATTTTGTGTGCCTAGCATATTTCATGTTGTGACAATTTGACAGGGACTTGGCAACAGACTGATCAATTGATGTAATTGCATATTGGAGTTTTTGTGCATGAGTGGGTTTGATTAGAGTTGTGTTGGAAATCGAGCACTGACATTATTCTGTAAAATTAAGGTCATTGGGTGCTTATTAAGCAATTGGTTTGTGAGTGCTGTAGTGTTGCTGGATTACAGGTCTTTCTTTTTTGGATTGCTCTGAAGTTTACTACTTTCCTTTACTTTTCCTGATCAGATGTGGTAAGATTGCCACTAATTAATAAATTGGTAAAATAAATAGATAAAAAAAGAAAACATTATATATATATAGATTAATTAATTAATTAATTAATTAATTAATTAATTGTTTAATTAAAAAAAGCTACATAGTCTAAAATAATAAAATAATTCACAATAAAGGAATATAGAAGAGTTGTTACAATGGGGAAAAATGACATCCAAACTATGAAAGTAATTACTCCTGTTGATGTAGTACAAAATAGTAATCCTCTAGTTAATGGTATTGCAAGGTTATCTGGAAAATGGAATAAACGTTGGCCTGACATTGAACAACCATGGCCAGTGGAAGGGACTCTTAACCCTGACGTCATCAACATAATAAAAGTCCTTGTATCAATTTATAAGGCAGATCAAAAGAAGGGGGAAAAAAGGGGACAACGTAAAGAAAAGAGACAAAGAGAGCTGGGTGTTCTTAAGCTGTTTGAAAATGAAGGACAAAAACTGATGAAAGATACCAACGATAAAAGAAACAGAGGTATAGAGAAAATGGTAAAAGAGGTGAAGGTGATAGAAAAACTAATGGCAGAAGTCAATACACCTTTCTCACATACGGATTCAGCAAAAAGACCCCCACCTTATGAGAAAGAAGTAGAGTTTAAGGATGTCTATCCTCAGCTTCCAGTGATCATTCAGGAGGGTGATTATTGCATCAGAGATGAAGATGAACGAATAATAGAGAGAGGACAAGCAGAAACGACCATAAAGATGAATCCAAACTCCAAAAGTAAGAAGAAAACGAGATGTCTGGAAACTAAGGGTGGAGTGAGGTTCAGGGGGATGGAACTTGAAGATGATGATGATGATGATGATGATGATGATGATCAGAGTGATTCAGAAGAGATCATGGGTGGATATGACCCTGTGATCAGATGGAGGTTGGCCAGAGCGGAAAGAAGGGGTGATGGATGTTTGAAGAAGAAGAATACAAGATATTCTAGTTCTGATGAAAGTGAAGATGAAGACAGCGATAAAGATTTGGAGATTAGAGGTGTTTCATATTCAAGAGGATTTTATCCTACAATGACTAGCACAGAAGAAATAGAAAGAGATATAGGCCGATGCGTATCATACCTGGATAAGGCGACTAATTTAGAAGAAGTAAGAGAACTGGAACAACAACTCAAGAAGCTGAAGATACAGAAGAAAAAACTGCTGAGAAAAGGATCCCAAGAATTGGAGAAGAAGTATACATTGAGGCCAAGGAAAGCGGGCACAAGTAAGAAGATGATGCCAGTGATAATTCGAGGACAAAACCTAGAATATAAGCCTTTGCAAAATACCGATATGTCAGATATACTTGAGAAGCTGCCTACTCTTCAAGATGGAGCATATCCTTGAATTTCAAAATTGGAAGAAATTACGGTGGGAACACAGTCTGCCATAGGAGACATTAAGAGACTTTTGGCTAATCTCCTTGGGATTCCAGATATGGAAGACATTTTTCAGGGAGCTGGACTTAATAGATATGTGGGGACTGCAGTGAATGACTCTGAATTGTTGGCTGCAAGTAGAAATCGGCTGTGGAGAGCACTGAAAGATACGTTTACAACAAATGTGCATCCTGACAACATTCTGATTGACCCACTAGGACAACAAGAAAATCCGAGAGCCTATGTGTCAAGAGTTCATCAAGTGTGGAGAAATATTACCGGAAATGATCCAGATGTGAGTCAAATTGAGCAGTCAAATTTGAGAGCTAAACTGCAGATGGGACTGCCCTCACCGGTAAGGAGCAAACTGGCAGAGGTGGTTGGACTTGGAAGCATGACAAAAGGCGTCTATACAGATCATATAGCCCATCAAGTGGATCTGTACAGGAAAAAGGAACACAACCAGAAAGAACAGGACCAAGAAACTCTCAGAAAACTCAATCAAATACAACTGGTGGAGAATAAGAAGGAGAAGAAACAAGCTTTGGTTATGCAGAATCAGTGTGCACCAAATCAACAATCACTGCCACAGCTTCAACCGGACCAGTTCCAACCGCAATTTTACCAGCCACCAATAGCGGTACCAGTTGTTTCATATCCACAGCCAGTCTCTGGACAGACACAGAATTGGAGAGGAAGAGGACAAAAAGGCTTAGAAAGAGGAAGAGGAGGAAGATTTAAGCCATACTTCCAGCAATCTTCAGAAGTGTGTTATAATTGTGGACAGGTTGGTCACTTTGCCCGTGAGTGTAATGGGCCAGGAGGAAACATCAGAGGGAATTTCAGAGGAAGATACAGGGGCCAGTCAAGATCATCTGGAGGACCGGTGAACCCCTATAGGGGCCCGGAGCAAGGATTCTAGGGGTGCCCAGAAGATCCGAAAGGGGGTGTGTCAGCTGGTAGCATCAGGACCGGAAAAAGATCCAACAATTGAGGTGAAAATAAACAACCGACCATTGGAAGTGATGGGGGATAGCGGAGCTGCTTTTACCTGCGTTCGGCCTGAAGATGCTACACATCTCCCTATGTCCAATCAACTAATTTGAGGGAGTGAAACAGCTGATTCCTCTTACGGAACCAATTGAGCTCTGCTATAAAAATCAGAAAATTACAATACCCATACTGGTATCAGAACATACACCTATTGCATTGTTGGGAAGAGATGCATTGTGTAAGTTGAACTGTACATTAAGATGTACACTAGACGGCTGTCTGGTAGAAGTGCCAAAGGAAAAGGTTTACCAATTGTTGATGATGACAGAGATGGATTCGTCTTCAGTATTCTGGATTGGAAATCTCAGTGAAGATTTTTTGAAGCAGGCTAAGATATGGGAGAAATGTATTGTGGCAAATATGCCAGATTACGAGGCTTCCGGAATATCCATTTCATTGTACGCTCAAGTATTTCAAGAATGCTGCCCAATCGAACTCAGGGGAATGGTTGAGTCATCAACCAAAGAAAGTTCAACTCAGCTCATGTTGCATAATTTTAGGACCACAAGGAGCAGCTATGAAGATTAACACAGACGAGTGTGCCACATGTGACCTTGTTGGTTTCTGAAGGCTATGAGCAGAAGCAAATAGGAGAAATGATGACAGAAGCAGAGAAAGCTGTTTTGGAGGAGTTTATTTATTTATTTTTTATTTTATTTTTTTCACCTTTATTTAACCAGGTAAGCCAGTTGAGAACAAGTTCTCATTTACAACTGCGACCTGGCCAAGATAAAGCAAAGTAGTGCGATAAAAACAACAACACAGAGTTACATATGGGGTAAAAAAAAAACATAAAGTCAAAAAAAAATACAACAGAAAATATATATACAGTGTGTGCAAATGTAGCAAGTTATGGAGGTAAGGCAATAAATAGGCTATAGTGCAAAAATAATTACAATTAGTAATAACACTGGAATGCTAGATGTGCAAGAGATGATGTGCAAATAGAGATACTGGGGTGCAAAAGAGCAAAATAAATAACAATATAGGGATGAGGTAGTTGGGTAGGCTAATTTCAGATGGGCTGTGTACAGGTGCAGTGATCGGTAAGGTGCTCTGACAACTGATGCTTAAAGTTAGTGAGGGAGATAAGAGTCTCCAGCTTCAGAGATTTTTGCAATTCGTTCCAGTCATTGGCAGCAGAGAACTGGAAGGAATGGCGGCCAAAGGAGGTGTTGGCTTTGGGGATGACCAGTGAGATATACCTGCTGGAGCGCAGACTACGGGTGGGTGCTGCTATGGTGACCAATGAGCTAAGATAAGGCGGGGATTTGCCTAGCAGTGATTTATAGATGGCCTGGAGCCAGTGGGTTTGACGACGAACATGTAGTGAGGACCAGCCAACAAGAGCGTACAGGTCACAGTGGTGGGTAGTGTATGGGGCTTTGGAGACAAAACGGATGGCACTGTGATAGACTACATCCAATTTGCTGAGTAGAGTGTTGGAGGCTATTTTGTAAATGACATCGCCGAAGTCAAGGATTGGTAGGATAGTCAGTTTTACGAGGGCATGTTTGGCAGCATGAGTGAAGGAGGCTTTTTTTGTTGCGGAATAGGAAGCCGATTCTAGATTTAACTTTGGATTGGAGATTCTTAATGTGAGTCTGGAAGGAGAGTTTACAGTCTAACCAGACACCTAGGTATTTGTAGTTGTCCACATACTCTAGGTCAGACCCGTCGAGAGTAGTGATTCTAGTCGGGTGGGCGGGTGCCAGCAGCGTTCGATTGAAGAGCATGCATTTAGTTTTACTAGTGTTTAAGAGCAGTTGGAGGCTACTGAAGGAGTGTTGTATGGCATTGAAGCTCGTTTGGAGGTTTGTTAACACAGTGTCCAATGAAGGGCCAGATGTATCCAAAATGGTGTCGTCTGCGTAGAGGTGGATCTGAGAGTCACCAGCAGCAAGAGCGACATCATTGATATACACGGAGAAAAGAGTCGGCCCAAGAATTTAACCCTGTGGCACCCCCATAGACACTGCCATAGGTCCAGACAACAGGCCCTCCGATTTGACACATTGAACTCTATCTGAGAAGTAGTTGGTGAACTAGGCGAGGCAGTCATTTGAGAAACCAAGGCTATTTAGTCTGCCAATAAGAATGAGTGAAGATCAGCGATTTCTCAAAATAATGATTTCGGCTCAAGGACAAGGAGAGCCACAAGCTCTACGGATGAGACATGAATCTATTTGCAGTGTGAAGATGAATTCAGACCCTATGAAAGAGAAGATGTTGCAACAAGTTCCAGAATGTTTGTGGTCTCAACACAGTACCGATATTGGACTTGTGAAATCAGCCCAATTGAGGTGAAAGTTGAACTTCAACGAGGAGGCAGACCTCCTTGGAAGAATCAGTATCCATTGAAAGATGAAGCATCCAAGGGATTGAACCATAAATTGAAGGACTTTCGAAAGCAGGTGTTTTGAAGACAATAGAAAAAATCCTCAGAGTAAGAATGTTTGTTGTCTTTGGAGAAACCATGAGGGGTTGATAGTAGCGCCTCTAGACCTATTAGGTCTGATGATTTAGGAAGCTATGGGTTAGCTAATGTTGCAAGGGGGGAGGTTAGGAGAAAGATCATAAAGGAGTATGGTTTTTGGGCACCATATTTGCTTGAACAGGTTGACTATGTCATAGGCAGGTGCACAATCTGTCTGAAAAATAATGTTCGCAGGGGTGTGACTGTTCTTCCTGGTTACATTCCTACACCAAGAGGTGCATAATATGTCCAACCAAGCTAAAATATGCTCAGTCGTTTGCCAAGTTTTTGTGTAAAGAATTCATAAACAGGTGGGGATTACCCGATCGAATAGCCTCAGATAATGGGAAGGAATTTGTGGATAAATCAGTGAAATTGATGTTGCAAAAATTGGGAATTAAGCAACGTCTTGGAGCAGTTCAACACCCACAAAGTCAAGGGATTTGTGAAAAAAATGAACGGTGTCTTGAAAAATCGCATTGTCAAAATTTGTCAGCATACGGGTCTAAACTGGATAGCGGCGCTTCCTTTAGCATTAATGGTGTGTCGCTCAAGTGAGTTGCGTGATCTACGTATGACACCCCATGAATTGGTAACAGGAAGAAGGATGCCTACGCCTTGTTTGCGAACAAGCGGAAAGGGTCCAAGCTTGGCTCTTTTGGAAGATGAAATGAGAGCGTACGTTACATATATGGCCAATTTTCATAAAAAGTTGTCCACATATGTTTCTGACAGGCAAAGAAAAGAAGAGGTGCAGGAGGAGCTTGATGAGCAAAAAAGGAGTACAGTGCAACCTGGGGACAAGGTGTTCGTGAAGGTATTTAGAAGGAAGTGGTATAACGAACGCCGTGAGGGACCATTTGAAGTTGTTCGTAGTACTGGAACAGCTGTCCAGGTTAAAGGGTCTCCAACGTGGTATCATTTGTCACATTGTGTTAAAGTGCCTGGAGAAGAGGTGCCACGCGCAGAGAGACAGGATGTTGAAGGCTCAAGAGAGCAGGATGGAGATAGGGGAGAACAGGAAGAAGGAGAGATGCATGACAATATTCAGAGTGAAAACCCAGAAAGAGAGATTGTCAATGTTGTGGATAACGTTGATGATAATGTTTACACTTCTGATGATGCCAGAGATGACTCTGCAATGGATGGAAAGGAAAGGAGATTTGGGGAAATTGATTTTCAATACGTCCCAGAAACAACAGGGAATATTTCAGTGGAATGTGAAGCAGCGGAGATCACCAAGGGCAACTCTGTTACAGGAGAAGCTGGTGATTCGGTTAGACAAAGTAGGCCCAGACCAGTTAGGAGAAAAGTCAGACCAAAACGTTATGAAAACTAGGGTTGAAGTAACTCTAGGAAAGTCAGCTCAGCTTCTATGTCAGTGTACAAGAGAGGGAACAGTGGTGAAGGGAAATTTAGAGTTAAGTGGAGAGATAATTATGGAGAAGAAGTGTTGTTATCAGGACCAGAAGTAGAAGCTGTGCCCCCTAGTCAAAGGAAGTACATTTTGTACAACGATATGAAGTGGAAGAGGGTTATGAGTGATTGCTCACTTATTTTGCGTAATGTTACATGGAAAGATCAGGGAGAATATATGTGTACTTATTTAGTGCAAGCATTAAAATTTGTTCCGGTTAAGAATTATTGGTTAAAAGGCTATGTAACTCGTAAGGTGACGCTTATGATGGAAGATTTAAAGTCTGTTGAAGCTTCCACAGTCACCAAAGGAGTTCAGGAGCAGTATATTACAGTAGCCACTCCAACAGTAAATAATCCACAGAGGATATCTGTCACTTTCCCACTGGAAATAATTAAGAGTGTTAATACATCAACTAAAGCAACTATTTTAATAGTAACTTTGAAAGAGATTAATGTTACGACGGCAATAACAAATTTAGGAAATATGACACAGACACCAACAACAACTTTTCTGAAACTAAAGGATGTAGTAAGAGTGACTCATGAGTTTATGATACGGATGGAGAGTGCTGTCAATGGTAGTAAGGATAGTGTTGAAATAGGAGAGCAGATGGTAGTAGAGAATGATGTAGATTCATCTGAGATAGTGCAGAATACTATCATGGAGGTACAGGATGAGTTCTTTGATTTTGATGGAAGACAATAAGATATATCTGATCAATACCGCTCGTTAGGGAAGAGAGGAACTAAATGGAAGGCATATGGATTTGATTCTTCTGTTTTGCAAATTAAAGATGGATGGGCAGGTAGGAATCTTTGGTTCCAGCAGTTAACTCATTCTGTAAGATCAGTGAGGAATCTTGAGGGTCCATGTCTGTTGAGAATTCCAGCACCAGGCACATGGGGTTCAATCTTAGAGACGGTGGCTCAACCTCTATCAAGTATGTGTCAATCTTATGCTTTATCATGGCTGTTTTATCAGCAACAATCATTAACAGATACAATAATGTCATTGTCGAAGCATTTGTTTAGGCCTAGGTTTAAGTGTTCTTGGTTAAATGAATTACCCTATGTGAATTTGTTAGATCGGAAGGAAAATCAGTTAACAGTGCTTCCTGAAGCATTGGAGGTGAAACCAGTGAGGGCTAAAAGCTGTTTTTGTTCAAATAAAACATATGATGGAAAGGGTATGTTTATGGGAATATCAGATTGTGATGATTATATGATGACTTTGGGTAAGCATGAACATAAGGTTAGTAATGAGAAATATAATGTAACTTTTTATGTTTCAGTTAGTAAGAAGAGCAGGACTTCGATGGTGAAAGATCAGCTTTTGCCTGGTAATGTGACTATTGGGAATTTTAGAGATATTTGGTGGGTTTGTGGTGATAAAGCATATATATTCTTACCCTATGGATGGACAGGATGTTGTTACATGTCAACGTTGAATCTTCCATATGAGGTTTTTACCATTAAAAGAGGGGAAGCACCGGACACAGATAAATCTGATTCTAGGTTTGGAAATAGGGTGAAAAGGGACATGGCGAAATTTCATAGTCTGGAAGCCTACCATTGGAGGATAAGTCTAGGAGAGAAGTGGGGACTTGGACTTTTTCCATGGTATGGTGTAACATTTTTGGCAGATCACATTGATAATATTACCTATACTTTGCAGGGTTTTGCAAATGAAACGATAAGAGGGTTTAACCTTCTGTAAATACTCAAAGGAGTGTTAATGGATAGATATCAATTTTGAATATCCGATCATTTTACACGTTTTGAAAAATTTGTGTGATTTTAGTATTTTGTTATGAATCAAAGAGGGGAAATGGAATGTGATTCATTTTATATATCATTTTTATTGATGTGTTAATTTGCATGGGTTGTTTTTCAAAATATACTGTTTGGTCTTTTCTTTTCTTCCAGAAGCATATGGGGGAATATGTAGAAGGGATTCAAATACTCAAACATGGACAATATGAATGGACAATATGAATGGACTGGAGGAAGTGGAACAAGGAAGGTGTGGAAATGTTCAGATTCCATCATCAACGTTTCATTGGAAGTCGACACTGCTGAGGAGATGAAGTGTGGTGGACTACATTCCAGTGTCTGCAATGATATATAGACATATTTGCATGTGTAATACATAATTTGTGTCATATTTTTCTGTATTAATTTTTGAAGAATGATATTTGCTGTTATTGGGTACATGTGGGGATCTCAGATGTTTTTGTTTATTTCGTGGATGCTTAGGGATATTGGGACTAGGCAGGGACAGAGAGAATCCACAGGAGGGTCCGATGGGTCGACCAGCCTGAATGTGGACATTTTTGATTGTATTTTTTTTGCTGAGGCTTTCATGTGTATTCAAATTGCATCATAGTTTAAAATGCATTGATAAAGATGTATGAATTGATCTGGAGTGCTTAGGTGGTTGCCTGGGGCAGAGGGGCCGTGAGAGAATTTTACTGTCTTGATTGATTGATGGATATTTGGAAAGAAAGCTGCCAGACAGGTTTTTCGCTCTCACACTCCATAAAGATTTGTTCATATTTCATAGAAATTTATTTACACGCCATAGAAAAATTTGTTTTTGGTTTCTTGTTAAAGTTACTCAATAAGATAAATTGTTATTTGTCATAATCCTATTCTTTTTGTTTTCGAGACTTAATTAGTCTCGAAGGGGGGAAATATGTGGTGTCTAAGCAATTTATGACTTTGCTAATGTTTGCAGATGGTGTTTTAGAGGATGTTGACTCAGCTTAGGGAGGCATCTGGAGAGCATTTCTATAGGGGCACCCTAAAACAGAGGAAGTCTGTTTTATGGCGTCCTGGGATTGGTCTGTAGGGGAAACCACCCATATCATGTCACAGATTATAAATACCTTGGTTGGGACAAAGGAGGGGAGGAACAACATATTAGATTTGGGCCGTTGTCCTCCAGATGCCTGCAGAAGTCTGTAAATTGACGCTGAAATCTTTTGATATAATAAACCTTTATAATCAAAGTACAGCGTCAGCGGATTCCTTGTTCTCACAGCATAATTAGCATCATTATTTAGTTACCACAGCTCCACATACAGCTGTGAATCAGGCTTCTCCACAATTAACTTTATTTTTAAAAAATACCGCACCAGGCTCACCAGTGTCTCAGAGTTGCTTGCACACCATTTGTGCCAAATTTCAAAGTATTGGCAGGAGACAAAAAGTGTAATTTCTCTCATTGACGCAAGGCAAGGCCCAGAGTAAATGACACATGAATATTGCATGGCCCACAGTGACTTTCTGTGCCTTCCGTTATTTATTTTTTAACTCTCCTTTGTTCTTGAGAAAACATGCACTTTCTTTTATTAAAATATGATTTAATAATTCAAGGCCCATGTATAATGGTCTCATTTGTCTCATTTAAGATATTTACCAGTATTCTTAAAAAATGCATTTATCAGCATACACTCTTTTAAAAAGTTTATTGAGGGGTTCTTTGTCAGGGGTGAGGGTGATATGTGTAACCATTTCTTTTTTTGCATATCAGGAAGGGTTCTGTACTGCTGTGAATGTTATGAATAACCATCCTGTTCTTTCCCTCTCCACCATGTTTCCTTTAATGGCATGAAATGCTACACTGTTAAAAATATAATTTATTGTATGGGACACTACAGGCTACTGGTTGCAGTAAAAGAAAGGTAAACAACAACAAGTTACTTACGCTTTACAACTGAATGAAGGTGTTATTGCTGTAAAAGGATGGTAGGCTGCTGATGACTTGAAACTATACCTCACTTGGGATTTGAACTCACAACCTTCTGGTCACTAATGACCTGAATGTCCTGCTATGCCACCAGGTCTGTGGGTATGATAGAGACTGGCCATAGATTTAATAGCAAGAATACACACAGTGCCTTCGGAAAGTATTTAGACCCCTTGACTTTTTCCACATTTTGATACGTTACAGCCTTATTCTAAAATTGTTAAATATTTGTTGATCCTCAGCAATCTACACACAATACCCCATAATGACAAAGCGAAAACAGGTTTTTAGAAATTTTGGTAAATGTATAAAAATAAAAAAATGAAATACCTTAATTACATAAGTATTCAGACCCTTTGCTACGAGATTCGAAATTGAGCTCAGATGAATCATGTTTCCATTGATCATCCTTGAGATGTTTCTACAACTTGATTGGATTCCACCTGTGGTAAATTCATGAGTGGCTTCGGAACAGGTGTCTGAATGTCCTTGAGTGGCCCAGCCAGAGCCCGGACTTGAACCCGATCGAACATCTCTGGAGATACTTGAAAACAGCTGTGCAGCGACGCTCCCCATCCAACCTGACAGAGCTTGAGAGGATCTGCAGAGAAGAATGGGAGAAACTCCCCAAATACAGGTGTGCCAAGCTTGTAGCGTCATACCCAAGAAGACTCGATGCTGTAATCGCTGCCAAAGGTGCTTCAAGAAAGTACTGAGTAAAGGGTCTGAATAATTATGTAAATGTGATATTTCAGTTTTGCAACAATTTATTTGTCATTATGGGGTATTGTGTGTAGATTGATGAGGGGGAAAAACAATGTAATCAATGTTAGAATAAGGCTGTTACGTAACAAAATGTGGAAAACGTCAAGGAGTCTGAATACTTTCTGAAGGCACTGTTTAGCCACACTCAAAATTAGGGTAAGGTTAGGGTACATGGTTGTTCCCTGGGGTACAAAAGGGTGAAAGGTACACATAAGGAACCTTCAGAGGTACACATAGGAACTCACATGGTAGTGGTTGGTTCCTTTTAGGGTACATGTGTATATTATCTATAAATAAAACAAATTATTTGAACAACAGAGCAGAAATTGTGGTTTCACATTAAACCATTTTTTAAATAGTGTGTTTTCAACAGGATTTGACCTCATACCCCTGAACGCTCCACAGTTCTCTACTCTACCTGCTAAGATACTATTCAGAAGAAAAATTTTGTACAAAAACCTAAATATATTTGTAAGGACGGTGTCCGGTAGAGGTCAGTGTTTGAAAGCAGCTTTGAATTGAAGAAAGCACCGGAACCACATCAAAATCAGTGGGATCTCGCATTTTGCAATACACGGTTTGAAAAAGCATGTGATCAAACAAAGCTTTGGCCATCATTGATGACATACTTCTGATAAAATGATACATGCATAAGCACACTGCTTCGAAGTTAGCTGCTTAGCGATTTCGACGCATGCCTTGGAATTCCGGTATCAAACACAACATCACTAACGACAGCTGGTTGCCGATTCAGTAACGCAGAAGTCACAGCAAATTCCATGCAACTAACTTCCATTAAGTTACAGTGAAATACACAGTAAGCCCTTACCAGTGCAGCTCATTTACGTCACACACTTCTACAACGATTGTAACACTGACTGTATTAAAATATGTGCTGAACCTTTGACGACATAACCACCAACCACTTCAACTGGTACAACACTTTCACTTATGGTTGGCACATGGTCTAAAACATTAAACCATGCCTCCATATATACTAATGAGCCCCGCCAGCACATTGCCTTGACCTACATTTCAAAGTGCAGTGATAGTAAGGTAAACAACAAGTCATTTTACAACAATAACACCTACATTTTGCTGTAACTCAGTAGCCGATAACTTAATGTGAAATTATAGGTAATTTTTAACAGTGTGTGCCATAAGCACATCTGAAGTATCCGATAAGTATAACTGTAGAACCTGTCATTGGTTCTGCCTGGAACCAGAGGGTTCTTCATGATAGGTTTCTAAATGGAACTCAAAAGGGTTCCGGTACATACAGCAACAAATCAAAGGGGTTTACATGGTACCCAAAACTTTCTTTCAAAAATCTTTATCACACCCCAAATCCAGTGGTGTAGCAGGAAATTCAGGTTGCTGGCAACTGAGAGGTTGTGAGTTCAAATCCCAAGTAATTAGAATTTTGCTGGTCTGCAAAACCACTCCCATCATTATCATATTTACCAGCTTGATCTACTGCAGTTTGATTTTTAGAATTGTTTGTTTCAACATCTGTGTTTTTGCATGTATATTGAATTTTAAAAATCGAAACTAATCCAATCTGTTAGTTGAACGTTTTGCACCCGTTACTGAAATGGTTGTTCCAGATTAGATAGTCTCATTTATTCATCTTTCAAACTTTGGCAGTAATTCTGAATGCATATTGTAGGAATCCACACTGTCTGGATATGTGCTCCCGAGTGGTGCAGCGGTCTAAGGCACTGCATCTCTGTGCCTGAGGCGTCACTACAGACCCCCCGGTTCTCTGAAATGCTGTGTACAAATTTGCTTACATCCCTGTTAGTTAGCATTCCTCTTTTGCCAAAATAATCCATCCACCTGACAGGTGTGGCATATCAAGAAGCTGATTAAACAGCATGATCTTTACACAGGTGCACCACACTAAAATGTGCAGTTTTGTCACACAACACAATGCCACAGATGTCTCATGTTTTGAAGGGGTGTGCAATTGGCATGCTGACTGCAGTAATGTCCACCAGAGCTGTTGCCAGAGAATTGAATGTTCACTTCTCTACCATAAGCCACCTCCAACGTCGTTTTGGAAGTACCATCTCAAGGAAGTTCATCTGCGTGTTCGTCGTCCTCACCATGGTCTTGACCTGACTGCAGTTCAGCGTCTTAACCGACAAATGCTGACCTTCGATGGCCACCGGCGTGCTGGAGAAGTGTGCACTTCACAGATCAATCACGGTTTCAACTTTACCAGGCAGATGGCGTCGTGTGGGCGAGCGGTTTGCTGATGTCAACATTGTGAACAGAGTGCCACATGGTGGCGGTGGGGTTATGGTATGGGCAGGCATAAGCTACTGACAACCAACACAATTGCATTTTATCAATGGCAATTTGAATGCACAGAGATACCATGACGAGATACTGAGGCCCATTGTTGGGCCATTCATCCGCCGCCATCACCTAGTGTCAGCATGATAATGCACAGCCCCATGTCGCAATAATCTGTACACAATTCCTGGAAGCTGAAAATGTCCCAGTTCTTCCATGGCCTGCATACTCACCAGACATGTCACCCATTCAGCATGTTTGGGATGCTCTGGATCGACCTGTACGACAGTATGAAATCTCAAACCTTTAATGGTTGAGTGTTTAGCCATGTCCTTTTGATCTGTTTCACCCTGTAGTCACTGCCAGTTTAGAAGCCTTTGTTAAGGCCTCTACAAGTGCAAGTGATATAAAACACCAAATATTCATTGGTATGATGTAATATAAAATTACATATTCACTGTTAGCAATTGCTGTATTATTACTACCATACAATCTAACAATAAAGTACTGTTTTGCTGTATATTTACTGCAGCATCCTGTAATCTCAGCCAGTTTGGAAGCCTTTGTTTAGGCCTCTAGAAGTGCAAGTGATATAAAACATAAAATATTAATAAATATGCTGTAATATACAAAAACCTAGCAGCCAATATGCTTGCACTAATCCCATGCAATTACAGTAAAATACCAACATGATTACAGTAGCATTTCCTTTCTTACAGTATAGTACGCTAATTTTACAGTATTGTACTGTGTCATTGCTCTGCATTTTCTTGTAAATTACAGGAAGCTAGTGGCAAGTTACTGTGAAAATTACAGTTACGCGCTTTGCACTATCCAGAGATGGGCAAAGATTCATCCAAAAGTTATGTTGTTACAAATTGAGGATATTTTGAAGATCAATGTATCCTTAACTACAACAACATTCCCAGTAATGAGCTCCGCCCTCAAACTATTTGTATTTTGATCAAATGTGGCCTTGTTTGGGGGCGGAGGTAATTAAAATAATACCAAGCAGTGTGCTTTGCAAGTGGAAATTTTACATTTACATTTTTCATTCAGCAGATGCTCTTACCAGAGCAACTTACAGTCAGTGTATTAAAACAAAGGTAAACAAGATAATAAACTGGGTGGTTCGAGCCCTGAATGCTGATTGGGTGACAGCCGTGGTATATCAGACCGTATACCACAGGTATGACAAAACATTTATTTTTACTGCTCTAATTACATTGATAACTGTTTATAATAGCAATAAGGCACCTCAGAGGTTTGTCGTATATGGCCAATATACCCTGGCTAAGGGCTGTATCCAGACACTCCGCGTTGCGTCGTGCTTAAGGACAGCCCTTAGCCGTGGAATATATTGGCCATATACCACACCTCCTCATGCATTATTGCTTAAATGTACCACAGTCATAGCAAGTAAAGAGATTATGTATTCTAATTAAACTGTTACAAAATAGGTAAGAAAGAAAATAAGAAATAGAATAAGTGTGATGAGGTGGTGTTGAAGGAGTCAGGCGCAGGAGGGTAAATCACAGAATAACAGGCTTTAATCCACAAAATACAGAACTGCGTCAAACACACTCCAGGGCACAAAACCGGTGCACTGGAAAATACAAGGCACACCGGAAAATACTCCCGTCGAACAAAATACACGAGCTCCACCGAGCTTCACTAACCTTCACAATAAACAATCACCCACAAGGACAAGGGGGCAGAGGGAACACTTCTTCTTAGAGAAGAAGACACAGGGGCACAGGGGCGGAGCTTGGGTGGCGTACCCGAGCGTTGGGACAGGACAGCTCCTATCCCAACCTCGGACGCATCCACCTCCACTATGAACGGTAGTGATGAATCGGGGTGGGCCAGTACTGGGGCTGAGGTGAACAGACCCCGCAGTTTGCTGAAGGCCAGGTCAGCCTCAGCAGACCAGCGGAGCCGGGACGGCCCACCCTTCAACAGGGAGGTAATGGGAGCTGCGACCTTGCCAAAGCCCCGGATAAACCTCCGATAGTAGTTGGCAAAGCCAAGGAAGCGCTGCACCTCCTTAACCGTGGTTGGAGTCGGCCAATTACGCACGGCTGAAATACGATCTTCCTCCATCTCCACACCTGAGGTGGAAATGCGGTATCCAAGGAAGGAGACGGACTGCTGGAAAAACATACACTTCTCTGCCTTGGCATAAAGGTCATTTTCCAACAGTCGGGCCAGCACCTTGCGAACCAGGGACACATGCTCAGCGCGCGTAGTGGAATACACCAGGATGTCATCGATGTAGACCACTACACCGATGGGGGAGAGGATAACTAAATCTTATCGTCTCCCTGTTCAGTGGTCAATAATCAATGCACGGGCGCAGACCTCCGTCCTTCTTCTTCACAAAGAAGAAACTCGAGGAGGCGGGTGAAATGGAGGGATGTTTATACCCCTGGCGCAGGGACTCGGTGACATAGGTTTCCATCGTTTGCCACCATTTCAGCCTGTGACAGAGAGTATATATGACTCCTGGGAGGTACAGCGTCTACCCGGAGGTTTATCGTGCAATCCCCCACCCGATGAGGTGGTAATTTAGTCTAATGCGTTTTAGAGAACGCTTCCGCCAGATCGAGGTATTCAGGGGGAATGCGCACGGTGGAGGTTCTCTCTGGACTTTCCACCGTGGTTGCACCAACGGAAACATCTAGACACCTACCCTGACACTCTCGCGACCACCCCGTGAGAGCCCTCTGCAGCCATGAGAAGATGGGGTTGTGGAGTGCTAGCCAAGGGATACTTAATACCACAGGGAAAGCAGGAGATTCAATAATCGAAAAAATAACCTGCTCAAAATGAGTCTCCTGGGTGATCATGGTGACTGGTATCGTGACTTCCGTAATAAAACCCGGACCCTATTGGTTGACTATCGAGTGCTCTGATGGGGAGTGGAATGGATAGGGGAACCAATGTTATGCCTTGACGGCGTGCGAATGCCCTATCCATAAAGTTCCCAGCTGCGCCTGAATCGACTAGCGCCTTACACTGAGGAACTACCATGAGATCGGGAAAGTGGATAGGTAGGGTACAGTGCACAGCAGAGGGCTCTGAACAAATGTGGGTGTTCGATACCTGGGGTGATGTGTGAGTGCCCTACATTTTACATTTTACATTTACATTTTAGTCATTTAGCAGACGCTCTTATCCAGAGCGACTTACAGGAGCAATTAGGGTTAAGTGCCTTGCTCAAGGGCACATTTACGTCATTTAGCAGACGCTCTTATCCAGAGCGACTTACAAATGGGTGCATTCACCCTATAGCCTATTGGGGGGGGGGGGGGGGGGGTAGAAGGATTACTTTATCCTATCCCAGGTATTCCTTAAAGAGGTGGGGTTTCAAATGTCTCCGGAAGGTGGTGAGTGACTCCGCTGTCCTGGCTTCGTGAGGGAGCTTGTTCCACCATTGGGGTGCCAGAGCAGCGAACAGTTTTGACTGGGCTGAGCGGGAACTATGCTTCCGCAGAGGAAGGGCTGCCGCCTCCCGGCCCAAAAGAACGTTGACTACGACGTGTAGTGTATTGTCCATTCGTGCCACCAGAGTGGCACTGTCACTGTCCTCCTCCGCTCTCTCGGCCGGCGGCTCCACCCAGCTCCATCGGCTCGGGATCCGAGTCGTCCGGGGTGGAAACGGGCAGACCCCTACCAGGACGTCCTCTGGCTGCCAGCAGGTTGTCCAAACGAATGGTCATGTCCACCAGTTTGTTGAAGGACAACATGGTGTCTCGGCAGGCTAACTCCCGTCGGACGTCCTCCCGCAGATGATCGATCAGGGCCCGCTCGTTCCACCCGGACACCGCTGCCAGCATCCGAAACTCCAACGCAAAGTCCTGCGCGGTCCTCGTTCCCTTCCTCGGATGGACCAGTCGCTCACCCGCCTCTCTACCCTCGGGCGGGTGATCAAAGACCGCCCGAAAGAGGCGAGCGAACTCTCTGTAGTCCTCCAACACGGCTCCTCCTTCATTCCACACCACATTGGCCCACTCCAGGGATTTCCCACAGAGGTAGGAAACGAGGACGGACACCTTCTCCCCTCCGATGGTTCCGGCCTGATGCTGGCGAAGTAAAGCTCCAATTGGAGGAGGAATCCCTGTCACAGCGCCGTTATCCCATCAAACGCCCATGGTCGGGATATCTGGATCCCTCCGGGTGCTGGGGTGTAGGTGGCTGGATCCGGTTGGCCAGCTGGTCTCGACAGATCGGGTTCTCTCCTCTCCAGGCGTTGGACTACCTGAAGAACCCGATCCATCGCTTCCCCCAAGCTGGCCAGCATCGTGGAATGCTCCTGGACCCGTGCCACGACGCCATATTCAGGTGGGTGATTCTGTGATGAGGTGGTGTTGAAGGAGTCAGGCACAGGAGGGTAAATCACAGAATAACAGGCTTTAATCCGCAAAATACAGGTTTACGCAGAACTGAATCAAACACACTCCAGGGCACAAAACAGGTGCACTGGTAAATACAAGGCACACAGGAAAATACTCCCGTCGAACAAAATACACGAGCTCCACCGAGCCAGCACCTTCACAATAAACAATCACCCACAAGGACAAGGGGGCAGAGGGAACACTTATACACAGACTAATTAGGGGATTAGAACCAGGTGTGTGTGATAACGAGACAAGACAATTGTGAGGATGATTGGGGCGGCAGTGGTTAGTACTCCGGTGATGACGAACGCCGAAGCCTGCCCGAACAAGGAGGGGAGGTAGCCTCGGCCGAAGTCGTGACAATAAGAAATACTGCCCATCGTTGGCACTAGCTACCTGTACTGTAAATCTGCAACAGTTTACTAACCACTGTGCTTCCAGTAATGCACAGTACATTCTAGAAATACAGCATGTTACTGTAGAGTCAGGTGTTCCAGTAATGTGCTGTACATTTCTGTTACAGTAAAGGTCCTGTAAATCTACAGTAATACACTGGCTTCTGTGCTGCCAGTAATTTACTGTAAATTTACAGGCCATTTTTTACAGTGTGTAGACAGAAATCCACAAGTACAATCATTATAATCGTTCATGCATTTCTTGAACGATTCTGTTAAGGAAAACGCACTACATCAGGGGTGTCAAATATACAGGCCGTGGGTGGTTTGAGATTAAAAAAATTATAACAAACTCAATATACTTTAAAAATGACTAAAACCAAATCGGAACAGTGTAGAAATGATAATGGACCTATATTCATACAGTTTCTTGACTGTCCAGCTAGCTAAAAATCACTAGACAGTCGGGGAGCATCGAAATTCCAAAAACTATGGCTAGAGGACAATTGTTTTAGCAAATCTTGATGGCAAGGAAATATAATACATTTTCAGTGTGGCCCTCCGGACCTCGTTGACGACCATTTGCGGCCCCCGGGGCTAAATGAGTTTGACACCGCTGCCCTACATCTTTGTTGACAGTGTGTGTGTTTGTGTGTACCATGTAGCCATGCAGATGTCCATGCCTGACTTCCATGCTAAGATGAAGAACAAGCTGCGTATGGTGGCCATGGGGGCCAATACAGTGTTGTGGCTGGCTGTCTGTCTGTCTCAGCTGTGCCCTTCAAGCAGCCCAGTAGACTCTTCTTCCAGAGTGAGACACAGGGGCCTCCTCTGTCCTCTCTCCTCCGTCCTCTCTGGACTCCTTTTGAAAAAGGTCAAAGGTAATCGAGGAGAGGTGGAGAGGAGAGGGAAAGTGGAAGAAAATGCACTTGTATAAAATGAGAATCTCCTTCTCCAAACGCAAGTCATCAGGCAAATAACGTTTACAGGGTGGAATCGCAAGATACATGTATAAAGTGATAAAAAACTAATTTAGCTGGTTGTGCAAGACATCTTATAGATAAAAGGATAAGTAGCATATACTTTTATAATGTTTGCATGCTTTTCTCCTTTGAGAAAACAATAGCTGATTCAAAGGGGGTGTGGCAGAATTCAAAACACTTCCACGAAGGGACAGGTAGAATAAACTTGTGCTTCCTCACCAAAAGGAGGCTATCGAGGAGGAGAGGACCGTCTTCCATTTGCCTACTAATGAATTGACACACTCCTCGACCACTTATCAGTTTCCGGGAGAGAGGACTGAGGGGAGAGGACAGAGGACAGACTTTTGCCCAAACAAGAAAACTCCAGGGCTGGAGAGGGTAGGTAGTGGAGCAGGGAGGGGAGGGTTTTTTCTTCTTCTTGGAAATGCCTCCTTGATAGACACATCCTGACTCTGTTCAAATACCTTCCTGACATCTCTTACATCTGATACAAATACACCTCATTAAGGATATGCACTGTATAAAGCAGGCATAGAAGTAATATTTTAAAAATAAATGTCTATTTAAGCCTCATGATCTGTAAATACATACAGAATTTTGAATGTGCTTTATGATTGATTGATTGCTATTGCTAAGATCAAAGTGTATCCACACAGTACATTCCAAAGGGTAATGTTTGCGGTCATCTGATGCTCCGTTACTTTTAACAAGATACTACTTCCTTCTCAAATTCTGCTAGAAAGGATATTCCGTTAGCTTGTATGTTGCATACTACATACAGTGACTTCGGAAAGTATTCAGAACCCTTGACTTTTTCCACATTTTGTTACGTTACAGCCTTATTCTAAAATTGATTAAATGAATAAAAATCTGCAGCAATCTACACACAATACCACATAATGACAAAACTTTATTAAAAATAAAAACTGAAATACCTTATTTACATAAGTATTCAGACACTTCGCTACGAGACTCGAAACTGAACTGAGGTGCATTCTGTTTCCATTGACCATCCTTGAGATGTTTCTACGACCTGATTGGAGTCCACCTATGATAAATGTAATTGATTGGACATGATTTGGAAAGACACACACCTGTCTATATAAGGTCCCACAGTTGACAATGCATGTCAGAGCAAAAACCAAGCCATGAGGTCGAAGAAATTGTCTGTGCAGCTCCGAGACAGGATTGTGTCGTGACACAGATCGGTGGAAGGGTACCAAAACTTTTCGGCAGCATTGAAGGTCCACAAGAACACAGGGGACTTCATCATTCTTAAATGGAAGAAGTTTGGAACCACCAAGACTCTTCCTAGAAATGGTCGCCAGGCCAAACTGAGCAGTCGGGGGAGAAGGGCCTTGGTCAGGGAGGTGACCAAGAACCCGATGGTCACTCTGACAGAGCTTTAGAATTCCTCTGTGGAGATTGGAGAACCTTCCAGCAGGACAACCATCTCTGCAGCACTCCACCAATCAGGCCTTTATGGTAGAGTGGCCAGACGGAAACCACTCCTCAGTAAAAGGCACATGACAGCCCGCTTGGAGTTTGCCCAAAGGCTCTCAGACCATTAGAAACAAGATTCTCTGGTCTGATGAAACCAAGATTGACCTGGCACCAAGCGTCTGAATGCCAAGCTTCACGTCTGGAGGAAACCTGGCACCATCCCTACGGTGAAGCATGGTGGTGGCAGCATCATGCTATGGGGATGTTTTTCAGTGGCAGGGACTGGGAGACTAGTCAGGATCGAGGCAAAGATGAACGGAGCAAAATACAGACAGGTGTGCCAAGCTTGTGGCGTCATAACCAAGAAGACTCAAAGCTGTAATCGCTGCCAAAGGTGCTTCAACAAAGTACTGAGTAAATGGCCTGAGTACTTATGTAAATGTAATATCAGTTTATTTTTTATAAATTAGCAGAAATGTCTTAAAATCAGTTTTTGCTTTGTCATTATGGGGTATTGTGTGTAGATTGATGAGGGAAAAAACTATTTAATAAATTTCAGAATAAGGCTGTAACGTAACAAAATGTGGAAAAAGTCAAAGGGTATGTATACTTTCTGAAGGCACTGTACATGTCAGTACCAATAGAGCACATACTGGCACTCAGAAATTTTATATGACATTGGACCTTCCGTTTTAGAATGTGCTCTAGGCACCTGGTTTAGGTTGTTGGATGAAGAAATCATGTTTTACTCAGATTCAGCAGTGTATAAAGTTTACCGCATTTCAACAAAGGTCTTCATCAGGGTTTAACAAGGGCCCATGTTCAAAGGTACTACTGGCTATAGTGTGATTACAACCATTTTGAACCGCATAATATTTTGGAGGTACATAAAGATACATGTCGACTATTTTTGTGTGTTGACTCTTGTTTTATGGGGGTTAGCTGATTTTAAATGAACAAAGTACTTCAACATACTTTCTTCAGTTCATTTATTCAGTTAAATAATTATGTCAATTAAGTCAAACTGTGAACAGAAAAGTGTGAAATGGGTAAATTGTCGTGGAAATTCACCGCTAAGGACTCAAACTCAATGAATCAATTTTTATTATCACGGCTGGAGAGGTTCGAACTAAAATCAAGCTTGATAAAAACTCTGAAAAGGGCATTCCCTCTCAGTCCTTATATACTGCCACACAAGTCATATAAGCATGATTTACATTATTCATTATCAACGTTGGTTCCTACATGTGACTGACGAGACATCTTCTCTCAAAGCTGAGACCTTGAAACTGAGATACTCCTTTTGGATCCCAGAACAATGTTCTGGGCGTACTGCCAATTGGTCTGAGGAGGAGGTCACAGTCACCTGCACGAACCAAGATTGAGTGAGAGGAGATGCCGTGTACAATTCAATGCTATCTCTTCAGACAACAAAATGTTCTCTCACAGGTACACAAATAAAGCCAAGGGTAATTACAAACATCCCAACATACTAAAACCTAGCACATCTGGTGCAATAACAAAGGCACTCAATAGATAATATTAGCACCGCACATGTTTACATGCGCACAGTATTCCGGATACTAGCTCATATCTCGCTTATGGTCTTATTCGGGATAAGCTGTTTACATGCACCTTTGATATCCAGCTCCCGAGTATGCCTGTTCCCATGAATAAAAATAATATTCCTCATTTAAATTCATTTGGGTTAAATGAAATAGTAACTGAAATATGGACACTGACTGCAGGCCTATAACCGCTCATGTAGCGTAACATAATATTAACTCCTGCAGAATTATCAATTTCTTGAAGTATAATAATATAAATGTACATTTTGTCTTGGGAACAGGATGTGGAGAAATATTTATTTCAGCATCTCGAGAAAATGTGAATGCGCTGTTATGACACTTATGCAACCAGACAGTATTTAAAAAACATTAAATATGCAATCCAAGACAAAGTAAAGTCTTATCGGAAACATGTTTTATCATTTTCTCAGATCTTCAGTTCCTTAAAACCGGTCAAACTGATGACATTTGGACATTTTGCACAGGACCAATCTTTCCACTGTTTGGAGTTATTGCGTTTTCTCCCGGTCCCTAAACAAAACAGACAACTATAACTACGTTAACTACATTAATAATGCATTCATTCTATCGATGTAAGACATTATTCTGGTGAGCACTACTTTATTTAGTCTTCTGGGGCAAAAAGGTATGACAGACCAGAAGCTGCATGTATCTAACTATAGTTCACCAACAGATGGCCTACCAAATCTCAGAAATTATAATATGGCCTACCAAATGTCAAAGATTATAAGCAGAAACTCGTCTAAATTAGGGGTGAAAGTAGCCAGTAGACTATATGGTCCAGTACGGAGTATCAGCAAAATAAATTATCATGGTGGATCGAAATGCGCAGGTAGCCTACATTTTGAAGTGATTTGTTTGACAATCAGATGAAAACATAATCACACAACACCAATGATATGCGAAACTGAGCCTGTGCAGACCGTGAAAAACAGTAAACGGAATAGGATGTTTACATGCAACAGTATACCGTCTAAGATCAGCATATCCCAGGCATCTAATCCGGGTTTCTCATAACTGGGATACAAGCTTTTTGGGTTATTGTAAACAGGATATGACGTTTATATGCATCAACTCAAAAACAGAATCCTTGAGTATCCTGAATAATTACGGGATATTGGTGTGCATGTAAACGTGGTCAGTGTTAAAAAGAAGTAGGCCTATTTGGTAATAGTAACATTTAAAAAACACCAGTGCAAAACCCTTTTTAAGCGTGCTTTCTAAAAGCTTTACTTCATCATGATTAGGCATGCAAATTATTTATGAAAATGACTTACAAAAAAAAAATACATCAAATAAAACCTTGACTGAGTACTTAACCTAAATCAATGAATCAACTATCAATAAATACCAATTCAGTCAATCCACATGTTTATAAGAATAACAGCTCATCATCCTCCTCCAGCACCAACATCAGAACCACTTTGACAGCCATTTCACAGCCATTCCTCCTACTTTGGGAATTATTCCTGGAAGGAACAAGGTAGCTGCAGTCCCAACAGTATCCAGAGCTGTGCTCATAAATGAGGGGTTTTTCTGTTCCTCTTCTGCCTTCGCACCCTTAAGGGCATCTATCTCTCTTTGCATTTGGTGTGCTCTGTCATCAAACCCTTGCTGGAGAAGGTCATTCTGCTCCTGAAATTACAAGGTTTGTTTTTACACATCACAGGCTGTCACTAAAACAAAACACATACACACAGTTAATCTTACCCCTACAGTTACTGTAGTTTTAAAAAGTGTACTTCTCAATGTTTGTGTTTTTTTATTCCTACCCTGAGTCTGGCCTGCAGAACTCTATCGTGCTCTGCGACGGCATTTCTACTGTCTCTCTTCATCCTCTCCATCAGCTGGTTCACATTCTCCTCATAGGTCCTCTGGTGGTCCGCTTTCAACTTCTCCTGGACTTCCAGCTGCTCTTCCATGGCGCGATTCTCCCGTTCAGATGCCTCCCTTTTCGCTTTCTCCGCTGCAGAAAAAGATAGACAGAGTATGTGTGAGAGAGAGAGAGAGAGAGAGATAAATCAAAGAGAGCGAGAGGTAAGCCTCCATTTGAGATGGAAAATGGAGCCGACATAGAGGGCTGCCTTGATTCTTGCTCTTAGGAAACTTTGCAGTATTTTGTTTTTTGATGTACTGTTTCTTACGTTATTAGCCCAAAAAATTGTTTGTGTTATTCCATATAGCCAGGAAGAACTATTGGATATCAGAGCGGCGGTAACTCACCAGCACTACCAGCATTACGACCAGGAATATGACTTTCCCGAAGCGGATCCTTTGTTCGCACCCCCCAGGGCAATTGAACTGATTACAGAGGCCGACCCAAAACAACGCCGGAGGAGAGGTCCTCGGAGCGGTCTTCTAGTCCGACTTAGGAGGCGTGCACACCACCCACCACTTCTGAGTATATTACTCGCTAATGTTCAGTCTCTGGATAATAAAGTTCACGAGCTCAGGGCGAGGGTTTCTTTCCAGAGAGACATCAGGGATTGTAACATACTCTGTTTGTCACGATCGTTACAGGAAGCGGACCAAGGCGCAGCGTGATATGCGTACATTCTTTTATTTAAGTACACCAAACGAACAAAAACAACAAAACAAACGATACGTGAAGTCCTGGGTTGAACACAAACCTTCCGGAACAAGATCCCACAAAACAAAAGTGCCAACAGGCTGCCTAAGTATGGTTCCCAATCAGAGACAACGAGAATCAGCTGCCTCTGATTGGGAACCACCCTGGCCAACATAGAAAACACGAACTAGAACAAAACATAGAAAATAACACATAGAAACTCCACACCCTGGCTCAACATATAAGAGTCCCCAGAGCCAGGGCGTGACACTGTTTCACGGAAACATGGCCCTGTCGGGATATACTGTCCGAGTCGGTCCAGCCAGTTAGGTTCTCAGTTCATCGCGCAGACAGGAATAAATATCTCTCCGGGAAGCAGAAGGGTGGAGGTGTATGTTTTATGATTAACGACTCATGGTGTAATTGTGATAACATACAGGAACTCAAGTCCTTTTGTTCACCCGACCTGGAATACCTCACAATCAAATGCCGACCGTATTATCTCCCAAGATAATTTTCTTTGGTTATAGTCACGGCCGTGTATTTCCCCCCTCAAGCCGATACCACGACGGCCCTCAAAGAACTTCACTGGACTTTATGCAAACTGGAAACCACATATCCTGAGGCTGCATCTATTGTAGCTGGGGATTTTAACAAAGCTAATTTGAGGAAAAGGCTACCGAAGTTCTATCAACACATCGACTGTAGTACTCGCGCTGCTAAAACACTCGACCACTGCTACTCCAACTTTCAAGATCCATACAAGGCCCTCCCCCGCCCTCCTTTCGGCAAATCTGACCACGACTCCATTTTGCTCCTCCCTTCCTATAGGCAGTAACTCAAACAGGAAGTACCCGTGCTAAGGACTATTCAACGCTGGTCTGACTAATCGGAATCCACGCTTCAAGATTGTTTTGATCACGTGGACTGGGATATGTTCCAGGTAGCTTCAGAGAATAATATCACGTATATACTGATACGGTGACTGAGTTTATCATGAAGTGTATAGGATATGTTGTACCAACTGTGATTATTGAAATGTACCCTAACTAGTAAACCGTGGATAGATGAAAGTGCGTACCACCGCATTTAACCATGGCAAGGTGACTGGGAATATGGCAGAATACAAACCGTGTAGTTATTCCCTCCGCAAGGCAATTAAACAGGCAAAACGTCAGTATAGGGACAAAGTGGAGTCGCAAATCAACAGCACAGACACGAGACATATGTGGCAGGGTCTACAGACAATCATGGACTACAAAAGGAAAACCAGCCACATCGCCGACACGACGTCTTGATTTCGTACAAGCTAAACACCTTCTTCGTCCGCTTTTAGGATAATACAGTGCTACCGACGGGGCCCGCTACCAAGGACTGTGGGCTCTCCTTCTCCATGGCTGACGTGAGTAAGACATTTAAGCGTGCTAACCCTTGCAAGGCTGCCGGCCCAGATGGCATCCTTAGCACCCAGAGCATGCACAGACCAGCTGGCTGGTGTGTTTACGGACATATTCAATCTCTCCCTATCCCAGTCTGCTGTCCCCACATGCTTCAAGATGGCCACCATTGTCCCTGTACCCAAGAAAGCAAAGGTAACTGAACTAAATGACCATCGCCCCATAGCACTCACTTCTGTCATCATGAAGTGCTTTGAGAGACTAGTCAAGGATCATATCACCTCTAACTTACCTGCCACCCTTGACCCACTTCAATTTGCTTACCGCCCCAATAGATTCACAGACGATGCAATCGCCATCACACTGCACACTGCCCTATCCCATCTGGACAAGCGGAATACCTATGTAAGAATGCTGTTCATTGACTATAGCCAGGCCCGGCGGCAGGATTAACTCGGCAAGGGGGCATCAGAAATGACTAAGGGGGCACAACTATTTTAACTTGCTGATAACACTGGATGGATAATAATAGATAGTACAATTACACATAATGTATTTGCAGCCACGCACGGCTGTCTTGCCGCAAGAATACAGGCTACTGCACCGCTTTACAAACATGGACAATTCATAACCGGCTCGAGAAATTGCGAGTTATGACAACGCTACACAGCTACATGCACAACACCCATCAATGCAATGCAAAACTGTTGCTAATTACCGTAATAACACTTCCCCATGCCAATACAATGCATTTCCAATCGCGGAAAGCAAACAATACTGTACAATGCACTACCACGACTTATTGTACAATGCAGCTTGGACGCAGCTACCAAGCTGTCTTCCCACAAGAGTGCCGTACTACGCTGCGTACGATAACAGAGAAATTAGTATTCCATAGCAACGAGTTGTTTATGGCAACACTATAGCTACATCGTTACTCAACCATTGGTCAAGGTCTGCCCACCCTCATCAATGTAATGCAAAGCACCTCTTCTACATTATAAAACATTAAAAACAATCCGATTATATTCTAAACAAAACATTTCCAATCCAATCACATCACAGAAATCAAGCAGTAGACTTGGCAGCAATGGCAATAAAGAAAATCACATTTACGCCTATTTCTGACTTTTGCCACGCATTTCCAAAAGCTAGGAAATAACAAAATAATACAAGCACAGCCAGGCTGCCTGTTCTTACCCATATTCAAAAGAGTTATAGCCGCCTTGATGCTGTGTTGTACCTCCTCAGCAGTCTTTTGTTCCACTCCCCACGCAATTTACTTGTAAGATCCCTCTCAAATGCCAGTTGAATCAGCTGCGCTTTCCTCTTTGCTTGACATCATGGGAAAATCAAAATAAATCAGCCAAGACCTCAGAAAAATAATTGTAGACCTCCACAAGTCTGGTTCATCCTTGGGAGCAATTTCCAAACGCCTAAAAGGTACCACGTTCATCTGTACTAACAATAGTACGCCAGTATAAACACCTTGGGACCACGCAGCCGTCATACCGCTAAGGACGATACCTGGGGTGATGCGAGAGTGCCCTGCCTGCCGCCTCCAGACCCAAAAGAATGCTGACGACATCGTGCAGTGAAATGTCCTCTCGTGCCACCAGAGTGACACTGGCGCTGTCATCCTCCGCTCTCCCGGATCGCCGCCCCACCCAGCTCCATCAGCTCGTGATCCGGGTTGGGGGTGGGGTTGGAACGGGCAGGCCCCCTCCAGGACGTCCTCTGGCCGCAAGCAGGTTGTCCAACCGGATGGCCATGTCCACCAGTTGAGTGAAGGACAACATGGTGTCCCGGCAGGCTAGCTCCCTTCAGACATCCTCCCGTAGATGGCACCGGAAGAGGTTGATGAGGGCCCGCTCGTTCCACCCGGACTCAGCTGCTAGAGTCCGGAACTCCAGGGTGAAGTCCTGCGCGGTCCTCGTCTCCTGCATCAGGTGGACAAGCCGCTCGCCCGAAAGAGGCGAGCGAACTCCCCGTAGTTGTCCAACGCGGCTCCTCCTTCATTCCAGACCATGTTGGCCCACTCCAGGGCTTTCCCCGAGAGGCAGGACACGAGGGCGGACACCTTCTCCCGCTCCGATGGGGCCAGGCTGATGCTTGAATAGTATAGCCCCAGTTGGAGGAGGAATCCCTGGCAGAGAGCAGCTGTCCCGTCGAAATCCTGTGGTCGGGATATATACGGATCCCTCTGGGGTGTGGGTGGCTAGATCCGGTCGCCCAGCTGGTCCCGAAAGATCGGGTCCCCTCTTCTCCAGGTGTTAACCCGATCCATCGCTTCTCCCAAGCTGGCTAGTATCGTCAAATGCTCCCGGACCCGTGCCACAACTCCAGGCATGTGCTCCTCTCCTGCTGACTCCATGGCGGTGTGTGATTCTGTGATGGGTGATTTGAAGGAGTCAGGCGCAGGAGGTTAAATCACAGAATAACATAATTAATTCCGGAATACAGAGTTATTCAGTAATGCGTCAAAACAGTCCAGTGGGCAAAACAGGCGCACTGGAACCAACAAGGCACACGGGGAAAATAACCCAGCAATACAAAATACAAGGAGCTCAACCGAGCTTCACTCTCCTCACAATAAACAATCACACACAAAGACATGGGGGCAGAGGGAACTCTTATACAGGTACTGATGAGGGGATATGAACCAGGTGTGTGTAATAAACAAGACAAAACAAATGGAATGATGAGATGAGTAGCGGCAGTGGCAACGAACGCCGAAGCCTGCCCGAACCAGGAGAGGAGGCAGTTTCGGAGGAAGTCGTGACATAAAGGTTTTTACATATATTTGGAAGTCGTTGTCTGTGTCATTATCTTATCTAAAGTCTGTTTTAATAACAAGAATCAGCACTGTGCAAAGAATCATCAACACCACAATCAACAGCCTGATCAACTCTATGCGAAGGAGATGTGTCGCGCTGCATGAGGCAAATTGTGGTCACACCAGATACTGACTGGTTTTCTAATCAACGCTCCCTATCTTTTTTTAAGGTATCTGTGACCAACAGATGCATATCTGTTTTCCCAGTCATGTGAAATTCATAGATTAGGGCCTTGTGGACTTATTTCAATTGACTGATTTCCTTAAATGAACTGTTATTCAGTAAAATCTTTGAAATTATTGTATGTTGCGTCTACATTTTTGTTCAGTGTATATAGAGGACATATCAGTGGCAGCAAATCTCAAACCTTTAATGGTTGAGTGTTTAGCCATGACCTTTTGATCTGTTTCACCCTGTAGTCACTGCCAGTTTAGAAGCCTTTGTTAAGGCCTCTACAAGTGCAAGTTATATAAAACACCAAATATTCATTGGTATGCTGGAATATAAAATTACATATTCACTGTTAGCAATTGCTGTATTATTACTACCATACAATCTAACAATAAAGTACTGTTTTGCTGTATATTTACTGCAGCATCCTGTAATCACAGCCAGTTTGGAAGCCTTTGTTTAGGCCTTTAGAAGTGATATAAAACACAAAATATTAATAAATATGCTGTAATATACAAAACGCTATCAACCAACATGCTTGCACTAATCCCATGCAATTACAGTAAAATACCAACATGATTACAGTAGCATTTCCTTTCTTACAGTATAGTATGCTAATTTTACAGTATTGTACTGTGTCATTGCTCCACATTTTCTTGTAAATTACAGGAAGCTAGTGGCAAGTTACCATGAAAATTACAGTAACGCACTTTGCACTAGCCAGAGATGGGAAAAGATGCATCCAAAAGTTATGTTGTTACAAATTGAGGATATTTTGAAGACCAATGTATCCTTAACTACAACAACATTCCCAGTAATAGTTACAGAAACATTTTACTTACTATGACTGTGATACGATTGGATGTGATTGTGATTGATTAATATTGATTGTGATATTTTATCAACTTGAAATGAATGCACGCACTGACTTTAAGTCACTCTGGACAAGAGCATCTGCTAAATGACCAAAATGTAAATGTTAAAAATGAACATTTGCAAAGCACATTGCTGGTTATTATTGTAATGAGCTCCGCCCTCAAACTATTTGTATTTTAATAAAATGTGGCCTTGTTTGGGGGTGGAGGTAATTAAAATATTAAAATACAACCAAGCAGTGTGCTTTGCAAGTGGTCATTTTCACATTTACATTTGTCATTTAGCAGATGCTCTTATCCAGAGCAATTTACAGTCAGTGTATTAAAAACAAAGGTAAACAAGATTATAAACTGGGTGGTTCGAACCCTGAATGCTGATTGGCTGACAGCAGTGGTATATCAGACCGTATACCACAGGTATGACAAAACATGTATTTTTACTGCTCTAATTACGTTGGTAACCAGTTTATAATAGCAATAAGGCACCTCAGAGGTTTGTCGTATATGGCCAATATACCACGGCTAAGGGCTGTATCCAGACACTCCGCATTGCGTCGTGCTTAAGAACAGCCCTTAGCCGTGGAATATATTGGCCATATACCACAGTGTGGCCCTCCAGACCTCGTTGACGACCAATTGCGGCCACTGGGGCTAAATTAGTTTGACACCGCTGCCCTACATCTTTGTTGACAGTGTGTGTGTTTGTGTGTTCCATGCATGGGCGGTGTGTTCAATAGGGCGATATGGGCGACGCACTGCCAAACGGGAAAAGGAAGGGATTTTTTTTCTAATCAATTATATCATGGCAACAGTAGTTCAGTGTTCACGTCTGATCTGCCAGCCACTAAATGTCCAATCAGGCTAAAGTCGTGCTTCAAATGTCCCCGCCCGTTTTGGGGCGATTTCAGTCAGGTTGAAAATCGCCCAGAAGTCTCTCATAGCCTCTAATGTAAAATATTTTTTTTTCAAATTTCTGAGCTTTCAATACAATCTCTATGGGTGTCTGAGGGCTTGCACTTACGCGCTTTCGTCATACGTAACGTAACGTAACCATGAACGGAAACTACTCTTTCACCCTGAAGGCATCACGGCAGACAGCAACGCTTGGACAGTGACTGGTGTAACCGACATGCACCATCTTTCAGAAAAGATTAAGAAAAATGAGCTGTCAAAGACCCACATTGATAGCTGTTTGAGATTGTCTGCTTTTGGGAAGAGTGAATATTGCCACTCAACTGGATGAGGGATACAGGCTAGCTGTCCGCCGCCACAACGATGAGGTTAGCAACAGCAGAGTCGTGAACACTGTCTACGAGAATCGAGACGACCTCATAGAATGTTTTGAAGCCATCCGGACGGGTTCATTGGGTTCATTTGACCAGCCCACCGTACCAGAAGCTACAGAAGAAGGACATCGATGCTGTCTTTATCAAACGTGCCCTCGACAGCTTCGCAAGCAGTGTGCAGGCCATAAGGTAAGATAAAGATTAAACAATATCATTCGATCTTTCTCAAAGCAGAGCTTTATTTGAAAATGTATGCATGAAAGGAGACTGCATTTGTGTTTGAAATTACATTATTCTCATTATATATGGCCAGTGGTGTAATCTATCTTATTTTATATACTATGTGTACTGTACAGTGGTGCTCATAAGTGTATGAACACATTCTAAAGCTGACTAAAAAGAGGAATAAAAAAATAAAAAAATCATCTTTTGGAAATTGATCTTAATGACTTAATTAAAAAAGTTGGAAAATCCAACCTTTAAGGACACCAATTTTCTTTTCTTTTTTATTCCTCTTTTTAGTCAACTTTAGCATGGGATCATAAGCTTATGAGCACCACTGTATACTGTGCTGAACATCCAGGCTATGTGAGACACAAAGGCTAACTTAAACACTAAAGACTTTATGCATCCCTGCCCATTTTAAGTGGAACTGAAGTATTTGTACTATACATGGATACATTGCATATACCTGTGCATCACATAGACAACAATACTGTACAAAGCCAATAAACACATTGGTCTGTTTGCCTTCAGGGACTCCTCTCAACAGCAGCTGCAAGAAGCAACAGGAGCCAAAAGACCCAGAACAGCTTTGAGAGAAGAGGAGAAGCAGAGGCTGTCTGAAGAGGTCTGCAACACCATCCTGGATCACACCAAAGAAAGGTTCTCTTTCTCTGGCCACCTTGTGAGTGCTACCTTACTGCAAGCAGACATGTTTGAAAGGTACTGCCATTCAAAAAAATAAAAAATCTGTTCATGTTCATTTTTACAAATCTATACAATTGGCCAGAATATGGTTGTTCATATTTACAAATCTATACAATTGGCCAGAATATGGTTGTTCATTTTTACAAAGCCATACATATTGTTTATGCAGTGTTGAGGAATGTGAAAGAACACCCTTGATTATTTTTACTGTGATAACTTATTTTGCTTTTGTAAGCCAACACTTTTGAGATCAGTCAATAAATGCTTCTGGTATTGACTTATATGCTGCCCCTGTCTTCATGTTGTTGCTGGACATATCTTTTTAAAAATGTGTGTAGGTCACCTAAATCATCAGAAAAATTGCCCCCCCTGAGAATTTTTTCAGGAGCCGCCACTGGTTCCATGTAGCCATGCAGTTGTCCATGCCTGACTTCCATGCTAAGATTAAGAACAAGCTGCATACGAAGGCCATGGGGGCAGACACGGTGGTGTGGCACACCTGCCTCTGGCTTCATCCAGGTCTTCTCCGCCCAATGAGGAGAGGTTGCAGACGACACTGGAGCAGCTGGCACAGCTTGACCTTTCCTACAGGGTTCAAAAGGTTAAGCACAGACCATCCAGCCAATGTTTCGGTTGACAAATACGCCTCATTAAGGATATGCACTGTATAAAGCAGACATAGAAGTAATATTTTAAAAATAAATGATGTAAATACATACATAATTTGGAATGTGCTTTATGATTGATTGATTGCTATTGCAAAGATCAAAGTGTATCCACACAGTACATTCCAAAGGGTAATGTTTGGGGTCATCTGATGCTCCGTTACTTTTAACAAGATACTATTTCCTCTCATATTCTGCTAGAAAGGATATTCCGTTAGCTTGTATGTTGCATACTACATACAGAGACTTCGGAAAGTATTCAGAACCCTTGACTTTTTCCATATTTTGCTACGTTACAGCCTTATTCTAAATTTGATTAAATAAATACAAATCTTCAGCAATCTACACAAAATACCCCATAATGACAAAGCGAAAACAGGTTTTATTAAAAATAAAAAACTGAAATACCTTATTTACATAGGTATTCAGACTCTGCTATGAGACTCGAAATTGAGCTCAGGTGCATCCTGTTTCCATTGACCATCCATGAGATGTTTTCAGCGGCAGGGACTGGGAGACTAGTCAGTATCGAGGCAAAGATGAATGGAGCAAAGTACAGAGAGATCATTGATGATGTAATCGCTGCCAAAGGTGCTTCAACAAAGTACTGAGTAAAAGGGCCTGAATACTTATGTAAATTTTATATCAGTTTATTTTTAATAAATTAGCAAAAATGTCTAACAACCAGTTTTTGCTTTGTCATTATGGGGTATTGTGTGTAGATTGATGAGGGAAAAAAATATTTAATAAATTTCAGAATAAGGCTGTAACGTAACAAAATGTGGAAAAATTCAAAGGGTATGAATCCTTTCTGAAGGCACTGTACATGTCAGTACCAATAGAGCACATACTGGCACTCAGACCACAGCGTAATGTTGAGCAAGAGTTTACCTCAGAAATGTTATTTGACATTGGACCTTCCATTTTAGAATGTGCTCTAGGCACCTGGTTTAGGTTGTTGGACGAAGAAATCATGTTTTACTCAGATTCAGCAGTGTATACAGTTTACCGCATTTCAACAAAGGTCTTCATCAGGGTTTAACAAGGGCCCATGTTCAAAAGGTACAACTGGCTATAGTGTGATTACAACCATTTTGAACCGCAGAATATTTTGGAGGTACATAAAGATACATGTCAACTATTTTTGTGTGTGGACTCATTTTATGGGGTTTAGCTGATTTTAAATGAACAAAGTACTTTCTTCAGTTCATTTATTCAGTTCAATAATGATGTCAATTAAGTCAAACTGTGAACAGAAGAGTGTTTTTAAATGGGTAAATTGTCGTGGAAATTCACCACTAAGGACTCATACTCAATTAATCCATTTTTATTATCACGGTTGGAGAGGTTCAAACTAAAATCAAGCTTGATAAAAACTCTGAAAAGGGCATTCCCTCTCAGTCCTTATATACTGCCACACAAGTCATATAAGCATGATTTACATTATTCATTATCAACGTTGGTTCCTGCATGTGACTGACGAGAAGTCTTCTCTCCAAGCTGAGACCTTGAAACTGAGATACTCCTTTTGGATCCCAGAACAATGTTCTGGGCATACTGTCAATTGGTCTGAGGAGGAGGTCACAGTCACCTTCACGAACCAAGATTGAGTGAGGGAGATGCTGAGTACAATTCAATGCTATCTCTTCAGACAACAAAATGTTCCCTCACAGGTACAAAAATAAAGCCAAGGGTAATTACAAACATCCCAACGTACTAAAACCTAGCACGTCTGGTGCAATAACAAAGGCACTCAATAGATAATATAGGCACCGCACATGTTTACATAGGCACAGTATTCCGGATACTAGCTCATATCTCGCTTATGGTCTTATTCGGGATAAGCTGTTTACATGCACCTTTGATATCCAGCTCCCAAGTATCCCTGTGCCCATGAATAAAAATAATATTTCTCATTTAAATTCATTTGGGATAAATGAAATACTAACTGAAATATGGACACTGACTGCAGGCCTATAACCGCTCATGTAGCGTAATATAATATTAACTCATGCAGAATTATCCATTTCTTGCAGTATAATAATACAAATGTACATTTTGTCTTGGGAACAGGATGTGGAGAAATATTTCTATCAGCATCTCTTGAGAAAATGTGAATGCGCTGTTATGACACTTACGCAACCAGACAGCATTTCAAATACATTAAATATGCAATCGAAGACGAAGTAAAGTCTTATCGGAAACATGTTTTATCATTTTCTCAAACTGATGACATTTGGACATTTTGCACAGGACCAATCTTTCCACTGTTTTGGAGTTATTGCGTTTTCTCCCCGGTCCCTAAACAAAACAGACAACTATACCGGTGTTAAATACATTCATAATGCATTCATTCTATCGATTAAGACATTATTCTGGTGAGCACTACTTTATTTGGTATTCTGGGGCAAAAAGGTATGACAGACCAGAAGCTGCACGTATCTAACTATAGTTCACAAACAAATGGCCTACCAAATCTCAGAAATTATAATATGGCCTACCAAATGTCAAAGATTTTAAGCAGAAACTCATCTAAATTAGGAGTGAAAGTAGCCAGTAGACTATATGGTCCAGTACGGAGTATCAGCGAAATACATTATCATGGTGGAGTGAAATGCGCAGGTAGCCTACATTTTGAAGTGATTTGTTTGACAATCAGATGAAAACATCATCACACAACACCAATGATATATGAAACTGAGCCTGTGCAAAACCATTTTTAAGCGTGCTTTCTAAAAGCTTTACTTCGTCATGATTAGGCATGCAAATTATTTATGAAAATGAAAAACCTTGACTGAGTGCTTAACCTAAATCAATGAATCAACTATCAATAAATACCAATTCAGTCAATCCACATGTCTATAAGAATAACAGCTCATCATCCTCCTCGAGCACCAACATCAGAACCACTGTGACAACCATTTCACAGCCATTCCTCCTACTTTGGGAATTATTCCTGGAAGGAACAAGGTAGCTACAGTCCCAACAGTATCCAGAGCTGTTCTCATAAATGAGGGGGTTTTATGTTCCTCTTCTGCCTTCGCACCCTTAAGGGCATCTATCTCTCTTTGCATTTGGTGTGCTCGGTCATCAAAGCCTTGCTGGAGAAGGTCGTTCTGCTCCTGAAATTACAAGGTTTGTTATTACACATCACAGACAGTGTCACTAAAACAAAACAAATATACACATTTAATCTTACCCCTACAGTTACTGTAGTTTTAAAGTGTACTTTTCAATGTTTGTGTTTTTTTTATTCCTACCCTGAGTCTGGCCTGCAGAACTCTATCGTGCTCTGCTATGGCATTTCTACTGTCTCTCTTCATCCTCTCCATCAGCTGGTTCACATTCTCCTCATATGTCCTCTGCTGGTCCACTCTCAACTTCTCCTGGACTTCCAGCTGCTCTTCCATGGCGCGATTCTCCCATTCAGATGCTTCCGTTTTCGCTTTCTCCGCTGCAGAGAAAGATAGACAGAGTATGTGTGTGAGAGAGAGAGAGAGAAATATCAAAGAGAGCGAGAGGTAAGCCTCCATTTGGTGGTCATTAGAATGTTGTTGCCAGGTCATGGTGTGCATTTTCATGGTGACTGTATATCACCTTCTGCTCTCTGCTCAGCTTCACTGAGGGACTGGTCTGCTGACAGGATGGCCTGACCAATGCTGGCCTTCCTTTCCAAGTACTCCTTCAGTACCTCTTCAGCCTGGAACCACCACACATAATGTTTAACTTTCAACATCACATCAGTGCATTCATACCTCCTTTGAACAGCATCCACAAAACATGATAATTGCATACTGTCCTAAAATAGCTGAAGCATCACCTCCCCAACATACCTTCACTCCCCTGCCTCCCTCAGATCTGTATTCGCTGGTGGCCAGTTTCAGATCATTGCAGTACTTTTTGTATCCTCCAGAGGTCATGTAGGAGCCATCCCTTATTTGCTCCTCCAGAGGGGCAAAGATCCATTCAATTTTGGACTTGCATGCCTTCTGGGACTCCTTGTAGTTCCTCTCACAGATCTTCTCGTACTCCTCCTGAAGCACTTTCTACAGAAAGGATAAGGCTGGTTCAGAATGTACCAGAACAAACCAGAATGTCTTGGTTCAGTTGAGGTAATAAACGGTGAGAAATCTGTCGATGTGCCCTTGAGCAAGGCACTTAACCCTAATTGCTTCTGTAAGTCGCTCTGGATAAGTGCGTCTGCTGAATGACTAAAATGTACATGTAAGTGTAGCATGAAGGGATAGCTCACCCAAATGACAAATTATCCTCCTCTTGTTAAATACATGCATCACTGAATTGACTTGACTCATTGAATTGAATTGACTCATTGAATATAGAATCTACACTCCCATACCATGAGCTCCAACTGGTACTTCTGGTCCTCGTCTTTAAAGGAGCTGTTGATGAATATGACCACAGCCTCCTTCTCCATGACAGCATGCACTTCAGACAGCTCCTCTTGGGTCTCTGTGGGGTAGGCCACCCAGCCAGCCATGCCTCTCTGGTAGTGGGCCCTGGCCCTCTCGATGGCACTGGAGTTCTCAATCTGGGCCAGCGCCAACACAGCGTTGTCCAGGCAGGGGATCTGCCCACTCCGGATGGCAGACACATAAGTCTCTGCCAGGTTCCCCAGCACTGCAGGAGAGGGCAGGGAATCAGCATATCTGGTAGTTGTGGTACTAATGGTGGTAGTGCTGTAGTGGTCCTTGTATAGATGTAATGTAAGTATTAGAATTAGTAGTAATTTAAGTACTAATGGTGTTGGTAGTTGTACTGGTCATGGTGGTAGTAGTAGTAGTAGTAGTAGTAGTAAAAATAGAGGAAATGGTTATACTAGCAGCAGTAGTGTAGTTATATTAGTGTAGTTGTTATCCTGGCTGTGTGGTGCCAATATAACAACCTCTCCCTCAACATGATCAAGACAAAGGAGATGATTGTGGACTACAGGAAGAAAAAAAAGAGGACTGAGCACGTTGAGGGAGAGGTTGTGGAACAGGTTGAGAGCTTCAAGTTGCTTCGTGTCCACATCACCAACAAACTATCATGGTCCAAACACACCAAGACAGCCGTGAAGAGGGCACGACAAAGCCTATTCCCCCTCAGGAGACTGAAAAGATTTGGCATGGGTCCTCAGATCCTCAAAAAGTTATACAGCTGCACCATTGAGAGCATCCTGACTGGTTGCATCACTGCTTG
Source organism: Coregonus lavaretus (assembly GCF_964263955.1). Taxonomy (NCBI): domain Eukaryota; kingdom Metazoa; phylum Chordata; class Actinopteri; order Salmoniformes; family Salmonidae; genus Coregonus; species Coregonus lavaretus. Next base: position 20,565,194 of record NC_139992.1, read on the forward strand.
GTACGGCAACTGCTCGGCCTCCGACCGCAAGGCACTACAGAGGGTAGTGCGTACAGCCCAGTACATCACTGGGGTCAAGCTTCCTGCCATCCAGGACCTCTATACCAGGTGGTGTCAGAGGAAGGCCCTAAAAATTGTCAAAGACTCCAGACACCCTAGTCATAGACTGTTCTCTCTGCTACCGCACGGCAAGCGGTCCCGGAGCGCCAAGTCTAGGTCCAAAAGGCTTCTTAACAGCTTCTACCTCCAAGCCATAAGACTCCTGAACAGCTAATCACGGCTACCCGGACTATTTGCATTGTCCCCCCACCCCACCCCCTTTCACGCTGCTGCTACTCTCTGTTTAATATCTATGCATAGTCAATTTAACTCTACTCACATGTACATATTACCTCAATTACCTCAACTAACCTGTGCCCCCGCACATTGACTGTACCGGTACCCCCTGATGTAGCTCAGTTGGTAGAGCATGGCGTTTGCAACACCAGGGTTGTGGGTTAGATTCCCACGGGGGGCCAGTATGAAAAACATAATGTAGGCACTAATTAACTGTAAGTCGCTCTGGATAAGAGCGTCTGCTAAATGACTAAAATGTAAATGTAAATGTATAGCCTCCCTACTGTTATTTTATTTTACTGCTGCTCTTATTTTTTACTTAACACTTATTTTTCTTAAAACTGCATTGTTGGTTAAGGGCTTGTAAGAATTTCACTGTAAGGTCTACACCTGTTGTATTTGCCGCGTGTGACAAATAAAAAATTGGATTTGATTATTAAAAATCATTACCTACTTTCATAAGTGCTTTCCATCCTCAATATCAGTGTTTTAATACTCACGTCTGCCAGTAACTTTCAGGCCCTGTTTCAGGGTCTTGGTCTTGGCCTCCTTGAAGACATGGTCACAGAACTCCTTGGCTTGCTTTACAAAGGAGGGCTCCAGGTCAGCATCGGTCAGCTCCTCCATACGTCTCATTTTGTCTCTGCTGGCTGGCCTCTCAAACACAAAGCACCAGCGAGGAGAGAAATAGTTCCGCAGGCAGCTACGAGGCAGGTTGTATGTCTGATCTTTCTTACTATGACCTTTGTAAATTAAAGGAAAAGTACATCAATCAACAAATAAAATATGATTAACCATCACATTTTTTGTGGAAGAAATGCATTTAATATTTATTTATATCAAACGTGTCTTTTATAAAGGCATTGTCAACCTTGGTAAATTCAATCTAACCATGGTTTTGAGTAAGAGATTAAGTTAGCTGCGCTAGCTGTGTTCCCTTCACCTGTTTTCAGTTTAAGAGCGTTCTCCAGGTACTCATTGGCTGTGATGGGTATTCCATCAACCTCCAGGGTCAGGGTGAAATCTCTGACTGTCCACACAAAGGAAGGAAAGTAACGCAGGTACTCTGAAGATTCCTCCCCGTCTCGCTGGTTGGACTTCACCTTGATGTGCTCTGTCAGTTCTGTCACATAGCTGTAAAGGGTGGTGTTGAGGACTAAATGAAACCAGATATACTAACATACAGTATAGTGCTGAGCAATTAGCGCTTTTTGAGGTCGGTTCGGATGTTGAGGAGGAAATGAACCTAGACATACAACACTACACAGTAAACTGGTGTCTGGTTCAAAGAGTACGATAGAGTTCCTCGAACCAAATTAGACTACATCAATCTATATTTCTTTATAGGCCTGCTGAAGGATACTGTAGTTTCTCCAGGGCATTGTTGTCGATGGTTCCCAGGCTGTTGTACACCAGAGTACTGCTGAGCAGGACAGCCAGGGAAAAGATCCAGTTGTCATTCTTCTCATCACCCTGCAGACACAACAGAAGGAACACATTGGTACTCTGTTCATACTAGAGTGGATTGGAATAAAGTCAGTAACGAAATGTCTACTCCATATGCCGTTTTATGGGCTCCCTACCTAAATAAAGGTCAAAGCTAGAATTCTTAATTGAAACATTAACAAAGCTTACAACCTGCCTCAGTTTTGGAGAAATGTAACCACTCAACTTCATAGACTGAGCTATGGATGCAATAACTCACCATCCATGATATCATAATTGTATTTTTTTAAATGATGTTTATTTACATTTACAAACATTGAAGTAAAACAAGCTTATATGTTGGGTTCTGATGGGGTACGACAGTTGAACTAAGCTCATGGGGCATCATATATAAGTTATGTTCTTCAGAATCAATGGGTATATATCATTAATTTATAAGTCAGACATTATATACAGTTTACATTTTTAGTCATTTAGCAGACGCTCTTATCCAGAGCAATTAGGGTTAAGTGCCTTGCTCAAGGGCACATCGACAAATTTTTCACCTAGTCGGCTCGGGGATTAGAACCAGCGACCAGCGACCTTTCGGTTACTGGCACAACGCCCCCCCCCCACACACACACACAGCGGAGTCGCTCACCACCTTCCGGAGACATTTGAAACCCCACCTCTTTAAGGAATACCTGGGATAGGATAAAGTAATCCTTCTACCCCCCCCCCCCCCCCCCCCCCCCCCCCCCCGGTAGGGGGGGGGGGGGGGGGGGTAGAAGGATTACTTTATCCTATCCCAGGTATTCCTTAAAGAGGTGGGGTTTCAAATGTCTCCGGAAGGTGGTGAGCGACTCCGCTGTGTGTGTGTGTGGGGGGGGGGCGTTGTGCCAGTAACCGAAAGGTCGCTGGTCGCTGGTTCTAATCCCCGAGCCGACTAGGTGAAGGTGGAGATAGGAGGTGGAGGTGGAGATAGGGTATCCATACACTTAGGTTTACCCGACTGAGGCGCCAGTTGGTTGTGTCACTTGTATTTTCAATCTCTTCACGCATTGCGGGGCGGACGGGTTTAGGGTCACTAAATATTGTGTGGCTTTAAGGGCGGGTGTGTTGCGGCCGGGTTGAATAAAGAGACAATACCTTTAAAAAATCCATAAATGTTTAATTATTGTGCAATTTATATTAGGCTACATTTAAGTTTTTCTTTCATTATTTTAGGCTATCTGGTATTAGTGCATAAGCCTAAACTTTAGGGTTTAATTGTACGTGTGCCAAATAGCCTACACAGCCAATCGCCAAATAATGCTTTTTGGAACGGGCAGAAAAAGTTAACGTCAATACAAGAAGGCAAAAAGGACATGTTCAAAGTTTAATTCAATAAGACAAAAGCTGCGAAAGGAGACTTGAAAATAAAGAGATGGGAGGGACAGAAAGATAATGTTTGGAAAATATTTGGTGAAGTGGTAAAAGAGGATGATAGCAGTGCCGGCTATGCAGTTGCGATTTTAGCATGTAAATCTTGGTGGGGCAAACTCAAAGATTTTTTTTAGATGCATGCCAGCAAAGTGCCAACCGGTGCCCACAAACTGTTAGGGCCTACATAAAGCTTTCTTTTCAGCACCATGGAGTGAATCCTTACCACTGCTACACCTGGCTATCAGCGGAGCCTAGTCTGGCAGCGAAACAGTTCATTCAGCCTCATTTTAAAAAACAAGGTTAAATCATGACGTTAGTGATCTTCTGGTCGTAGCTCTAGAAAGAGGCCCGAGTTCCCGACTTGGATTCCGAGTTAGATCACTGTTAGAAACTTATTTTCCCAGTCTAAACTTGTTTATTTCTGAGTTCCCAGTTGTCTTGAACTCACTGAAGTCTGAGATTTCCAGTTTCGAGTTTCCAGAGGTTTTGAACGCGGCAGAAGTCATGCTGGATTAACAGCATGGCCAATGTATTCAACCTTTTTTGGCCCATGGTGTGTTGCGAGTGAATGTTTATCCTTTTAAACTTGGAAAAGAGACCCTTAAACCCAGACTTGGACCACACACCCTCTCCACTGGATAGCAGGCTAGGGATTGCTTTGCAAAGCTTGCAGTCAGCCACTGATTCCTTCCAAACCACTCATTGTTGAATTTGCGATTTCCAACCTGCCGTTTTACGGGCTACTAACCAATTCTGCTATTTTGTGTGGTGTTTCACATTGTTTGTATCTTATTTTGTACACAATGTTGTTGCTACCGTCTCCCTATGGCCGAAAAGAGTTTCTGGATATCAGAACAGCGATTACTCACCTCGAACTGGATGAAGATATTTTCTTTAATGAGTCGGACGCGAAGGATATAACGTTGCTCCCAGAGAATGCCTAAATCCCCGTCATTCGCATGAAGAAAATATGGAAATACACTACCGTTCAAAAGTTTGGGGTCACTTAGAAATGTCCTTGTTTTCGAAAGAAAATCAATTTTTTGGTCCATTAAAATAACATCAAATTGAACAGAAATACAGTGTAGACATTGTTAATGTTGTAAATGGCTATTGTAGCTGTAGGCCCATTATCAGCAACCATCAGTCCTGTGTTCCAATGGCACGTTGTGTTTGCTAATCCAAGTTGATCATTTTAAAAGGCTAATTGATCTTTAGAAAACCCTTTTGCAATTATGTTAGCACAGCTGAAAACTGTTGTGCTGATTAAAGAAGCAATACAACTGGCCTTCTTGAGACTAGTTGAGTATCTGGAGCATCAGCAATTGTGGGTTAGATTACAGAATCAAAATGGCCAGAAACAAAGAACTTTCTTCTGAAACTCATCAGTCTATTCTTGTTCTGAGAAATGAAGGCTATTCCATGCGAGAAATTGCCAAGAAATTGAAGATCTTGTACAACGCTGTGTACTACTCCCTTCACAGAACAGTGCAAACTGGCTCTAACCAGAATAGAAAGAGGAGTGGGAGGCACCGGTGCACAACTGAGCAAGAGGACAAATACATTAGAGTGTCCTCAACTGGCAGCTTCATTAAATAGTACCCGCAAAACACTAGTCTCAACGTCAACAGTGAAGAGGCGACTCCGGGATGCTGACCTTCTAGGCAGAGTTGCAAAGAAAAAGCCATATCTCAGACTGGCCAATAAAAACAAAATATTAAGATTGGCAAAAGAACACAGGCACTGGACAGAGGAAGATTGGAAAAAAGTGTTACGGACAGACTAATCGAAGTTTGAGGTGTTGAAATCACAAAGAATAACATTTGTGAGACGCAGATCAAATGAAAAGATGCTGGAGGAGTGCTTGATGCCATCTGTCAAGCATGGTGGAGGCATTGTGATGGTCTGGGGGTGCTTTGGTGGTGGTAAAGTGGGAGATTTGTACAGAGTAAAAGGGATCTTGAAGAAGGAAGGCTATCACTCCATTTCCCAACGCCATGCCATACCCTGTGGACGGCGCTTGATTGGAGCCAATTTCCTCCTACAACAGGACAATGACCCAAAGCACAGCTCCAAACCATGCAAGAACTATTTAGGGAAGAAGCAGTCAGCGGGTATTCTGTCTATAATGGAGTGGCCAGCACAGTCACCGGATCTCAACCCTATTGAGCTGTTGTGGGAGCAGCTTGACCATATGGTACGTAAGAAGTGCCCATCAAGCCAATCCAACTTGTGGGAGGTGCTTCAGGAAGCATGGGGTGAAATCTCTTCAGATTACCTCAACAAATTGACAACAAGAATGCCAAAGGTCTGCAAGGCTGTTATTGCTGCAAATGTAGGATTCTTTTACGAATGCTAAGTTTGAAGGACACAATTATTATTTATATTAAAAATCTTTATTTCTAACCTAATGCATTTTGCTATATTTCCTATTCAAACTAATTTCATGAATGTTTTCATGGAAAACAAGGACATTTCTAAGTGACCCCAAACTTTTGAATGGTAGTGTACATGGGGCGGAGATTAGGTTGCCTTGTGAGAATTTGTTGGCAAGTGGGTAACCCGCCTCTACCATCTATTCTATTAGCCAACGCGCAATCACTGGAGAATAAACTGGATGAGCTCCATTCGAGACGATCTTACTAACGGGACATTAAAAACGATAATATCGTATGTTTCACCGAGTCGTGGCTGAACGACAACACAGATAATTTACAGTTGGCTGGGTTTTCTTTGCATCGGCAGGACAGAACAGCTACGTCCGGTAATACGAAGGGTGGAGGTGTGTGTCTATTTGTCAATAACAGCTGGTGCGCGATGTCTAATATTAATATAGTCTCGAGGTATTGCTCGCCTGAAGTAGAGTACCCCGTGATAAGCTGTAGACCACATTAGCTTGAATTTTCGAGCTCTCCCAGTAGATTTTGTGATGACATAGTGTCCCCATGCGTGACAGAACACTGAGCCAATCACGGCACAACTAGAGAACATTACCAACCCCTACCATCTGAATTTTCCGCTAGCTGGCCCACCACCACAGAAAGCACTGAGCTAGGTTGAAACACCTGCATTTTGGAGCTGCCTTACTCAAGAAAGCAAAAAAGAGACCATGTTTGCATGTGCTGTATTAAATAACTCTATAATTTTTTTAAACATTATTTGCAAACTGATATGTGACACGTCATAATGCCAAAATAACATGCAAAACAGGCATATATATATATTAGGGCTGTCAAAAATAGCGCGTTAACGACGTTAATTAGTTGTTTGCTGTTAATTACGTCAATTTTTTTAACGCATTTCACGCATGCGCAGTGTGACAAATTATTCAGGTCAGGAAAGTGGTTGGGAGCTAGAGGCGAGATGGAGCAAGGTGAGCAAAGTGGGCCTATTGACGGATTCAAATATAAAAAGAATGATGATGGTACAGTTAACAAGTACAAGGTTATTTGCAAGATTTGTAAGAAGGAGTTTCAATTTCACCGGAGCTGTTCAAGCTTGAAGTACCATGTCAACGCCAAACATGCGTTTGCTGGGCCGTCAGATTCAGCAAGTGGTTTGCGCCAGACCACGCTGAATGTTTGCAGGCAATTAACAAAATCAACCTCAGATAATTTGACCAACACAATAGCAAAATGGATTGCAAAGGATTGTAGACCCATTAGCATTGTAGAAGACTCAGGTTTCCTTGATGTTTTGCAAGTGGCGTCTCAAGACTCATTCTATAAGCCACCGTCAAGAGCCACAGTTATGAAGAAAATCCACGAGCTCTATGAAAACGAAAAAGAAAAAAGGAAAGAGGTCTTGGCTCAAGTAAATCATATCGCCCTGACAGGAGACCATTGGACATCAGTGAGTAACAACAATTACCTCGGAGTAACTGCACATTTAATCAGTGACACGTGGGAACTGAAGTCTTTTGCGCTGACTATATTAAAAACTGAGGAGCGTCATTTTGCGGAGGCTTGTAAAGAACAGTTCCTGTCTGTTGCACGTGAGTGGGACATCGAGGGCAAGACTACAACCATTGGGACTGACAGTGCACGCAACATGGTTGCCGCAATTCGACTTACACGCTATGAACACATGAACTGTGTCGCTCACATGGTGCAGAGAAGTGTCACAGTGAGTCTTGCTGACAGCGGCTTTGTAAATGCTTTGGCCAAGGCTCGCAAAGTTGTCGGTCATTTTAAGCACAGCCCAGCAAATGCTGCGGAGCTTCAAGCACAACAAGTCAGCCTGGGAAAGAAGCAAGAGCCATTGATCCAGGATGTTCCAACACGTTGGAATTCGACGCTGGAAATGGTCAAGCGCGTGAGCAGAAATAAAGAGGCTGTCATCGCAGCCCTGGACAATTAGGAGCACAAACTCGTTTTGCCGACCGCAGCAGAGTGGGATAAACTGCAGAGGCTGGAGACACTTCTAGAGCCATGCAGGTAAATCAGTCTGTAACTTATCAAATAACATCGCTTTGATTATTTTCTGGAATGAATTAAACCAAGTCAAATATCAATAACATGTATCTATGTAAAAAATAATGATGATGATAATAATAATAATAATAATAATAATAATATGTTGATAACCACTGTTCTAATAATACACTGTCTCTGTGTGCATGTGTGTGTTTGTGTGCGTAGGTATGTAACTGAGCTCCTGGGTGGAGAGGCCTATGTCTCCTGTTCTGTGGTACTACCTTCTCTCTGCCACTTGCGTCTCAAGATGGAAGCCTGTGATGAGGACCCTGCATATGTGGTGAGATTCAAGACCAAGTTCAAGGAGGACCTAGCATCCCGTCAAGAACAGCTCAACAATGCATGGCTCCAGATTGCTACAGTTTTGGATCCTCGTTTCAAAGACTTGAAATGCCTGCCCAAGACAGACAGGGAAGAGGTGTGGACCACACTTGAAGGGATGCTGCAACAAGAATCACCCAGAAGGTCTTCACAGACACATGATGATGGGCCACCCAGGAAGAAAATCAGCCTTCTGCAAATGGGCTCAGATTCAGAATCAGAAGATGAAGAGGTCCAACCTGCCATACAGAGGTACAGAGCAGAGCCCACCATTAAATTGGAGGACTGCCCCTTGAGGTGGTGGGCATCTCATTCAGGAGCCCATGAGAAGCTGGCCTCACTAGCTCACAAATATCTAGCCACTCCTGCAACCACTGTTCCCTGTGAACGACTTTTCTCAGTTGCAGGTCACATTGTGAACAAGAAAAGGTCAGCTTTACTTTCAGAAAATGTGAACAAGTTAGTTTGCCTCAGCAACTGGCTGAAAGATGATGAAGCTCAGTAGATTTGAAAGGTGATGTTCAAACAAAAAGACCAGTTTCAGTGCAACATGTTATAGTAGTTAGCAACTGGATTTTTGAGCAACTGGATTAAAGAATGGAGGAAAAGGTAAAAGATTGTTCTTTGGTTTGATTTAAAAGTTTTATTGAAAATGTTTTTTTCCACAGATGACTCAAATTGTGCAAAAATGTGGTAGGTCACTGTTATGATTTGACTACATTTATTGCTTTCTGTTCAATTGAATACTGTAAATTGTACATCCTGGTTAAGAGGAATGCCAAAGAGGAAGTGATGGAACATTACAAAGACAAATATTATGGTGTGTAGTATGTTTCAGCTTGATTTAAAACACCATTATTTGGCTGTGTTAATAAACAGACATAATATGAAAATTATGTATCTGTGTCCTGTTATTTATCTTTTGGTATGCATTTCAGAAAAAAAATGGTTAGGATTCAGGTGTAATTGCAAATAGTGATTAATCATGATTAATCCACTGAAAATTCTGATTAATTTGATTAAAAATTTTAATCATTTGACAGCCCTAATATATATATATATATATACAGTTGAAGTCGGAAGTTTACATATACTTAGGTTGGAGTCAATAAAATTTGTTTTTCAACCACTCTGCAAGTTTCTCGTTAACAAACTATAGTTTTGGCAAGTCGGTTAGGACATCTACTTTGTGCATGACACAAGTAATTTTTCCAACAATTGTTTACAGACAGATTATTTCACTGTATCAAAATTCCAGTGGGTCAGAAGTTTACATACACTCAGTTAACTGTGCCTTTAACGGCTTGGAAAACTCCAGAAAATGATGTCATGGCTTTAGAAGCTTCTGATAGACTAATTGACATCATTTGAGTCAATTGGAGGTGTACCTGTGGATGTATTTCAAGGCCTACCTTCAAACTCAGTGCCTCTTTGCTTGATATCATGGGAAAATCAAAAGAAATCAGCCGACCTCAGAAAAAAAATGGTAGACCTCCACAAGTTGGGTTCATCCTTGGGAGCAATTTCCAAACGCCTGAAGGTACCACGTCATCTGTATGAACAATAGTACGCAAGTATAAACACCATGGGACCATGCAGCCGTCATACCGCTCAGGAAGGAGACACGTTCTGTCTCCTAGAGATTAATGTACTTTGGTGCAAATCAATCCCAGAACAACAGCAAAGGACCGTGTGAAGATGATGGAGGAAACAGGTACAAAAGTATCTATATCCACAGTAAAACAAGTTCTATATCGACATAACCTGAAAGTCCGCTGAGCAAGGAAGAAGCCACTGCTCCAAAACCGCCATAAAAAAGCCAGACTACGGTTTGCAACTGCACATGGGGACAAAGATTGTACTTTTTGGAGAAATGTCCTCTGGTCTGATGAAACAAAAATAGAACTGTTTGGCCATAATGACCATCGTTATGTTTGGAGGAAAAAGGGGCAGGCTTGCAAGCCGAAGAACACCATCCCAACCGTGAAGCACGGTGAGGAAGGAAAATGATGTGGATATATTGAAGCAACATCTCAAGACATCAGTCAGGAAGTTAAAGCTTAGTCGCAAATGGGTTTTCCAAATGGACAATGACCCCAAGCATACTTCCAAAGTTGTGGCAAAATGGCTTAAGGACAACAAAGTCAAGGTATTGGAGTGGCCATCACAAAGCCCTGACCTCAATCCTATAGAAAATATGTGGGAAGACCTGAAAAAGCGTGTGCGAGCAAGGAGGCCAACAAACCTGATTCAGTTACACCAGCTCTGTCAGGAGGAATGGGCCAAACTTCACCCAACTTATTGTGGGAAGCTTGTGGAAGGCTACCCGAAACGATTGACCCAAGTTAAATAATTTAAAGGCAATGCTACCAAATACTAATTGAGTGTATGTAAACTTCTGACCCACTGGGAATGTGATGAAAGAAATAAAAGCTGAAATAAATCATTCTCTCTACTATTATTCTGACATTTCACATTCTTAAAATAAAGTGGTGATCCTAAGTGACCTAAGACAATAGGAATATTTACTAGGATTAAATGTCAGGAATTGTGAAAAACTGAGTTTAAAATGTATTTGTCTAAGGTGTATGTAAACTTCCGACTTCAACTGTATACAGTACCAGTCAAAAGTTTGGACACACCTACTAATTCAAGGGTTTTTCTTTATTTTTACTATTATCGTATCTGAAGATTATGCCTTTGTTAAATGTTTTTCATGAAGAAATGGAATGTTGTTTGTGTTAGTATCAAGAGGGAATGTTTTGGGTGTGACGTCACATACAACAGACCGGAAGTGTCTTGTAGACAGGGGAGACTGGGGATTGGCCAGAAGAGGGAGCTTCATTGTTTATAAATAGGGGGGTTAAACGAAGAAGAAGTCAGAGCGAGCAGTCATTCGGAGGCGTCGCTCTCCGGGTGTCATGTCACCTGTCATTTATGCTGTAAACTCGTGATTTTAATAAAAGCCTCTAACACGATGCAGCATAGACGGACTCTTTGTTGACAGCAATAATGACCACCATTCATCAGATACGACATAATGGCGCCCAACGTGGGGCTGGGTTTGCGTCTCTTCCTTGTTTCAGTCAACCGCCAGGCTAACTCGCTTTGAAGCATGGCCAAAAAATGGTGAGTGTTTCTTACCGCTTCGGAGTTTGTTAGATTGGATACGACTTGTGTACACTGGAGAGATGTACCATATGACCTTGCCTCGGGTGGTGTTATTGCTGTTGACTAGAGTCTGCTAAAATGTTATTCCATTGGTAACGGTTGACAATGGGGAAATTTAGAGCATTAAGATAGATTCCATTGGTAACGGTTGACAATGGGGAAATTTAGAGCATTAAGATAGATTCCATTGGTAACGGGTGGCAATGGGGAAATTTAGAGCATTAAGATAGATTCCATTGGTAACGGGTGACAATGGGGAAATTTAGAGCATTAAGATAGATTCCATTGGTAACGGGTGGCAATGGGGAAATTTAGAGCATTAAGATAGATTCCATTGGTAACGGGTGGCAATGGGAAATTTAGAGAAGGCCGATATGCGCATTCTTTAGGGCACCGTGAATCTGGTAAAGACCTCGAAGCGAGGCGATTCTTTAGGAATGGGCCATGAAATCCTTGCAACGCGTTCGGTGTGGTAAGGTTGATTCTGGGAATTATAAGATGGATGGATTATATGCATGTTATGCTCATCGTATAGTTGACGAAGTATAATGCATGGGGTAACCTCTCTATGATTATCCAGAACTTACGGCAGCATAAAGTTAGGCGGAGATATGGATAATGATGGACAATGATTTGGCCACGGTGCAGGTTACTTAGGGCTGGGTAGGCCGCAGTTAGCTAGAGGCTAAAGCTAATGTTAATGCTAAATGGGAGTGGGTTTCATGCTACATGGTACATCGTGGCTAATGCTAATTGTGTTGTGTGCTACATGCTAATGTATCCTTAGAGACTCCATCGCGATGGACTAAGCCTCTTAAAATATGTATGTGTGTGTAGAATTTAAAGTTCTACGCAAATGTGAGCTCTGTTATGTGTAATTGTGTGAGTATAAGGTATAAAATAGTGAAGCTGTAGCGTAATGTTATCGTTCTATTGTCCGGGAATCGTATTATTGAATGTATGCGCATGCGTTTAATTTTGCGACACTACACTACAGAAAGGGGGAGTTTATGGCACGAGATTAGGACACGTTTTGGTTTACGGCACTAAAACTACGACATGCGGTTGTGCTCAGCCTACAAAACAAAATGGTTGGTTGAGGTCATAGGTCCCATTTGGGAGCTGCAGGGGCAGACAGAGAAACACACGGACAAAGAGAAGATAGATTTTAGCACGATTATTTTAGTTTCATCGGCGATGGTTAAAGATGAAACTTGTTTTGTAACCTATTGAATTTATAAATTAGATATATGGTAACGGATTATAATAAATTGAATTAAATAATTAAATGACGGATTAAAATAAAATAAAAATGTTTTTGAGCGATCTATTTAGTTCTGAGTTTAGTCTTAGAGTGAATAATGTAGAACGAACGAATATTGAATGGTTGGAAATACTCAGTGATTGCATTCACTACTAAAAGCTGTTTCTGTGTCTTTGTCCCTTGTCATGAGAGACAGGAGAGAGAGGGAGCGAGGAGATACAGGAAGTGATCACGTGACGCGGCAGAGGATCAAGTCAAAAAAAAAAAAGGTTACTGTTACAAGATATGTGATGTTATGACGATTTTACATAGGCTTGGCAAATGCTATTTCATTAAAAATTGCATTTTGGAAGCTCTGTGTATCACTGGGGTTTGATTACAGATGTGTTGGGAATCGAAGACTGACATTCTTCTGTAAATTTATGATAATTAGGGGTTATAGAGCAAGGGGTTACAGGCTTTGTTTATGGGTATTTTAGTCTGAAGATGACTAACTTGCATTTACTTGCATTTGATGGGTTGTGGTAAGATAGCCAACACTAATTGATAAATTGGTGACATAGGAATAAAAATTGGTTTTAATTATTCATGATTTTTAATTGATTTATTTGGATTTATTTGGAGTTGTTTAGGTTATATTAATAATTAGGGGGGGGGGAAGCCATAGGCTATACAGTCTAAAATAAAATAATTCACGATAAAGGAATATAAAAGGGTTTTTACAATGGGGAGAAAGGACAGCAAGGCTAGATGAAGGTGATTACACCGATTGATATAGGGGAAAAATAGTAATCCTTTAACTAAAGTAGTGTTAGAAAGTAGTGTTAGAAAGACTAATGGCAGAAGTTAGTACACCTTTCTCACATACGGATTCAGCAAAAAGACACCCACCTTACGAGAAGAAAAAGTACAGCTTAGGGATGTTTATTCTCAGCTTTCAGTGATCATCCAGCAGGGTGATTATGGCATCAGAGATGAAGATGAATAATAGATAGAGGACAAGCAGAAACGACGATGAAGATGGATCAAAACTCCAGAAGGAAGAAAATGTGATGTCTGGAAGAAAAGAGGGAGGTAAGGAGGATGGAACTTAAAGAAGATGAGGATGATGAAGATGAGAGTGATTGAGAGAGGTCATGGGTGGATATGACTCTGTGATCAGAAGGAAGTTGGCAAGAGAGGAAAGAAGAAGGATACACGAGATTTGATCTCTGATGGAAGTTGAAGATGAAGAAAGCGATGAAGATTTGGAGATTAAAGGTGCGTTATGTTCAAGAGGATTTTATCCTACAATGACTAGCAAAGAAGAAATAGAGATATAGACCGATGTTTATCAGGCCTGGATAAAGCAAATAGTTTAGAAGTAACACAGCTGAAGATACAGAAGAGGAGAAACTGCTGAGAAAAGGATCCCAAGAATTGGAGAAGAAGAAAGAACAGGACGAAGAAACTCTGAAAACTCAATCATACAACGGGTGGAGAAGATAAGTTTTGGTTATGAAGAATCAGAGTGAACCAAATCAACAATCACTGTTACAGCTTCAACTGAACAATATCAAATGCAATTGTATCAGCCACCAAGGGCGGCACCAGTTGATTCATATCCAAAGCCAGTTTATGGACAGACACAGAATTGGAGAAGAACAAAGAAGAAATAGAAGAAGGAGGAAGATTTCAGCTACACTTCCAGCAACTTTCAGAAGACTGTTATAATTGTGGACAGATTGGTTACTTTACCTGGGATGGAAATGTGCCAGGAGAAAACAACAGAGGAAGATATAGGAGCAAGTGAAGATCACCTGTTAGTGCTTAGAAGATCCGGAAGGGGGGTATCAGCTGAGAGCATCGATTAGAGAAGAAGAGAAAATAGCTAACTATTGAAGTGAAACAACTGACCATTAGAAGTGATAGTGAATAGGGGAAAACTTATCTGGGTTCAGCCTAAAGAGGTTAAACATCTCACTAATTGATAACTAATTAGGATAGGGATTTGAGGTAGTAAAACAGTTACTTACTCTTAAGGTACTAATATTAGAAGATACTGTTATTGCAGTGTTGGGAAGAGATGCATTGTTTAAATTGAATTGTACAATAAGATGTACACTAGATGACTGTCTATTAGACAATCTGTCTGAAAAGTTAAAAGGGGGGACTGTTTATTCTGGGTTACATTCTTACACTAAGGGATTTCAGGCTAGGCTAAAAGGTGTTTAGTCGTTTGCCAAGTCTGTGTGTAATGAGTCAGAAGCAGGTGGGGAACTTTCCCAATCACATATTCTAAAAATTTGGTGGTAAGGGATTTTGTGAATAAATCAGGGGAAAAAGTTTTAAATGTTATGAGAGAAAACATTAGATTAAAATAAGTTAGGAGTAGATTAGGGTTGAAGGAACTCTGAGACAGTAAGCTAAGTTTCAAAGTTAGTAGTAAGAGAGAGAACAATGGTGAAGGACACTGTAGAGTAGGAAGATCAAGGTAATTATAGGTGTATTTTGTGTAATCAAAAGTTTGAAAGTCAGGGATTTAGAGAAAGGACTGAGATTTGGGGAAAAAGTGACACTAGTGGTGATAGATGGAAGTACAAGTAAAGAGTTCAAAGTCTTAGGGGAAAACTGGGGAAATTAGAAGTAACAACAATAAGGACATCAACACGTGAGTCTAGTAAAACAACAGTGAGAAGCAATTTAACTCTTTCAACATTGATAGGTATTAAAGCCATAAATATATCGCATTTGGTTATAAGGGAACCAATACAGCACCAATTTTAGGGGAAAAAATACTTATTAGGGTTAGGATGGGGACGTTCCTCCCATATGGAGAGATAATTATGGAGAATAAGTATTGTTATCAGGACCAGATGTAGAAGCGGTGTCCCCTAGTCAGAGGAGGGATAGTTTGTACAACGATATGAAGTGGAAGAGGTTAGGAGTGACTGTTCACTTATGTTGCGTAATGTTACAGAGAAAGGTCAGGGAGAATATATGTATACTTATCTAGTGCAAGCATTAGAAGTTGTTCCGGTTAAGAATTATGGGTTAAAGGGCTATGTAATTCGTAAAGTGACGCTTATAATGGAAGATTTGAGGTCTGTTGACGTTTCCACAGTCATTGAGGGAGTTCAGGAGGAGTAGATTACAGTAGTCACTCCAACAGTAGATAATACACAGAGGATAATGGGAACTTTTGCACTAGAAGTAATTAGGGTTGATACAGCAATTAAATCAACTACTTTAATGGTAACTTTGGAAGGGATTAATGATACGATGGCAATAGCAAATGTAGGGAATATGACATCGACAACAACTTTTCTGAAGTAAATGGAGAATTTTAGACTCATGGGTTTATGTTACGGATGGAGAGTGCTGTCAAGGATAGTACGAATAGGGTTAAAATAGGAGAACAGATAGTGGTAGAGAGAATATAGATTCATCATGGAGGACAGGATGAGGTCTTTGATTGTAATGACAGACAGGGAGAGGTATCTGATCAGTACCGCTCGTTCTTCTGTTGTGGAAATTAGAGATAGATTAACTCATTCTGTAAGATCAGTGAGGAATCTTGAGGGTCCATGTCTGTTGAGAATTCCAGCACCAAACATGTTAGACAGTCGTTCGACCTCTATCAAGTATGTGTCAATCTTATGCTTTGTCATGACTGTGGTATCAGCAACAATCAGTAACAGATAAAATAATGTCGTTGTCAAAACATTTGTTTAAGCCTAGGGTTAGGTGTTATTAGGTTAAGTGAATTAACTTGTGTGAATTTGTTGGATGGTAAAGAAAATCAGGGAACAGCGTAATTGAAGCATTTGAGGTGTAACCATGGAGGGCTGGGGGTTGTTTTTGTTCTAATAAAACATATGAGGTAAGGGGGATGTTTATGGGAATATCAGATTGTGATGATTATATGATGATTTTGGATAAGCATGACCTTAAGGGTAGTAATGAGAAATATGTTACTTTTTATGTACCAGTTAGTAGGAACAGCAGGACTTTGATGGTTAAAAGATTAGCTTTTGACTGACAATGTGACTATGGGGAATTTTAGAGATATTTTGAGGGTTTGTGGTGATAAAATATATATTCTTACATTATGGATGGATAGGATTTTGTTACATGTCAACGTTGAAGCTTCCATATGAGGTTTTTACCATTATAAGAGGGATAGCACCGGACACAGCTAAATCTAGGGTTAAAAGGGTGACATGGCTACATGTCATAGTCTTCAAGCCTATTATTGAAGAATAAATCTAAGGGAGAAGGGGGGACTTTTTCCATGGTATGGTGTAACATTTGGGAAGATCATATTGATAATATTAGTAGATACTTTGAGTCCAGATAGTTCAGATAATATCACTGGGGTTATAGATGCATTGAAGGAAATAAGGGATGCATTTGGAAGACTTGGTTGCAAGATCAGTTAGGCCAGTAGGGGCAGTGATGGGTTACATTTTAATGGCAGCTTTGATAGCACTGTGAATTTGTTACTTACCTTTGAGAAAGTTATCATATTGAGATAGGTTGGAGAGTGATTCCTGGAGACAACACTCAGATGCCGGTGTTGACTGTTCCTGATCTGGAGGAAGATGGATGGACTACTGATGGATAAATATCATTTTTTTTATGAGTTGATTATTTTTCAAATTTTTTTTTTCAATATTGGGGTGATGTTGGTATGATTTATGAATCAAAGGGGGGAATAGGTTTATGTGATTCATGCATCATTTATATATCAGTTTATATTCTTAGTTGATATTCATGTTTAATTTGAAAGTGTTTGTTTTGCAAAAGATACTGTTTGGTCGTTTCTTTTTCTTCCAGAAGCATTTGGGGGAACATATGGAGATTGAAATACTCAAACAGGAACATGGGAAGGGACAATATGACTGGAGGAGATGAAACAAGGAGGGTGTGGCTGATTCCATCATCAACAGTCCATTGGAAGTCGAGACTACAGGGAGATGAAGTGTAGTGGACTACATTCCAGTGTCTGCAATGAAATATAGACATGTGTAATACATAATTGTGTCATATTCTTAGGGATTAATTTTTGTAGAATGATGTTTGATGTTATTGAATACATGTGAGGAACTTAGATGTTTTTGTTTATTTCGTGAATGTTTAGGGACAGGAATTTAGGCAGGGAGAGTTCCACGGTAAGGTCCAATGGGTTGACCAGCCTTACAATGAATGTTTTTGGATAGGATTTAGTTTGCAGGGGCTTACATGTGTATTTAATTGCATCATAGTTCAAATGCATTTACATGGCTAATGAGTTTATCTGGAGTACCGACGGTGGTTGCCTGGGGCAGAGGGACCGTGAGAGAATTTTACTGTCTTGATTGATGGATGGATATCTGAAAAGATGGCTGCCGGACAGTTTTTCGCTCTTACACTCCATAGAGATTTGTTCATATGTCATAGTAATGTATTCACACTTCATATGTCATAGTAATGTATTCACACTTCATATGTCATAGTAATGTATTCACACTTCATAAACCATTATTGCATAGAAAGGTATTTACACTCTAGAGGAGAATGTTTTTGGTTTAATGTTAAAGATACTCAATAAGATAAATTGTTACCAGTCATAATCCTATTCTGTTTGTTTTCGAGACGTTTAGTTCGTCTCGAAGGGGGGAATATCGTATCTGAAGATTATGCCTTTGTTAAATGTTTTTCATGAAGAAATGGAATGTTGTTTGTGTTAGTATCAAGAGGGAATGTTTTGGGTGTGACGTCACATACAACAGACCGGAAGTGTCTTGTAGACAGGGGAGACTGGGGATTGGCCAGAAGAGGGAGCTTCATTGTTTATAAATAGGGGGGTTAAACGAAGAAGAAGTCAGAGCGAGCAGTCATTCGGAGGCGTCGCTCTCCGGGTGTCATGTCACCTGTCATTTATGCTGTAACCTCGTGATTTTAATAAAAGCCTCTAACACGATGCAGCATAGACGGACTCTTTGTTGACAGCAATAATGACCACCATTCATCAGATACGACACTATTTTCTTCATTGTAGAATAATAGTGAAGACATCAAAACTATGAAATAACACATATGTAGTAACCAAAAAAGTGTTAAACAAATCAAAATATATTTGAGATTCTTCAAATAACCACCCTTTTGCCTTGATGACAGCTTTGCACACTCTTGGCATTCTCTCAACCAGCTTCACCTGGAATGCTTTTCCAACAGTCTTGAAGGAGTTCCCACATATGCTGAGCACTTGTTGGCTGCTTTTCCTTCACTCTGCTATCCGACTCATCCCAAACCATCTCAATTGGGTTGAGGTCGGGGGATTTAGGCCTGATTTACACAATCCCCTCTGAACAGTTGATGTTGAGATGTGTCTGTGACTTGAACTCTGTGAAGCTTTTATTTGGGCTGCAATTTCTGAGGCTGGTAACTCTAATGAACTTATCCTCTGCAGCAGAGGTAACTCTGGGTCTTCCATTCCTGTGGCGGTCCTCATGAGAGCCAGTTTCATCATAGCGCTTGATGGTTTTTGCGATTGCACTTGAAGAAACTTTCAAAGTTCTTGACATTTTCCGTTTTGACCTTCATGTCTTAAAGTAATGATGGACTGTCGTTTCTCTTTGCTTATTTGAGCTGTTCTTGCCATAATATGGACTTGGTCTTTTACCAAATACGGCTTTCTTCTGTATAACTTGCCACAACACAACTGATTGGCTCAAACTCATTAAGAAGGAAAGAAATTCCAGAAATTAACTTTTAAGAAGGCCCACCTGTTAATTGAAATGCATTCCAGGTGACTACCTCATGAAGTTGGTTGAGAGAATGCCAAGAGTGTGCAAAGCTGTCATCAAGGCAAAGGGTGGCTATTTGAAAAATCTCAAATAGAAAATATATTTTGATTTGTTTAACACTTTTTGGGTTACTACATGATTCCATATGTGGTATTTCATAGTTGTGATGTCTTCACTTTTATTCTACAATGTAGAAAATAGTAAAAATAAAGAAAAACCCTTGAATGACTAGGTGTGTCCAAAACGTTTGACTGGTAGTGTATATACATATATTTGTGTTTGTTTCCTAAACAGGTGGGGCTGAAAACAGGTGCCCCACCTGCGCATCACTTGTAGATGAAGCACACCAACTCAACAGTAGCCGAATGTAACCGAAGGTAGACATTTACATTTTAGTCATTTAGCAGACGCTCTTATCCAGAGTGACTTACAGTTTAGTGAATACATATTTATTTTTTATTTAGTTTTTATACTGGCCCCCCGTGGGAATCCCAGTATAAAAACCCTGGAATGGCGGCCATTCATTCCCTCCCCTACCCTGGACGACGCTGGGCAATTGTGCGCCGCCCATGAGTCTCCCGGTCGAGGCCGGCTGCGACAGAGCCTGGATTCGAACCAGGATCTCTAGGGGAATGGCACAGTTAGCACTGTGATGCAGTGCCTTAGACCACTGCGCCACTCAGGAGAATAGACGACCGAAGCATGTTTCCTCTTAATCAGCTGTGGTTCGGTTAGGCTCGGCCATATTGTAGAAGTTTTTGTCATGTGCGAATTGCATCAGTATTGAAAATAAAAACAGATATCAACCATATAGGCCTACAGACCAGCGTACTGAAATCAGGCTAATAAAACGTCCCTGTGGATATTCTCTCAGATTACCTCCTACATAAGGACAAACCAGCAGACAACAGGTAAAGTACGTTCAAATGAAGTTAATTCAACAGTCTGACTTGTGATGGAACTGTTCACAAAAAGTGAGCCTACATGAGAGTGACGAGAGAGGAGTCTTCCACTGTCGGATTCGTAGAGGCTACCCCATGAATAGCTCTGAATGTGTTTGCACGCAGACGCGTGGTTATCCAATCAATTACTTAAAGGCAAATGTTGTTGTAAAAAATATTATTTCACCAGCCTACAGTACAACATGCACATCAATACGTATGTATCATATAGTAAAAAAGCTCAAATTCAGCCGTGCAAGAGAGTTTAGGCTTACCTCCGCAACGCTGTACAGTGCAGTTGTTGTTCAGTCTGTGGTCTGCGTTGGAAGGCAAAACAGATCCGCGATTATATTGAAACTGAAAGTGTTTCTCTTATGTTTAAAATTGAGCTTCCGGGAAAGCACGACGTTTATTACAAACAGTCCCTGCTCTGCTGCAGTGATCCGTGATCTGACCTATGCCGCATTCAAGTGCTGGTAGGTACTAGGAACTCAGAAATGTTCGACTTACTAACGGGTTGAACGCGGAATATGTATAACCAACACGTATGGCGCGTTCAAGTGCTGGTAGGTACTAGGAACTCAGAAATGTTCGACTTACTAACGGGTTGAACGCGGAATATGTATAACCAACACGTTAGCAAGTCGAACATTTCCGAGTTTCCTAGTTCCATTCAGCACTTGAACGCAGCACTATTCCTACCTAGAACAATAGCCCGATAATTGCCTCAATAACGCCATTCACACAATTTAACATTTTGTTGATTCATTAAAAAGTTCCATCCCTTTGACTGGTGAAAATAAGTGAAGAAAAATAATATTAGTGGCAACTTTCACTTTCTGTATCTGCAGCCAAATGGGTGCCACTAGTTACCACAGCCACAAAGTCCTAATCCTCGCCTATTTTTTATAATTTCACTTCTTAAAATGTGATTTTAAACCTAACCTTAACCACACTGTGTTGTTGCTCCTAGACGTTTCCACTTCATAATAACAACACTTACAGTTCACCTGAGCAGCTCTAGCAGGGCAGAAATTTGGAAGTCCCTCTCATATTGAAAGTGAAAGTGCTGTATGTTTGTATATTTATTTGACGCTGAGCAATATGTCCTTATAGACCCAGAGCAATACATTGTGTTACTGACAGCATTAATTACGTGTTTGCAGAATGTTGGAACACACTGTACTTTGTTGGATCCATTCCCTTAGGGGTCACTCAGTGCATATAACGGTTGTGCAGCAATCATTGTACAACTGTAGCAGGCAATGCTGACACACATTGTTTTGTTTAGACCTTTTGTAGCTTTCATCAGTCAATCCTCAACTGGCCCTATAGATATGTGAGTGAGGTGACAGAGCGGATCAAGGTGAATTCTTCCAGTGCAGCTTCATCCTCTCACAATAAGGAGGAAGGAGGGGACGCCCAGTTTGTGCAGTTCTTTCCTAATTTTGTGTGGGGCACCAAAGATTTCACTCTACTACTTGAGATCGATGGCAGAAACGTCACTGAAGATGGGTATCTGGAGCATTCCTGGATCTCAGAAAAGGTGACATTAGCACTAGCCACCACTCCAATGATCAACTGTGCACAATGTCTCTCCATAGAATAGTGCACCATGAACAGTTATACAGTTGGAATAAACATTATCTCACAAAGAACATAGGGGTTGAAAAACAAGATGATTGATATTGGCTCTGACTGTGTCTAAATGACCTATTATTAAATAATTCCTATGAAAATGTATTGTCGGATTACACTCATAATCAAACAGACTAATAAAGTTAATGACATTATTTTATCCGGTTTGTTTTTTGGTCATAAAGTATTCTACATTATGTTAATTGAAGCATATCTCTTGATATGCTTGTCTGTTAATGATTGTGTGTTTGGATGGTGAACTTTAAGGGCCTGCCTCCCAGCCACAGATTAGGCCTCCCAGACGAGATTCTCCATTGAACACACTTTTTTGTCCAGCCCAGTACAAGTCCTAATCTGTATCTGGGAAACCAGCCCTAAAAATTGTGTAATGTCAACTGTAATGGTGAATGCTGACTATCATTCAGGTGGGGGTAGAAAGAACCTGATGTACAACCTCCCACGAGAGTGCATCCGGAACTACTTCCCCTCGCGCAAGTGCTTTGTATTCCCCACCCCTACAACTCCTGCCAACATGCCCCGCCTGGATTCCATGGATGAGGTTGACCTCTGTGGAAGCTTCCGAACGGTTGCAGATACTTTCTGCCGTTTCATTTCCCAGGAGAACTGTACAAAAACTGTGAAAGGGGGCCACAAAGTTACCGGAAGAAGTAAGTCAAATA
The DNA here is from genome assembly GCF_964263955.1 of Coregonus lavaretus. Taxonomy (NCBI): domain Eukaryota; kingdom Metazoa; phylum Chordata; class Actinopteri; order Salmoniformes; family Salmonidae; genus Coregonus; species Coregonus lavaretus. Next base: position 20,587,640 of record NC_139992.1, read on the forward strand.
TCTGCAGATTCTGCACAGATGCATTGAATGTAGCCTATGTTATTGTCCCACCAAATGTATACACTTATATTTTTCTTCCCGCCTCTAACTGATTGCAGTGCTTGGCCACTTGGTTAACACCTATGTGGAGACCATAGCCAAAGGCTCTGTGCCCTGTCTAGAGAATGCAGTGCTGGCCATGGCTCAAATTGAGAACCAGGCTGCTGTGGATGAGGGCCTGGCGGTGTTCCAGAGGGGCATGGAGGTGGTAAAGGCCTTATTCCCAGTGGACATGGGTCAGATTTCAACTCATCACCTCTGCTCAGACCACCAGGCCATACAGGCGTTCATGAACCGATCTTTCAAAGACAAAAATTTGGATTTCTTGAAAGCGTTAGCGGTAAGCGTCATCATTTGAGATCTGTGCCTGGGACAAACACTGACCTAGTTTCCCTAAAAAAGTCTCAACTCTTACAGGTGGCCATTGCAAAGCACTACGCTGACCTTCTCATCCAGAACGAGGATGCCTCAGAGAAGAAGTGTGCGGCCCTTCTGGAGAAACGGTCTACTCCGATGGCCCAGAAGATTAAGGAGGGGATTTACGCCACACCTGGAGGATATGAGCTTTACTGCAATCACCATGACAACATGGTGGCACAGTACCGGGCCGAGCCCAAAAAAGGAGTTGGGGTAAGAGCTTCGAACTGAATCCTTGCTAGGGCTGAAACATACATCAAAAAATCCATATTGAACACTGGAGCTGTTCTCATCTTTCAGGCCGATCCACTCAGTTTCAATGTCGTAGATTACTTGCTGTTCTTTCTATCAACCTCTAATGTTACTGTTATGTTATGATTTACAGTAGCTTCCATTATGTATGTTTAGGCATTCTACAACATCATACCAGAAACATCAAACAATGATAAAACATGTAGCCTTTGGGGGTGTTTTCTGCAGGCTGGGGATATTCTGGAGCAATTCCTGAGGGAGAAGAGTCTAGAGAAGAGTTCCATTCTGCAAGCTGACAAAAAACTGACCGAAAATGAGAAAAAGATCCACAGTAAGTCCAAAATATAGCAAGGGATGTTATTTTCTGGTTGAATTCAGGTTTTTGGTTGGAGTGACTTCTCACAATAAATTGGTGATAATCTTGCACATGCACTAAGTCAACATAGATCTGGGATGTTTGAAAGAGTACGTATGCGGGCTAAAGTTTAACCTAAAACTTATGGCCTACTCCAGAACTTGGAAAAGATCAGGGGCTGTCTGTTGCCTCCATATGAGAGAGAACATGAGTAGTCTAGAAGCTAGAGTATTTTCCTACCTCAACTCTTCCTTTGGACCTTGCAGAGGAGAAGGAGAGATCAGCTGTGCTGGAGCAGGAGAAGAAGGCTGCTGAAGAGAAACGGGCGGAGATGGATTTACCATGACTGGGAATACAGATATGCATCTGTTGGTCACAGATACCTTAAAAAAAAGGTAGGGGCATGGATCAGAAAACCAGTCAGTATCTTGTGTGACCACCATTTGCCTGATGCAGCCTTACACATCTCCTTTGCATAGAGTTGATCAGGCCGTTGAGTGTGGCCTGTGGAATGTTGTCCCACTCCTCTTCAATGGCTGTGCGAAGTTGCTGTATATTGGCGGGAACTGGAACAAGCTGTCGTACACGTCGATCCAGAGCATCCCAAACATGCTCAATGGGTGACATGTCTGGTGAGTAGGACCACCATTTGCCTGATGCAGCCTTACACATCTCCTTTGCATAGAGTTGATCAGGCCGTTGAGTGTGGCCTGTGGAATGTTGTCCCACTCCTCTTCAATGGCTGTGCAAAGTTGCTGTATATTGGCGGGAACTGGAACAAGCTGTCGTACACGTCGATCCAGAGCATCCCAAACATGCTCAATGGGTGACATGTCTGGTGAGTACGCAGGCCATGGAAGAACAGGGACATTTTCAGCTTCCAAGAAATGTGTACAGATCCTTGCGACATGGGGTCGTGCATTATCATGCTGAAACATGAGGTGATGGCGGCGGATTAATGGCACGAAAATGGTCCTCAGGATCTCGTAACAGGATCTCTGTGCATTCAAATTGTCAGTAGCTTATGCCGGCCCATACCATAACCCCACCGCCACCATGGGGCACTCTGTTCACAACGTTGACATCAGCAAACTGCTCGCCGACACGACACCATACATGCTGTCTCCCTGTACAGTTGAAACTGGGATTCATCCGTGAAGAGCACACTTCTCCAGCGTGCCAGTGGCCATCGAAGGTGAACATTTGCTCACTGAAGTAGGTTACGACGCCAAACTGGAGTCAGGTCAAGACCCTGTTGAGGACGACGAGCACGCAGATGAGCTTCCCTGAGACAGTTTGTGAAGAAATTATTCTGTTGTGCAAACCCACAGTTTCATCAGCTGTCTGGGTGGCTGGTCTTAGACGATCCCGCAGGTGAAGAAGCCAGATGTGGAGGTCCTGGGCTGGTATGGTTACACGTGGTCTGCAGTGTTGAGGCCAATTAGACGTACTGCCAAATTCTCTAAAACGACGTTTGAGGCGGCTTATGGTAGAGAAATTAACATTTAGTTACAGTGGGAAGAACAAGTATTTGATACACTGCCGATTTTGCAGGTTTTGCTACTTACAAAGCATGTAGAGGTCTGTCATTTTTATCATAGGTACACTTCAACTGTGAGAGACGGAATTTAAAACAAAAATCCAGAAAATCACATTGTATGATTTTTAAGTAATTAATTTGCATTTTATTGCATGACATAAGTATTTGATCACCTACCAACCAGTAAGAATTCCAGCTCTCACAGACCTGTTAGTTTTTCTTTAAGAAGCCCTCCTGTTCTCCACTCATTACCTGTATTAACTGCACCTGTTTGAACTCATTACCTGTATAAAAGACACCTGTCCACACACTCAATCAAACAGACTCCAACCTCTCCACAATGGCCAAGACCAGAGAGCTGTGTAAGGACACGAGGGATAAAATTGTAGACCTGCACAAGGCTGGGATGTGCTACAGGACAATAGGCAAGCAGCTTGGTGAGAAGGCAACAACTGTTGGCGCAATTATTAGAAAATGGAAGAAGTTCAAGATGACGGTCAATCACCCTCGGTCTGGGGCTCCATGCAATATCTCACCTCGTGGGGCATCAATGATCATGAGGAAGGTGAGGGATCAGCCCAGAACTACACGGCAGGACCTGGTCAATGACCTGAAGAGAGCTGGGACCACAGTCTCAAAGAAAACCATTAGTAACACATTACGCCGTCATGGATTAAAATCCTGCAGCGCACGCAAGGTCCCCCTGCTCAAGCCAGCGCATGTCCAGGCCTTCTGAAGTTTGCCAATGACCACCTGGATGATCCAGAGGAGGAATGGGAGAAGGTCATGTGATCTGATGAGACAAAAATATAGCTTTTTGGTGTAAACTCCACTCGCCGTGTTTGAAGGAAGAAGAAGGATGAGTACAACCCCAAGAACACAATCCCAACCTTGAAGCATGGAGTTAGAAACATCATTCTTTGGGGATGCTTTTCTGTAAAGGGGACAGGAAGACTGAACTGTATTGAGGGGAGGATGGATGGGGCCATGTATCGTGAGATCTTGGCCAACAACCTCCTTCCCTCAGTAAGAGCATTGAAGATGGGTCGTGGCTGGTCTTCCAGCATGACAACGACCTGAAACACACAGCCAGGGCAATTAAGGAGTGGCTCCGTAAGAAGCATCTCAAGGTCCTGGAGTGGCCTAGCCAGTCTCCAGATCTGAACCCAATAGAAAATCTTTGGAGGGAGCTGAAAGTCCGTATTGCCCATTGACAGCCCCGAAACCTGAAGGATCTGGAGAAGGTCTGTATGGAGGAGTGGGCCAAAATCCCTGCTGCAGTGTGTGCAAACCTGGTCAAGACCTACAGGAAACGTATGATCTCTGTAATTGCAAACAAAGGTTTATGTACCAAATATTAAGTTCTGCTTTTCTGATGTATCAAATACTTATGTCATGCAATAAAATGCAAATTAATTACTTAAAAATCATACAATGTGATTTTCTGGATTTTTGTTTTAGATTCCGTCTCTCACAGTTGAAGTTTACCTATGATAAAAATTACAGACCTCTACATACTTTGTAAGTAGGAAAACCTGCAAAATCGGCAGTGTATCAAATACTTGTTCTCCCCACTGTATCTGGCAACAGCTCTGGTGGACATTCCTGCAGTCAGCATGCCAATTGCACGCCCCCCTTTAAAACCTGAGACATCTGTGGCATTGTGTTGTGTGACAAAACTGCAAATTTTAGAGTGGCCTTTTATTGTCCCCTGCACAAGGTGCATCTCTGTAATGATCAGGCTGTTTAATCAGCTTCTTGATATGCCACACCTGTCAGGTGGATGGACTATCTTGGCAAAGAAGAAATGCTCACTAACAGGGAAGTAAACAAATTTGTGCACACAATTTGAGAGAAATAAGCTTTTTGTGCGTGTGGAACATTTCTGGGATCTTTTAATTCAGCTCATGAAATATGGGACCAACACTTTACATGTTGCGTTCATATTTTTGATCAGTATACTATTTATGTCTTATATTCTTTGAGAACGTTGTCTATTGAAGCAAAATATAATTCATATGGATATTATTTCATTTGAAAACATAACCAATCTCTGGAGTTGTATATAAAATGCATATGAGTTTATAAATAAATACATTTTTTTGAATCCACTTTGAATCTGTTAGTGTTTATGTAAGTAGTAGTAGTCTGTTACTGACTCGCATCTGGAAAACCCCAATTATGCCTTCATGGCCTGACGCTCCTCTTTTTGTTATTTTTGTTATTTATTTTATTGAATATTAAAACATACAATCTACCTGCAGTGAAGCCACTCACAATTACATTCAGTCATTTAAATTTTTGTCATTTAGCAGACACTCTTATCCAGAGCGACTTACAGTTAGTGAATATATATATAATATCTATATATATTTTTTTCATACTGGTCCCACGTGGGAATTGAACCCACAACCCTGGCGTTGCAAACGCCATGCTCTATCAACTGAGCTACATCCCTGCCGGCCATTCCCTCCCCTACCCTGGACAACGCTAGGCCAATTGTGCGCTGCCCATGAGTCTCCCGGTCGCGGCCGGCTGCGACAGAGCCTGGATTCGAACCAGGATCTCTAGTGGCACAGCTAGCACTGCGATGCGGTGCCTTAGACCACTGCGCCACTCAGTCATCTAACAGACTCCCATCCACAGTGACCCACGAAATCAACCAGGGTCAACACCCTGCCCAAGAGCACGTCGACAGATCTCCCACCAAGTCAAAATGGGGACCCGAACCAGCGACCTATCGGCCACCGGCCCAAGCTCCCAACCGCCAGGCCAACAACCCTCCAAGATCCCCCGACAGCTGCCCCCCAAAAAAAAACCTCTCCCTCCAACCCACCAGAGAGCAATAGATAGCAAGCTCCATGAGCAGGAAAAGCTGATGGCTAAGGGCTTCACAGAGAAAGAGGCAGCCAAGAAGGAGGAGATACAGAGCCTGAGAGAGAAGGAGGAGGCCAAGCGCGAGGAGAAGGAAGGGCAGTCTTGTAACTTCAGAGCCATAGCACAGGGTGTCATAGAGAGTGTCAGCAATGGCTTAGGTCACTACTTTAACTATAGGAAAGCCTGTGAGGAACGCAAAGCAGTTGTGTTAAAGGAGCGAGTCAGATCCACTCTCAAACTCAAATCAGGTAGGGTTGGCAGTATCCCTGATATGGAGCGCATGACACTCAAGCAAGACAAGATGACCACGCCCAAACTCAAAATGGGAGCAGTTAGCAACTCTAAAGACAATAAAACTCTGCCCAAAGTCAACACAGGTACAACTGGCAAAAGCCCTGGCTCAGAGTTCTAAAGGATGCGCCAGAGAATGGTCAATGGTCCAGATCAGCAGCCACACCTTTCTCCAGTCTCATCATTAACCAGAAGAGCCCACTAAACTACTAGGAAATAGTGCAACAGAAACACTGCTGTGCAACAACGGTACAATGAGGCCAAACCAGCTGTCAGTTCACAGAAGTCAGTTCCTCAGTTTATAACCATTCATTTCTCATTCTGATAACCTTTTAAATATTATTAAATGTTATTATAGACCAGTCTTAGAATTGGAGAGTTAAGATGTGTGCTTTCTTTTGTTCTTGGATGTAGGGTAAAATATATGAGCTTGCTGAACTTGTGTTAGAAATTGCGTAATTCAAATCTGGTATTAGAATAAGAATCAAGAGATCTTCAATCCAAGCTTAATTTATTATATGCAAAATGTATGTATGATAAGTATGAAGGTTCGTATATACGGGTCCACTGAAATACCACGCAGGGCACTCAGAGAACTAACACATTGTTTACAGGTTATTTCTCAAATACTCTGACAGATAGTTCCCACCTCTTCTGTTGGCCAACCAGAGTAAAGGACTGAGTGTGGTTTAGACTTTACTCAGCCAATCCGTTGGCGCAGGGGTTGGTCCCAACTCCTCGGCGCTTCATTTGTTGCACACTGTTGCCAGGCACAAGTTTATCATAACAACCTGTGGAGTCAGCACCCAAAAGACACCATTCCACTGTACTCCATGTACCCACGTTCAAGGACGGTTTCACAGACAACAAAGAGAGAGTGTTCGTATCTGTGAGAAATACAAGTCTTATTTCATCCTAGCCCCTAACGTTCCCCACATGAATCACAGCCTGCTATGTGAAACAATCCATATCAGTACAGTTCAAACCTATGCTCCTCATTAATGCATTCCTTCCAAGCTATTCATCACATACAGATCCAATTATGAGAAAAATAGAACCCAACAATCCCCCTTTTGACGCCCTCTAGAGTGTCACTCCACCAAGCCTGGTAGGTCATATCCTTAGGTCGGAGTCCGGGATTGGGCCGTATCTCACCATCTGTTTGGAAACCACCTTCTCCATCTCCTTTTCTCACCAACCCTCAGACACAGGAAATAAGACAACATCCACAAAGAACAAGTATACCCACAGAAGCTATAACTTCACACAGAATAGTCACAGCAATAGTTTTCCATTTACCAAATATGTTATCAAACCAACCGTTTATGGAGCTATCAATACCAGAGTTCTCAACCAGTTCGTTCGCCAGCGTGGTGAGTCCCTGAAGCGCTTTGGTCACGGACCCGTCCGGTGCTGTGTTGTTGGAGATGAAAGTACAGCACATATATCCAAACAGAACACAAACCCCGTCCCGCTCAGCCACAAGCATATCTAAAGCTATTTTATTCTGCCATGTCATTAAGCTAGTTGCCACTGTCTGCTCAGCTAATCTTTGCTGGTTATAGTACATATAATTCATCCAATCTATGTTTTTATTAATTGTTGACCACCAGAAAATACTTAATTCAAACCCAGCTGCGATCTGATTCCTAGCTTTGAATTGTTCTGGAACCCCTCGGGGTACTGCTATCCCATCAATATATATCCTTTCATCAAAGGATCCCGGGAGGAGGTCCTACTTTCTACGTGACAACTCACCAGTCTCTGACACGTTTGATTGTTTGCGTATGTAGGTGAGTTCACAATCAGTTATCACCACACAGCCATCAGATGTCAGCACGGGCCTGGTTTTGGTTCCTAAAATCCTCTGGCTGCAACAAAGAGGAGAGATTAGTCATGGTCTCTTTAGTTGTGATATTGTCTGTGTGGGAGCAGGAGCTAAGATGCCCTACCCTGTATCCTATCTTATTAGTCCTAGAAAAACAATAAGACTCCGCTGTGACTTCAAACTGAGGCAACCCAGGTCGGGATGACTTTGTTATCGGGGGATACAGATAGTGCAAGTTACTACAAGACTCTTTCACCACATTCCCAGGTGGCTTGCATGGAACCTGACAGAGAGTCAAAGCCTGTCAAGGGGAACTGAGTAGTTGTTAACCTTGGTTTGGCTGTCCTACAGGTACAACAGTCCTCTTTAGACCGTATACTGAATCCATTCCAACCACAGGTTAAAATCTATTTACTCCGTCTCCATCTGTACTACTTCCTTCAGGTCTATAGTTTGCACTGTCTCACTACCTCCCTCAGAGAGGTTTACTCTATAGGGTGCCCCAGTTGAAGAAGATATCTCACTTATCAGGTCTGTAATCTGTTTTAGCATAATTCAGACTTTCAGACAGGACCTACCCTCATATGGGTCGCACTGCCATTTCTGATAATTCCCTACTTTCACAATACTACACCTGTCCCTAAACTGTGTATGGAGATTGACATATTTCCCCCCCCCGCTTGGTATAAGCAACTACATAGTCCCAGGATGTACATGGTGACATACATGTGGTGATGTCCTTCCCTAAAGTCCCTAGTATTTCCCCTTTCCCTACGTCTAGCTGTCTCCTATGCCTTTTCAACTTGTGTTAGGTTAACTACCACTTCTGGCTGAAACAGGAGGGTCCGTGTGTGTTAGGAATATGGCCCCCACAATCAGACAGCTACCTACCGTCGGGAGACCTGTGAATCCCCACCCTCGCCCTGAGAACATGTCAGACGCCAGAGGCCAACCCATTGCTTCACCTTCTATCGAACTCACACAGGGATGATCAGACAGGGTAAGGGAATCTTCGTTAAGGAGCCAACCCCCGAGCACTAGTGGTGATCGGTTCTTTCTCCTAACTCTGTGTTTGTTCGTCAGGTGTAGCTGGGTTTACCTTTTTGCAGTGAGTGACATGCACCCAGATGGATCTCTCAGCTATTCTGCTGGCAAAGGCAGCACTTGGTAGAGCCCTTCCCGCCAGGCCTGCTTCAGTCTCCTTGTTAGATAGTGGGTCACCTACTCCTTTAGTTCACCTGTGGGGCACAAAACCTCTGACATACGGGTGTGGTTAATAAACTATCTTCACACATACATGTTCAGCTCTCAATTTCGAATCTTTTTTTTAAAAAGTATTTTGTCCTCTTCTTCGTATACATTTATTATTTAATCCTACCATCTCCTACCATACCATCCATCCCCCATTTGACACATGATTTGGCCATGTGTCAATATTACCACCTACCTAAACAATCACTTTAGTTAATATTGGTAATTCATTATCCAATTGCCATCCCTCCACTCTCTCTTCTGTTATTTTATGGTTCAAATCATATATATTATTACCAAATTATAATCTTCTTCACACTTTGCACAGTATTACAAATTACCCTCAACTTAGTAAAATAAACTCTTAAAATAAAATCTTAAAGTCCTCCTCTCATGCCTTTAGAATTTACTAGTGTCGATGATTAAAATAACACCAGAATGTTAAAACAGAGTTCAGAGGCCATTGAAATCATTTAACGAACTGTTTAATCCCATAGTATACTAAACATTACCATTATTCTAAATATTTCATAATTGTTAGTTATCTCAAGTGTTCATTAAGTCCTCATGACATTCATTCTCATAAGAAATCATATATACCCCAAACTCAGCCAAAACCTAAAAACTCCATAAAATTCACTGTGTGTGTGCTCCTCTAAGACCTATCACCCTTGACCTGCTGAAAACCCCCCATAATTGAAACAACAAGGCTTTATAAACATCATACTAGGTGTGTTGTTTTTTGTTTGAAAAACCCAATTTGAAAAATAACAACCACAAATATAGTTAGGCTCAACTTAATTTGGTAGCTCCCTCTTATGACCTAAATACTGCCTAACTGAGATGAGCTAATCTCTTTCTCCTGGTTATAATCTAAAGATGGTAGTACACACAAAACATGATACAGATATCCCCAGTCTTAACCCATCAATAATTGTTTGTATCAATCTAATTCCTCATAACTAATCTATAAAACCACTCAAAATTCCTAGAGTATACAATGATTATTTAATTGATTACCCTAACTCTGCTACATGTGATCTCATCTCAAATGATCCATTATCAATTATTTGCTCAACCCCCTAGGAAAATCTTTCTCCCCTTCTATTGTTCCTGTCCCCCCTGTAAATGTCATATTTGAGTTTTTAGCCAATACAATCACAGTTACATCAAATGTTCCCTCATTTAATGGTATTTTCTTCCTAATATAACTTCCCTAAATGAGATTAAATCCCCTGCCTTCCTCTACTATCCTTATATCATTACTGGATCAATGATAATAATTGTAATAACTATTTCACATTAAATTGTGTCTTTTTTCTGAGAATGTTATAATTGTAGCCTATTCCATCACTTTAGTTTAAAATATAAGTTTGTAACAAATCCATAACCCACCACAGGCTGGCGCTATTCCCCCATCACAACAGCCAATGTCACTTGCATCCACTTAACCAAAATACATTATCGTTCTAAAATGTACCAAAAATTTATATTTTCCCGCTAAACCATTTCAGTTCGCTATTCAATTTATTTAACTGTTCTCTCTGATTATTTTTTTTTTTAGCATGATGTTCCTACCATCTGAACTGTACTGTCTCTCACCCTCCCCTTGCTCCTTCGGGGAGAGCGAATGGTAACCTTATAACATTATTATTATTATAACATATTTTCATAGACTTTTCTAGAATACTTCTATTTAAGCTATCTGTTACGAACCCCGTGGCTTTGAACGTCTAGGGTGATGGACATGAGATCCGTAACATAATTCATGTAAATTATAAGTGTGGCATGGAACAGTGAGAACAAATATGACACCACAACCATGAACTACCGTCAAACACAAATGGTTTATTTCTGAACACACGGTAAAGGTTTGGGAAAAAGGGCTGAGCAGGACCCAAGAAATGAAACAATAGTGTAAAACACCCCTAAACTGATCTTGCCTGCCTCAAGAACCGCTAGGCTACTGCTACCATACAAAAATACAGTGGGTGGTCCACTCAGGTCTAACTAGTGTTTATAGACAGTTCTTTCTACGGGAAATGTATGCCCAAGGGCAGCTAGCTCAAACTCCCCTTTTCCCAGAAACACACAATAGTTACCAACCAGAGTAACCAGCAAATAAATGAGTACTCTATACACAGGACATCACAGTATCCATTACTCACATACAAAACAGTGGTCTAACAAAATTACCAACCAGAATAACCGGCAACTTAGTGAGTAAACAAAAACAGGACACCACAGTGTCCATACTCACATACAGAAATAGTCTCTCTCTCCCAACAAACACAAGTGACTGGTTTTTATATAATGGGATGTGTGATTGAAAGAACGAGTAACAGGTGGTGCAATGCACAGGAATGTTCACTGATTGGTCCAATCAGCAGACACCTCAACGACCACCAATCAGGAACATACAGGACACCTGTGATTAGGGCAGAAGGAGTAGAAACACACAAAAACACAGGATACCTGTATCCGTAACACTCCCACCCTTGAAAGAGCAAACCACAATGGTTTGCGACACACGTACCATCACAACACCAAAAATTCAATAATCATCCTGCCGGGATAAAAAAAAAACCTAGATCATTACACACGAGACAAAGCATCTGCCAACACATTATCCAACCCCTTTTTGTGGCGGATCTCCAAATTATAATTTTGCACGACAAGTGCCCAACGCATAAGGCGTTGGTTCTGGTTGTACATCCGGTGGAGAAAAACTAAGGGGTTATGGTCAGTATACACTATCACTGGTAATGCACTGGAACCAACATAAACTTCAAAGTACTGCAGAGCTAACAACAAAGCTAGAGCTTCTTGTTCAATGGTGGAATAGTTTGTCTGACATTTGTTAAATTTCCGTGAAAAATAACAGACAGGATGGTCCACTCCACTCTGGTCTTGCTGCAGTAGAACAGCACCAGCACCTCTGGCACTTGCATCTACCTCCAGTTTAAACGGTCGTTCAAAATCTGGCGCAGCAAGAACAGGAGTACTACATAAAAAAATAAAAATAAAAATACATAAGAGTGCTTTAGCAGTGTTGAAAGCAGTACAACAATCTTCAGACCATACCAATTTTCTCGCCGGACTGAGCAAATCCGTTAATGGAGCAACTACCGCAGAGAAATTTTTACAGAAACTACAGTAGTAGCCAACCATCCCTAAAAAACGGCGTAGCTCTCTTCTGGTGGTAGGTGCGGGAAATGCGTTTATAGCTGAGACCTTGGCATCTACAGGGCGCACCTGACCATGGCCGACCTGTTTACCGAGATAAGTAACAGTGGCCTTCCCAAACTCGCACTTTGCTAAGTTCAGGGTTAGAGAAGCGGTTGCTAGACGTTCACACACTACCCTTAGAGTTTTAACATGATCAGACCACTCAGTTGAATAAATTACCAGATCATCAAGGTAAGCACTACAATTAGGAACTCCAGCCAATACTGTGTTAACCAGGCGTTGGAAAGTGGCTGGTGCGTTCCGCATCCCAAATGCCATGACAGCATATTGTAGGAAGTGATCTGGGGTCACAAAGGCAGAAATGTCGGAGGCACGTGGGGTTAACGGCACCTGCCAGTAACCTTTTAGAAGATCTAGTTTGGTTACATAAGTAGCAGCACCAACAGTATCAATACAGTCATCCAGTCTGGGTAACGGGAACGAGTCGGGCACTGTGACAGCATTGACCTTCCGATAGTCCGTACATAATCTGGATGTCCCATCAGGTTTAGGAACCAGAATGCACGGAGAACTCCAAGGACTTGAACTTGGCATAGCCAGGTTATTCTCCAGCAAATAACCGACCTCACCCCTCATTATCTTTCTCTTAGCGACGTTGACACGATAAGCATGTTGCTTGATAGGTGCAGCGTTTCCAACATTAATGTCATGTTCTAACACATTTGTACATGTAGGAACATCATTAAAAAGACATGGAAAGCTGTGTAATAGTCTCACAATATCATCTGACTGTCTGTCCGTTAAATGAATCAGGCTTGACGGGAGAGACAGCAGCATCTCTGAATTGGGCAATCTAGCACACTGCTGCTGAGTATTGCGCAACTCCAAACCATCTCCGTCCACATCATTAACATGACCTCCCACTACAGCCGTAGCAGCAATAGAGACAGCCGACTCGGCCAGTTTCTCTGGACTGTCTACCTGAGTGACGGGCCTGGTGTGGTATGTCTTCAACATGTTAACGTGGCACACACGAGATTGGCGTTTTCTATCAGGAGTCTGTATCACGTAGTCAGTTTCACTTAGTTTCTTTTCAAGACATAAGGACCAGAGAAACGTGCTGACACTGACGCTCCTGGCACAGGCAACAATACAAGAACTTGGTCACCTGGCTGCAGTGAACGAGAAACAGCCTGTGTGTCATTGTGTCGTTTCATCCGTTTCTGTGAGGAAGACAGCGCTTCCTTTGCTAGAGCACAGGCAGCATGTAGGCGCTCACGAAAGCGACTAACGTAGTCCAACACATTTTCTTTCACACACAACTCTTGTGACAAAAACTGATCCTTAAGGACTTTCATAGGTCCTCTCATGGTGTGTCCAAACACCAGTTCAGCTGGGCTGAACCTTAGGGATTCCTGTACTGTCTCACGGACAGCAAACACAACTAGAGGAACTCCCTCATCCCAATCTTTCTCAGATTCCAAGCAATATTTACGGAGCATAGACTTAAGGGTCTGATGCCAACGTTCAAGCGCACCCTGAGACTCTGGGTGATATGCGCTTGACACACGGTGTGTAACTGACAAGGATTTTAACACTTGTTTGAAAAGTTTAGAAAGGAAATTCGTACCCTGATCAGTTTGTATCACCTTAGGTAACCCAAAAGTTGAGAAGAATTTGATCAACGCTTTACTCACCACTGGAGCAGTAATCCTTCGCAGAGGAATGGCCTCTGGGTACCTGGTGGCCACACACATAATTGTCAACATAAACTGGTTACCAGATTTTGTTTTTGGTAATGGTCCAACACAATCAACCATCACATGTTCGAAGGGTTCACCTATGGCCGGTATGGGACAAAGAGGCGCGGGGGAAATAACCTGGTTCGGTTTCCCAACTACTTGACAGGTGTGGCAAGTCCGACAGAACTGAGCCACATCTTGTTTTAAGCCAGGCCAAAAGAAATGTCGCAAAACACGATCATAAGTCTTGGTGACTCCCAGATGTCCGGACCACTGGTGATCATGAGCGAGGGATAAAACATTTTGTCGAAAGGCTGTAGGAATCACTATTTGGTAAACAGCATTCCAATCTCCGCCAGCGTCAACATGGGATGTCCATTTACGCATGAGGAGATTACCATCAATGAAGTATGCCATGTTTTTCTTCTTTAGCTCCTCCTCTGAGACAACACTAGAAAAACATTTAGCCAGGCTAATGTCAACCTGTTGGTTAGCGATCAGCTGCTCACGAGTAACTGGTAACTGTATTGCCTCAGCAACAAGTTCCACATCCTTCTTCCTTTCTCTGGGCTGTTGGTCAGACTGCACCAGCTTACCAGAGGTAGCACCCGAACTATCCTCTGGGTCACACTCTCTGAATAGAATCGTGTTCGACAAATCTATCACTTCACCCACTTGTCGTGCTTGAGCACGTGTGACAGCACAAGCGGGGAACACATCTGGATAACCCTGTGCCAGCTCCTCGGAGAGAGACTGGTCACTTTTATCCAATACGGGTATCACCTTTCCTCCGGCAATATCGTTGCCCATTATAAATGTCACACCTTTTACTGGCAACATAGGACGTACGCCAACTCTGAACAATCCACTGACTAACTCAGAGTGTACGTTCACAAAGTGCAATGGCACTGGGACAAATCCCATTTCAATTCCTTGTACTAACACACTGGAACCACAATATGTATTATTAGACAAGGGCAACACATCAGCTAGTATGAACGACTGCGCCGCACCAGTATCTCTGAGGATTCTAACTGGACGCTGAGACGCTTCGTCATCTGATATAGAAACAAACCCCTCAAAAATGAACGGTTCATAACTGTGATCTGGGACAGGGACTTTCAAACCACATTCACTATGAGGCCTCTGTCTTGATTCCGGCCTTACAACCGTACGAATCAGCCCAACACCCGTTGGCGGCCTGGCGTGCTGAGGCATCCCCGGTTTGCGTTTTAGCAGAAAGCAATCATTAACCATATGTCCCACCTTATGACAATAGAAACAGTGACGCACATCTTTTGGGCGTGCTGGATGTACTGCTGGTCGACTAGGACTAAAAGTTAGCAACTCCGCAGCCCTGCTCTCCGTACGAGCCGAAAACACGCTCTTATGCGTCAACACAAACTCGTCTGCCAATACAGACGCTTCCAACAGTGAGGATACTTTCTGTTCGTTCAGATAAACCACAATGCGTTCCGGTAAGCAATTTTTAAACTCTTCTAACAAGATTAACTCCCGTAGAGAGTTAAAATCAGTTACCTTACTAGCGCTGTGCCATTTGTCAAACAGATTTCCTTTGTCTCTAGCAAACTCCACATAAGTCTGAGTAGGAGACTTTTTATGAGACCTAAATCTCTGTCGATATGCCTCAGGAACAAGCTCATAGGAACGAAGCACAGTAGCTTTGACCACTTCATAATTCAAACTGTCCTCAAGAGGTAGCGCTGCCAGAACCTCTTGGGCTTTACCTGTTAGTTTACACTGAAGTAATAGGCACCATACCTCTTCGGGCCATTTCAATGCTACCGCTATCCGTTCAAACACACTGAAATAGGAATCAACCTCTGACTCCCTGAACACAGGTACCAAGGTGATCTGCCTACTAATATCAAACGTAGCAGATGACACAGCTGGTGAGGATGGCTCACTAGCAGGCATAGTATTAGCAGAGACTAACCTCGCTGTTTCTGCCTCTAGTTCCATTTTACGCATCTCCAGTTCCATCTTACGCGTCTCCAGTTCTTGATCAAGCCTACGCGTCTCCAGTTCTTGATCAAGCCTACGCGTCTCCAGTTCCATCTTACGCGTCTCCAGTTTGTCTAGCCTGATTTGTGCCCGCTCTTCCGCCTCCATTTGGAGCCGTGTCAAGCGGACATCCATCCTGGCATCACTGTCAGTCAGTGGGGAGAGTGGGTCATAACGGGGCAATGTGGCCGGAGCCTTAGCCTCAGACACTGATGGGCTTATAGGAACAGCCACCACCTCCCCTACAGGAGCAGCAGATTCAGGCGGCGGTAACTCAAGCACTCGCTCGTTCAACAATATCGCTAGCACTACTTCCCTAACTTCTGCTTTCACTAAACCCCTCAGTATGGGTACAGAAAAGTGGTCAGCCAAAACCTGTAGATCCACTCTACGGCAATTCTCAAAAACCTCCCACGTAGGTTTTTCCAAAAATGCTTCCAACTCAAAAGTAGCCATCCTACTAGCAACACGAGCCGTCGACTACTGAACACAAAAAAAAACAGGTAGTACAGCTGCCAAGCTCAACACTGAACCAGACACTTACTAATTTGCATGAGTAGCATGGGATAAATCCCGGATGAACCCCCACTTTATGTTACGAACCCCGTGGCTTTGAACGTCTAGGGTGATGGACATGAGACCCGTAACATAATTCATGTAAATTATAAGTGTGGCATGGAACAGTGAGAACAAATATGACACCACAACCATGAACTACCGTCAAACACAAATGGTTTATTTCTGAACACACGGTAAAGGTTTGGGAAAAAGGGCTGAGCAGGACACAAGAAATGAAACAATAGTGTAAAACACCCCTAAACTGATCTTGCCTGCCTCAAGAACCGCTAGGCTACTGCTACCATACAAAAATACAGTGGGTGGTCCGCTCAGGTCTAACTAGTGTTTATAGACAGTTCTTTCTACGGGAAATGTATGCCCAAGGGCAGCTAGCTCAAACTCCCCTTTTCCCAGAAACACACAATAGTTACCAACCAGAGTAACCAGCAAATAAATGAGTACTCTATACACAGGACATCACAGTATCCATTACTCACATACAAAACAGTGGTCTAACAAAATTACCAACCAGAGTAACCGGCAACTTAGTGAGTAAACAAAAACAGGACACCACAGTGTCCATACTCACATACAGAAATAGTCTCTCTCTCCCAACAAACACAAGTGACTGGTTTTTATATAATGGGATGTGTGATTGAAAGAACGAGTAACAGGTGGTGCAATGCACAGGAATGTTCACTGATTGGTCCAATCAGCAGACACCTCAACGACCACCAATCAGGAACATACAGGACACCTGTTATTAGGGCAGAAGGAGTAGAAACACACAAAAACACAGGATACCTGTATCCGTAACACTATCTAATTCAACCTTCACATTTCTCAATCCACATAGTAATCTGGGTATATAGCCCCACTGCGAAAGCTTTGTCTACTGTCCCTACCTGTGTTCGAACCAGGGACATCGCCAGTCACTCCACACCATCTACGATTCTCTCAAAGTAAATACTTTCACGTCGCACATCCAGCCACGTCATCACCCCCGTCTAGCCAGCCCTTCCGTCTCAAACACCCTAGTAGCAAAAATAAAACACACTCTCTAACATTGTTCTGCATTTACCTCTATCATCGGGTTTAAGAACTAACGTAACAACCTTAACCATTCTCTATTGCTGTAGTAACGTCTTGTTTGGTTCAGTTTATTTATTACGGAGTGTCCATAATACTATAATAATACATAATCGAATTCCCCTCATGCATACAGATTTCACCTTATGCCATTGAAATGCCAAATAAACCATAATAGTTCAATGGAGCCCCCTATTGGCTCTCCCCTACCTATACATTACTTCCATAACCACATTAGTCATGGTTCGATTAGCCATTAAACCTTATCACATGATCAAACAACGCCACAACCTTAAACTCATATGGGGCGGCAGGCAGCTTAGTGATAAATAGCGCCGCGCCAACAACCGAGAGGTCGCCGGTTCCAATCCCCGAGCCGACCAGGCGAAAAATCTGCCGATGTGCCCTCGAGCAAGGCACTCAACCCCAATCGCTCCTGCAAGTCGCTCTGGACAAGAGCGTCTGCCAAATTACCAAAAATGCAAATGTAAATATTCTCTACTTTCCCACCCATTACGTACGTCTACGTTCGGATGAGCAAGTTCAGAATATCCATCGTCAGAAACCCACATGCACCTCTCAAATAATCACCCCGTGGTGTTCCCAGCCAACTCCAGTCTTTCCTGGCTCCAAAAGCCACACTTTCGCTCTCTCCAGCCCCTCCCCTCGCAACTCTCTCTCTCTCTGGGAGTAGTCTCTTTTGAGGAGCTGTGTTAGTGTTTCCAATATTCTGTCATTATTTAAAGTACTTTCATCTAGTTATTTAAATCAAATTATTCCCACCTAATTAGTTAAAGTTGGTGCATGTTTATATTTAAATGATAAACCAAATTATTTCAGTCTAATTGTTTAACCAGTATTTTGCAGGGTCAAACATCAAACATTATATCAAATAATCAACAAAAAAGCCTCAACCCAAGCACCTATAACCAGAATTATGCTATGTCTAACACCAAACGGGCACAGTTCAAACATATCAGCTCAACCGTTTCAGTTCAGTCACACAATTCATCACTTTAGCTTTATGTTCCCAATTGTTTTTAACGGGTTATATGGTTTAAGCAACCACAAACCCAACAGTTATCCCCAAATTATACAGTTTGGACAGGCACAGACGTCTTTGATTCCCAATTGGTTTTCTATCAAGCTATACTGGTTTATCATTCACACTCTCATTCATACGACCACACTCACACTGTCTAACCTTTTATCATGCTTCCTATGATTTTTAAGTCATAAACCGTACTGTCACACCACTTGTGTGGAATATCTTCTATGGGAGTCAGACCGCTCTAACCATAGTTCACTACTTATTTAAAACACCTCCTATGGGAGTCACACCCTCTAACCATAGGTCACACTGTTTATTTAAAATACATCCTATGGGAGTCACACCCTCTAACCATAGGTCACACCATTTATTTAAAATACATCCTATGGGAGTCACACCCTCTAACCATAGGTCACACTGTTTATTTAAAATACATCCTATGGGAGTCACACCCTCTAACCATAGGTCACACTGTTTATTTAAAATACATCCTATGGGAGTCACACCCTCTAACCATAGGTCACACTGTTTATTTAAAATACATCCTATGGGAGTCACACCCTCTAACCATAGGTCACACTGTTTATTTAAAATACATCCTATGGGAGTCACACCCTCTAACCATAGGTCACACTGTTTATTTAAAATACATCCTATGGGAGTCACACCCTCTAACCATAGGTCACACTGTTTATTCGCTTTAAAGTGCCACCTATGAACCTCTAGTCATAGTTTGCACTCCCATGGGTTTAACCATCACAATTATCAAACATTTGCATAGCCTTTTATGAAATGGATGTAGTATACTGTAATCATTATTTATAGTACAATAGGGTTCACTTACACCAACAGGTGTTTCACAAAATTAATTTGGATGAAGCCAATATGCAGAACTTTAGTTATTTAACAATGGGTGTCTGCTTACCAGTGTTTTTAGAAGCCCGGGCACTTTGTGAAACACACAGTTCGATGACAGTGATGTCCAATAGGCTGGGTGAATTCCAGCGAAGTTCCGCCACCAGATCACAGTCGGAGGTCACCAATTGTTAGAAATTGCGTAATTCAAATCTGGTATTGGAATAAGAATCAAGAGATCTTCAATCCAAGCTTAATTTATTATATGCAAAATGTATGTATGATAAGTATGAAGGTTCGTATATACGGGTCCACTGAAATACCACGCAGGGCACTCAGAGAACTAACACATTGTTTACAGGTTATTTCTCAAATACTCTGACAGATAGTTCCCACCTCTTCTGTTGGCCAATCAGAGTAAAGGACTGAGTGTGGTTTAGACTTTACTCAGCCAATCCGTTGGCCGAGTAAAGTTTCACGGTTTCACAGACAACAAAGAGAGAGTGTTCGTATCTGTGAGAAATACAAGTCTTATCTCATCCTAGCCCCTAACGTTCCCCACATGAATCACAGCCTGCTATGTGAAACAATCCATATCAGTACAGTTCAAACCTATGCTTCTCATTAATGCATTCCTTCCAAGCTATTCATCACATACAGATCCAATTATGAGAAAAATAGAACCCAACACTTGTCTAGAGGTCAAATTTATTCTATATTACACGTAAGGCTGGAATGGAACTGATCATCTTCAATGTGCTTTTCACTTAAGGGTTGACCATTATCATCTTTTGTAATTGTGATTGTTGTTTGAATAAACCTTGCTTCATCTCTATTCGATAACTTTTCTTATTTTCTCTGATAGTGAAAATGGATAAAGCTAAGCTTGTTTTAATAGAGAGATTGATCAATGGGGAGAACTGATGAGCTGAACACCCCCAGCTGAATCTCTACATGGAAACATAAGCACAGGCATTCACATGAAAAAGAGACACATCCTGTCTTTCAGTCACCTCATATCAATTTAATCAAATACAAACAAGAGTACATCAGCAGCAGGACAACAAGAGGAACTGTAAATATGTAATGTAATGAATACATATCTCTACTCAGATGACCTGTACCAAGATCAGCTTTAGGGCCAGGACGAGACATGTAGGAATGATTTTCATATAGACTACTGATCTTCATTAGTCTGCTGCTTTGACACACCACGCACATGAAGGAGTTAGCCACTTACTTTGACAAACAGATATACTATACTGTAACCTGCTGAAAAAAACAGCATAGACCAGCATAGGCTAGTGACCAGCCTTCGTTGTGTTTTCTCTGGTGGTCAGCCTTTGTTGTCATTTTGCTGGTGACCAGCCTTTGTTGTGTTTTGGACACTGGTCACCCGCACAACCTGCATCATTTTACATTATGCTGGCTTGCAAAGTGATGTCTACTTCCTATTAGAATCCAGCCTGAGTGGGGCTAGCCAACAATTGGGACTTTTATTCACCCACAATCTACATTCAGAATGACTGTCAGGATCAGAAGGATGACTAAATGGGACTACCTAAACCAGCTAAATGGGAACAACCATTTCAATAACGGTGCAATAAATCCAACTAACAGATTGGATTAGTTTAGAAAAAAGTATGTTATTTATCTTTGTGTAGCATAAAATAAATAAATTAATTAATCAATCAATGTACATCCAAAAACACAGATATTGAAACAAAATGTTTTAAGATATCAGGCGGTCAGAGGAAGGCCCTCAAAATTGTCAAAGACTCCAGCCACCCTAGTCATAGACAGTTCTCTCTGCTACCGCACGGCAAGCGGTACCGGAGCGCCAAGTCTAGGTCCAAAAAGCTTCTCAACAGCTTCTACCCCCAAGCCATAAGACTCCTGAACAGCTAATCATGGCTACCCGGACTATTTGCACCCCCACCCCATCTTTTTACGCTGCTGCTACTCTGTTAATTATTTATGCATAGTCACTTTAACTCTACCCACATGTACATATTACATCAACTACCTCAACTAGCCGGTGCCCCCCGCACATTGACTCTGCACCGTTACCCCCCTGTATATATAGCCTCCCTACTGTTATTTTATTTTACTTCTGCTCTTTTTTTCTCAACACTTTTTTGTTGTTGTTGTTTTATTTTACTTTTTTTATTAAGAAATAAATGGATTGTTGGTTAAGGGCTGTAAGTAAGCATTTCACGGTAATGTCTACACCTGTTGTATTCGATGCATGTGGCAAATAAAATTTGATTTGATTTGATATCAAACTGCAATAGAGCATGCTGGAAAATATGATAATGATGGGTGTGGTTTTGTCAACCTGCTTGACCAGCTAGATAAACAAAACTCAACTGGCGGTCCGGGTCCGGACATAGAGAAGGGTCAATACGGACCGAACAACATCGCATTTAGTTATATCAAAGTGAATACATTATTTTTAAGACAGCTTTCAAAAATCAACTGGGCGCCGCAGCCTCTCTAACTCAGCAACCTCTCTTTCTCTTTCTCTCTCTCTCTCTCTCTCGAAGCAAACCCCACCTCTAGTAGTTCACCGTCTAATCCAATCGTGTGGTTATATGCAAATACAAGAGGCCGCGTTTTACCCAATCACATAAATGCAAATATCCTCTGCGGAACCTCGGGACAAGCAGGCAGAAAGAAACAAAGATTTGACCGCGGTTCAAGTGTTAATATCATAGATAGAAGAAAGAGCTCAGTTACCAGTGTCTTTGTTAATATGGCTTGTTCAAAAAAAGACAAGTTGACGCTGAAAACCATAGATTCAAAGACGAGTGGACGGAAAAGTATGCATTCAAAACCAATGTGCCTGATATGCAGCAAGTCCGTAGTCCTTGTGAAAAGTGGCAATATTAAGTGCCATTATGACACCAATCATAGTAATTTGGATCAGACGTATCCCCTTGAGGGGAGGCAAAACAAGATTAACCAAGTCAAATCCCAGATCCACCAAAGTCCTTGTCAATTCCCTGGCAGCCAAATAACGTGCAATGGAGTGTTCACTGCGGATAGCTTGGGTTTTGGGAAAACGCTCAACTTTTTCTGACGCTGAGATGGTAAATGAATGCATGTGTGGAGTTCCTGACACCTTGCTTGAAGGGAAAATATCAAACTGATCCCGCTGTTAGATTCCACAGCAATGAGAACTGAAATATTAGCTGATTTTTTTACTTTACAACTTGATGAGGCCACTCAAAATGCACCATGCATTTCATTTGCTGTGGATGATTCAAAAGATAACACTGATAATGCCCATCTTGATGACTTCACTGTTGGAAGAGAACTGCTGCTGCTCATCCAGAACCTTCTTGGTCATAAATGTGACAAAGTTGTCAGAGGAAGAAAAACAGATCTTCAGATGGATAGATGTCGCATCACTGCAAATGGAGTTGATTGAGCTGCAAGAAAATGTGGCTGAAGGAGCAGGCTGGTGATTGAGACCCTGTCACTTTCTGGGGAAAGATGGTGCCAGCAGCTGATGTCCCTGTCCTCAAGAAACTGGCACTACACATCCTGACCATGTTTGGCTCTGTGGTGTCTAAGCAATGTATGACTTTGCTAATGTTTGCAGATGGTGTTTTAGAGGATGTTGACTCAGCTTAGGGAGGCATCTGGAGAGTATTTCTATAGGGGCACCCTAAAACAGAGGAAGTCTGTTTTATGGCGTCCTGGGATTGGTCTGTAGGGGAAACCACCCATATCATGTCACAGATTCCAAATACCTTGGTTGGGACAAAGGAGGGGAGGAACAACATATTAGATTTGGGCCTTTGTCCTCCAGATGCCTTCAGAAGTCTGTAAATTGACGCTGAAATCTTTTGATATAATAAACCTTTATAATCAAAGTACAGCGTCAGCGGATTCCTTGTTCTCACATCATAATTAGCATCATTATTTAGTTACCACAGAATGGCGACGAGGACCTTTGGGACGTGTTGCGTCTCTCCAGCTTTCCATTCATGAGCTACGAAGTGACTCCCGCTCAAGACGCCGGCACATAAGGTGAGATTTCTCACAATTTTGTGCGCTGGTCGGTTCGTTTGCTTATGTGGGTGTGTGCGCTGGGGAGATGTACCGTTTGAAAGACGTGTGCATTTTGCTGTTATTTGCTGTGGGATAAGAGTCCATTCTAAATTTCTAAATTTGTTTGCGTTGAAAGCAACGCAAACAGGGGGGAGTGTCTATAAGTATTGATAATACGGGACACAGGGATATTTTGCTTGAGGAAAATTGAAAAAGAATAGAATGAAGGAATAAGGCCAAGGAAAATGTATACAAATTAGGACATCGCGAATCTATGGCAAGCCCTCAAACGAGGCGATCATTAGGATGGGCCGAAAATCCTGAAAGCTCATTAGGTTGGTTTTAGGTCAGTCCCGGGGACTGGAGTTTGTGGTAGATACATTCGGTTGCAAGTTACCGCTCGACTTATAGTTGACGAGGTATATGTTTGATGTAACCGCTCATTGGATATCTGCAAACTCGAGGTAGCAGAAATGTAGGAACAATGAAAAAACGGCGCGATGGAGGTAAAATGCTGCCTTAGAGGTCCGTAGGAACGGAAATAAGCCTCTTAAACTGTGTATGTGTGTGTATGTGGGGGAGAAAAAAATAATAAAATAAAGACGTCTCTGTTGTGTTTAAACTGTGTGTCGACTCATGTTAGGATAAGATTTATGTTAGAGATATATACATATATATGTTTTGGTTGAGAACAGGGGTTTTTGTTTTTTATAAGGAAATATGTAAGTTAAGGTTAAAAATCTTATGAGTCTCCGTTGGTGAGAACGTTAATAATTGTTAACTATATATGAGCCACCTGTAAGGACGTTAAGGTTAAAAATCTTAGGAGTCTCTATAAAAAGAGAACGTTTACTAACTATTCGAAAATCATGAGCCTACAGGGAGGAGTTTTTAAGAGTGTATAGAGATGTTTTGTAATGGATAAGAAAATAACTATAAATCTGCAGATTAGGATAAGTGAAGTTAAGAAACTTCGGAGTAGGATTTGTGTTCTATGTTTTGTGTTGGTTTGTGAGTTCTGTTAAGTGTTACAGTTTGTCTGTTGGGGGAAATAATGGAGGGACAGCTGGTCTGTCTACTTTCTGTTGGTTAGCTTGGAGAGAGCTGCTTGGGAGCTCTTCTCACTCTGAAACCGCACTGGTGAATGGACTACGCATGCGTGGGATTTTATGAGTTTAGAGTTACGTAGAGCAAATATGCCACTCCCCTGCCTGCACTGAGCTGCTGGGAGACGCAGACTCAGAGCAGACAGAGAGGGAGGGGGAGACTTACACACGAATGGAGTATTCTGTTTGTTAAATCGGCTGTTGCTTAACAATGAAACTATTTGATTGAGATCTATTGAATTGATAAATGAGAGATATGTTGACGGATTAAAAATAAATAAAATAAAATGTTATTGAGCTATCTATAATATACCTGAGTTAAGTTGTTTGCTTATTTCTTAGCGCGAATGTGAACAGAGGAGTATTGCATGGTTGAAATAACCCAGTGAGTGCATAAAATACTACATTCTTGTCTGTTCCTTTGTTCTTCTGTCATATGAGAGACGAGAAGGAGGAGACATAGAGAGAGAGGAGGTGCTGACAAGTACATCATGCGACAGGGTGTGCTGCAACGGATCCAGTCAAATTAAGGCCAGTACTGTTCTGTTTACAAAACTTACCTTCCCATACAGGATATTTTGTGTGCCTAGCATATTTCATGTTGTGACAATTTGACAGGAACTTGCCAACAGACTGATCAATTGATGTAATTGCATATTGGAGTTTTTATGCATGAGTGGGTTTGATTAGAGTTGTGTTGGAAATCGAGCACTGACATTATTCTGTAAAATTAAGGTCATTGGGTGCTTATTAAGCAATTGGTTTGTGAGTGCTGTAGTGTTGCTGGATTACAGGTCTTTCTTTTTTGGATTGCTCTGAAGTTTACTACTTTCCTTTACTTTTCCTGATCAGATGTGGTAAGATTGCCACTAATTAATAAATTGGTAAAATAAATAGATTTAAAAAAAAAACATTATATATATATAGATTGATTAATTAATTAATTAATTAATTAATTGTTTAATTTAAAAAAAGCTACATAGTCTAAAATAATAAAATAATTCACAATAAAGGAATATAGAAGAGTTGTTACAATGGGGAAAAATGACATCAAAACTATGAAAGTAATTACTCCTGTTGATGTAGTACAAAATAGTAATCCTCTAGTTGATGGTATTGCAAGGTTATCTGGAAAATGGAATAAACGTTGGCCTGACATTGAACAACCATGGCCAGTGGAAGGGACTCTTAACCCTGACATCATCAACATAATAAAAGTCATTGTATCAATTTATAAGGCAGATCAAAAGAAGGGGGGAAAAAGGGAACAACGAAAAGAAAAGAGACAAAGAGAGCTGGGTGTTCTTAAGCTGTTTGAAAATGAAGGACAAAAACTGATGAAAGATACCAACGATAAAAGAAACAGAGGTATAGAGAAAATGGTAAAAGAGGTGAAGGTGATAGACAAACTAATGGCAGAAGTCAATACACCTTTCTCACATACGGATTCAGAAAAAAGACCCCCACCTTATGAGAAAGAAGTAGAGTTTAAGGACGTCTATCCTCAGCTTCCAGTGATTATTGCATCAGAGATGAAGATGAACGAATAATAGAGAGAGGACAAGCAGAAACGACCATAAAGATTAATCCAAACTCCAAAAGTAAGAAGAAAACAAGATGTCTGGAAACTAAGGGTGGAGTGAGGTTCAGGAGGATGGAACTTGAAGATGATGATGATGATGATGATGATCAGAGTGATTCAGAAGAGATCATGAGTGGATATGACCCTGTGATCAGACGGAGGTTGGCCAGAGCGGAAAGAAGGGGTGATGGATGTTTGAAGAAGAAGAATACAAGATATTCTAGTTCTGATGAAAGTGAAGATGAAGACAGCAATAAAGATTTGGAGATTAAAGGTGCTTCATATTCAAGAGGATTTTATCCTACAATGACTAGCACAGAAGAAATAGAAAGAGATATAGACCGATGCGTATCATGCCTGGATAAGGCGAATAATTTAGAAGAAGTAAGAGAACTGGAACAACAACTCAAGAAGCTGAAGATACAGAAGAAAAAACTGCTGAGAAAAGGATCCCAAGAATTGGAGAAGAAGTATACATTGAGGCCAAGGAAAGCGGGCACAAGTAAGAAGATGATGCCAGTGATAATTCGAGGACAAAACCTAGAATATAAGCCTTTGCAAAATACCGATATGTCAGATATACTTGAGAAGCTGCCTACTCTTCAAGATGGAGCATATCCTTGAATTTCAAAATTGGAAGAAATTACGGTGGGAACACAGTCTGCCATAGGAGACATTAAGAGACTTTTGGCTAATCTCCTTGGGATTCCAGATAGGAAGACATTTTTCAGAGAGCTGGACTTAATAGATATGTGGGGACTGCAGTGAATGACTCTGAATTGTTGGCTGCAAGTAGAAATCGGCTGTGGAGAGCACTGAAAGATACGTTTCCAACAAATGTGCATCCTGACAACATTCTGATTGACCCACTAGGACAACAAGAAAATCCGAGAGCCTATGTGTCAAGAGTTCATCAAGTGTGGAGAAATATTACCGGAAATGATCCAGATGTGAGTCAAATTGAGCAGTCAATTTTGAGAGCTAAACTGCAGATGGGACTGCCCTCACCGGTAAGGAGCAAACTGGCAGAGGTGGTTGGACTTGGAAGCATGACAAAAGGCGTCTATACAGATCATATAGCCCATCAAGTGGATCTGTACAGGAAAAAGGAACACAACCAGAAAGAACAGGACCAAGAAACTCTCAGAAAACTCAATCAAATACAACTGGTGGAGAATAAGAAGGAGAAGAAACAAGCTTTGGTTATGCAGAATCAGTGTGCACCAAATCAACAATCACTGCCACAGCTTCAACCGGACCAGTTCCAACCGCAATTGTACCAGCCACCAATAGCGGTACCAGTTGTTTCATATCCACAGCCAGTCTTTGGACAGACACAGAATTGGAGAGGAAGAGGACGAGAAGGCTTAGAAAGAGGAAGAGGAGGAAGATTTAAGCCATACTTCCAGCAATCTTCAGAAGTGTGTTATAATTGTGGACAGGTTGGTCACTTTGCCCGTGAGTGTAATGGGCCAGGAGGAAACATCAGAGGGAATTTCAGAGGAAGATACAGGGGCCAGTCAAGATCATCTGGAGGACCGGTGAACCCCTATAGGGGCCCGGAGCAAGGATTCTAGGGGTGCCCAGAAGATCCGAAAGGGGGGTGTCAGCTGGTAGCATCAGGACCTGAAAAAGATCCAACAATTGAGGTGAAAATAAACAACCGACCATTGGAAGTGATGGCGGATAGCGGAGCTGCTTTTACCTGCGTTCGGCCTGAAGATGCTACACATCTCCCTATGTCCAATCAACTAATTTGAGGGAGTGAAACAGCTGATTCCTCTTACGGAACCAATTGAGCTCTGCTATAAAAATCAGAAAATTACAATACCCATACTGGTATCAGAACATACACCTATTGCATTGTTGGGAAGAGATGCATTGTGTAAGTTGAACTGTACATTAAGATGTACACCAGACGGCTGTCTGGTAGAAGTGCCAAAGGAAAAGGTTTACCAATTGTTGATGATGACAGAGATGGATTCGTCTTCAGTATTCTGGATTGGAAATCTCAGTGAAGATTTTTTGAAGCAGGCTAAGATATGGGAGAAATGTATTGTGGCAAATATGCCAGATTACGAGGCTTCCGGAATATCCATTTCATTGTACGCTCAAGTATTTCAAGAATGCTGCCCAATCGAACTCAGGGGAATGGTTGAGTCATCAACCAAAGAAAGTTCAACTCAGCTCATGTTGCATAATTTTAGGACCACAAGGAGCAGCTATGAAGATAAACACAGACGATTATCTGGATAAAGAATTTGAGATTGAGAAGAGTGTGCCACATGTGACCTTGTTGGTTTCTGAAGGCTATGAGCAGAAGCAAATAGGAGAAATGATGACAGAAGCAGAGAAAGCTGTTTTCGTACCGATGAAAGAGAATTTGGCGATTATTATTATTATTATTATTATTTTTCACCTTTATTTAACCAGGTAAGCCAGTTGAGAACAAGTTCTCATTTACAACTGCGACCTGGCCAAGATAAAGCAAAGTAGTGCGATAAAAACAACAACACAGAGTTACATATGGGGTAAAAAAACACATAAAGTCAAAAAAAAATACAACAGAAAATATATATACAGTGTGTGCAAATGTAGCAAGTTATGGAGGTAAGGCAATAAATAGGCTATAGTGCAAAAATAATTACAATTAGTATTAACACTGGAATGCTAGATGTGCAAGAGATGATGTGCAAATAGAGATACTGGGGTGCAAAAGAGCAAAATAAATAACAATATAGGGATGAGGTAGTTGGGTAGGCTAATTTCAGATGGGCTGTGTACAGGTGCAGTGATCGGTAAGGTGCTCTGACAACTGATGCTTAAAGTTAGTGAGGGAGATAAGAGTCTCCAGCTTCAGAGATTTTTGCAATTTGTTCCAGTCATTGGCAGCAGAGAACTGGAAGGAATGGCTGCCAAAGGAGGGGTTGGCTTTGGGGATGACCAGTGAGATATACCTGCTGGAGCGCAGACTACGGGTGGGTGCTGCTATGGTGACCAATGAGCTAAGATAAGGCGGGGATTTGCCTAGCAGTGATTTATAGATGGCCTGGAGCCAGTGGCTTTTGACGACGAACATGTAGTGAGGACCAGCCAACAAGAGCGTACAGGTCACAGTGGTGGGTAGTGTATGGGGCTTTGGAGACAAAACGGATGGCACTGTGATAGACTACATCCAATTTGCTGAGTAGAGTGTTGGAGGCTATTTTGTAAATGACATCGCCGAAGTCAAGGATCGGTAGGATAGTCAGTTTTACGAGGGCATGTTTGGCAGCATGAGTGAAGGAGGCTTTTTTTGTTGCGGAATAGGAAGCCGATTCTAGATTTAACTTTGGATTGGAGATTCTTAATGTGAGTCTGGAAGGAGAGTTTACAGTCTAACCAGACACCTAGGTATTTGTAGTTGTCCACATACTCTAGGTCAGACCCGTCGAGAGTAGTGATTCTAGTCGGGTGTGCGGGTGCCAGCAGCGTTCGATTGAAGAGCATGCATTTAGTTTTACTAGTGTTTAAGAGCAGTTGGAGGCTACTGAAGGAGTGTTGTATGGCATTGAAGCTCGTTTGGAGGTTTGTTAACACAGTGTCCAATGAAGGGCCAGATGTATCCAAAATGGTGTCGTCTGCGTAGAGGTGGATCTGAGAGTCACCAGCAGCAAGAGCGACATCATTGATATACACGGAGAAAAGAGTCGGCCCAAGAATTGAACCCTGTGGCACCCCCATAGAGACTGCCATAGGTCCAGACAACAGGCCCTCCGATTTGACACATTGAACTCTATCTGAGAAGTAGTTGGTGAACCAGGCGAGGCAGTCATTTGAGAAACCAAGGCTATTTAGTCTGCCAATAAGAATGAGTGAAGATCAGCGATTTCTCAGAATAATGATTTCGGCTCAAGGACAAGGAGAGCCACAAGCTCTACGGATGAGACATGAATCTATTTGCAGTGTGAAGATGAATTCAGACCCTATGAAAGAGAAGATGTTGCAACAAGTTCCAGAATGTTTGTGGTCTCAACACAGTACCGATATTGGACTTGTGAAATCAGCCCAATTGAGGTGAAAGTTGAACTTCAACGAGGAGGCAGACCTCCTTGGAAGAATCAGTATCCATTGAAAGATGAAGCAATCCAAGGGATTGAACCATAAATTGAAGGACTTTCGAAAGCAGGTGTTTTGAAGACAATAGAAAAAATCCTCAGAGTAAGAATGTTTGTTGTCTTTGGAGAAACCATGAGGGGTTGATAGTAGCGCCTCTAGACCTATTAGGTCTGATGATTTAGGAAGCTATGGGTTAGCTAATGTTGCAAGGGGGGAGGTTAGGAGAAAGATCATAAAGGAGTATGGTTTTTGGGCACCATATTTGCTTGAACAGGTTGACTATGTCATAGGCAGGTGCACAAGCTGTCTGAAAAATAATGTTTGCAGGGGTGTGACTGTTCTTCCTGGTTACATTCCTACACCAAGAGGTGCATAATATGTCCAACTAAGCTAAAAGATGCTCAGTCGTTTGCCAAGTTTTTGTGTAAAGAAGTCATAAGCAGGTGGGGATTACCCGATCGAATAGCCTCAGATAATGGGAAGGAATTTGTGGATAAATCAGTGAAATTGATGTTGTAAAAATTGGGAATTAAGCAACGTCTAACGGTGTCTTGAAAAATCGCATTGTCAAAATTTGTCAGCATACGGGTCTAAACTGGATAGCGGCGCTTCCTTTAGCATGAATGGTGTGTCGCTCAAGTGAGTTGCGTGATCTACGTATGACACCCCATGAATTGGTAACAGGAAGAAGGATGCCTACGCCTTGTTTGCGAACAAGCGGAAAGGGTCCAAGCTTGGCTCTTTTGGAAGATGAAATGAGAGCGTACGTTACATATATGGCCAATTTTCATAAAAAGTTGTCCACATATGTTTCTGACAGGCAAAGAAAAGAAGAGGTGCAGGAGGAGCTTGATGAGCAAAAAAGGAGTACAGTGCAACCTGGGGACAAGGTGTTCATGAAGGTATTTAGAAGGAAGTGGTATAACGAACGTCGTGAGGGACCATTTGAAGTTGTTCGTAGTACCCGTACAGCTGTCCAGGTTAAAGGGTCTCCAACGTGGTATCATTTGTCACATTGTGTTAAAGTGCCTGGAGAAGAGGTGCCACGCGCAGAGAGACAGGATGTTGAAGGCTCAAGAGAGCAGGATGGAGATAGGGGAGAACAGGAAGAAGGAGAGATGCATGACAATATTCAGAGTGAAAACCCAGAAAGAGAGATTGTCAATGTTGTGGATAACGTTGATGATAATGTTTACACTTCTGATGATGCCAGAGATGACTCTGCAATGGATGGAAAGGAAAGGAGATTTGGGGAAATTGATTTTCAATACGTCCCAGAAACAACAGGGAATATTTCAGTGGAATGTGAAGCAGCGGAGATCACCAAGGGCAACTCTGTTACAGGAGAAGCTGGTGATTCGGTTAGACAAAGTAGGCCCAGACCAGTTAGGAGAAAAGTCAGACCAAAACGTTATGAAAACTAGGGTTGAAGTAACTCTAGGAAAGTCAGCTCAGCTTCTATGTCAGTGTACAAGAGAGGGAACAGTGGTGAAGGGAAATTTAGAGTTAAGTGGAGAGATAATTATGGAGAAGAAGTGTTGTTATCAGGACCAGAAGTAGAAGCTGTGCCCCCTAGTCAAAGGAAGTACATTTTGTACAACGATATGAAGTGGAAGAGGGTTATGAGTGATTGCTCACTTATTTTGCGTAATGTTACATGGAAAGATCAGGGAGAATATATGTGTACTTATTTAGTGCAAGCATTAAAATTTGTTCCGGTTAAGAATTATTGGTTAAAAGGCTATGTAACTCGTAAGGTGACGCTTATGGTGGAAGATTTAAAGTCTGTTGAAGCTTCCACCGTCACCAAAGGAGTTCAGGAGCAGTATATTAGAGTAGCCACTCCAACAGTAAATAATACACAGAGGATATCTGTCACTTTCCCACTGGAAATAATTAAGTGTTAATACATCAACTAAAGCAACTATTTTAATAGTAACTTTGAAAGAGATTAATGTTACGACGGCAATAACAAATTTAGGAAATATGACACAGACACCAACAACAACTTTTCTGAAACTAAAGGATGTAGTAAGAGTGACTCAGGAGTTTATGATACGGATGGAGAGTGCTGTCAATGGTAGTAAGGATAGTGTTGAAATAGGAGAGCAGATGGTAGTAGAGAATGATGTAGATTCATCTGAGATAGTGCAGAATACTATCATGGAGGTACAGGATGAGTTCTTTGATTTTGATGGAAGACAAGAAGATATATCTGATCAATACCGCTCGTTAGGGAAGAGAGAAACTAAATGGAAGGCATATGGATTTGATTCTTCTGTTTTGCAAATTAAAGATGGATGGGCAGGTAGGAATCTTTGGTTCCAGCAGTTAACTCATTCTGTAAGATCAGTGAGGAATCTTGAGGGTCCATGTCTGTTGAGAATTCCAGCACCAGGCACATGGGGTTCAATCTTAGAGACGGTGGCTCAACCTCTATCAAGTATGTGTCAATCTTATGCTTTATCATGGCTGTTTTATCAGCAACAATCATTAACAGATACAATAATGTCATTGTCGAAGCATTTGTTTAGGCCTAGGTTTAAGTGTTCTTGGTTAAATGAATTACCCTATGTGAATTTGTTAGATCGGAAGGAAAATCAGTTAACAGCGCTTCCTGAAGCATTGGAGGTGAAACCAGTGAGGGCTAAAAGCTGTTTTTGTTCAAATAAAACATATGATGGAAAGGGTATGTTTATGGGAATATCAGATTGTGATGATTATATGATGACTTTGGGTAAGCATGAACATAAGGTTAGTAATGAGAACTTTGATGGTGAAAGATCAGCTTTTGCCTGGTAATGTGACTATTGGGAATTTTAGAGATATTTGGTGGGTTTGTGGTGATAAAGCATATATATTCTTACCCTATGTATGGACAGGATGTTGTTACATGTCGACGTTGAAGCTTCCATATAAGGTTTTTACCATTAAAAGAGGGGAAGCACCGGACACAGATAAATCTGATTCTAGGTTTGGAAATAGGGTGAAAAGGGACATGGCGAAATTTCATAGTCTGGAAGCCTACCATTGGAGGATAAGTCTAGGAGAGAAGTGGGGACATGGACTTTTTCCATGGTATGGTGTAACATTTTTGGCAGATCACATTGATAATATTACCTATACTTTGCAGGGTTTTGCAAATGAAACGATAAGAGGGTTTAACCTTCTGTAAATACTCAAAGGAGTGTTAATGGATAGATATCAATTTTGAATATCCGATCATTTTACACATGTTTTGAAAAATTAGTGTGATTTTAGTATTTTGTTATGAATCAAAGAGGGGAAATGGAATGTGATTCATTTTATAAATAATTTTTATTGATGTGTTAATTTGCATGGGTTGTTTTGCAAAAGATACTGTTTGGTCTTTTCTTTTCTTCCAGAAGCATATGGGGGAATATGTAGAAGGGATTCAAATACTCAAACATGGACAATATGAATGGACAATATGAATGGACTGGAGGAAGTGGAACAAGGAAGGTGTGGAAATGTTCAGATTCCATCATCGACGTTTCATTGGAAGTCGACACTGCTGAGGAGATGAAGTGTAGTGGACTACATTCCAGTGTCTGCAATGATATATAGACATATTTGCATGTGTAATACATAATTTGTGTCATATTTTTCTGTATTAATTTTTGAAGAATGATATTTGCTGTTATTGGGTACATGTGGGGATCTCAGATGTTTTTGTTTATTTCGTGGATGCTTAGGGATATTGGGTCTAGGCAGGGACAGAGAGAATCCACAGGAGGGTCCGATGGGTCGACCAGCCTGAATGTGGACATTTTTTATTGTATTTTGTTTGCTGAGGCTTTCATGTGTATTCAAATTGCATCATAGTTTAAAATGCATTGATAAAGATGTATGAATTGATCTGGAGTACTTAGGTGGTTGCCTGGGGCAGAGGGGCCGTGAGAGAATTTTACTGTCTTGATTGATTGATGAATATTTGGAAAGAAAGCTGACAGACAGGTTTTTCGCTCTCACACTCCATAAAGATTTGTTCATATTTCATAGAAATGTATTTACACTCCATAGAAAAATGTGTTTTTGGTTTATTGTTAAAGTTACTCAATAAGAGAAATTGTTATTTGTCATAATCCTATTCTTTTTGTTTTCGAGACTTAATTAGTCTCGAAGGGGGAAAATATGTGGTGTCTAAGCAATTTATGACTTTGCTAATGTTTGCAGATGGTGTTTTAGAGGATGTTGACTCAGCTTAGGGAGGCATCTGGAGAGCATTTCTATAGGGGCACCCTAAAACAGAGGAAGTCTGTTTTATGGCATCCTGGGATTGGTCTGTAGGGCAAACCACCCATATCATGTCACAGATTATAAATACCTTGGTTGGGACAAAGGAGGGGAGGAACAACATATTAGATTTGGGCCGTTGTCCTCCAGATCCCTGCAGAAGTCTGTAAATTGACGCTGAAATCTTTTGATATAATAAACCTTTATAATCAAAGTACAGCGTCAGCGGATTCCTTGTTCTCACAGCATAATTAGCATCATTATTTAGTTACCCCAGCTCCACATACAGCTGTGAATCAGGCTTCTCCACAATTAACTTTATTTTAAAAAAATCCCGCACCAGGCTCACCAGTGTCTCAGAGTTGCTTGCACACCATTTGTGCCAAATTTCAAAGTATTGGAAGGAGACAAAAAGTGTAATTTCTCTCATTGACGCAAGGGCAAGGCCCAGAGTAAATTACACATGAATATTGCATGGCCCACAGTGACTTTCTGTGCCTTCCGTTATTTATTTTTTAACTCTCCTTTGTTCTTGAGAAAACATGCACTTTCTTTTATTAAAATATGATTTAATAATTCAAGGCCCATGTATACAGTGGGGGAAAATGTATTTAGTCAGCCACCAATTGTGCAAGTTCTCCCACTTAAAAAGATGAGAGAGGCCTGTAATTTTCATCATAGGTACACGTCAACTATGACAGACAAATTGAGAATGTTTTTTCTAGAAAATCACATTGTAGGATTTTTTATGAATTTATTTGCAAATTATGGTGGAAAATAAGTATTTGGTCACCTACAAACAAGCAAGATTTCTGGCTCTCACAGACCTGTAACTTCTTCTTTAAGAGGCTCCTCTGTCCTCCACTCGTTACCTGTATTAATGGCACCTGTTTGAACTTGTTATCAGTATAAAAGACACCTGTCCACAACCTCAAACAGTCACACTCCAAACTCCACTATGGCCAAGACCAAAGAGCTGTCAAAGGACACCAGAAACAAAATTGTAGACCTGCACCAGGCTGGGAAGACTGAATCTGCAATAGGTAAGCAGCTTGGTTTGAAGAAATCAACTGTGGGAGCAATTATTAGGAAATGGAAGACATACAAGACCACTGATAATCTCCCTCGATCTGGGGCTCCACGCAAGATCTCACCCCGTGGGGTCAAAATGATCACAAGAACGGTGAGCAAAAATCCCAGAACCACACGGGGGGACCTAGTGAATGACCTGCAGAGAGCTGGGACCAAAGTAACAAAGCCTACCATCAGTAACACACTACGCCGCCAGGGACTCAAATCCTGCAGTGCAAGACGTGTCCCCCTGCTTAAGCCAGTACATGTCCAGGCCCGTCTGAAGTTTGCTAGAGTGCATTTGGATGATCCAGAAGAGGATTGGGAGAATGTCATATGGTCAGATGAAACCAAAATATAACTTTTTGGTAAAAACTCAACTCGTCGTGTTTGGAGGACAAAGAATGCTGAGTTGCATCCAAAGAACACCATACCTACTGTGAAGCATGGGGGTGGAAACATCATGCTTTGGGGCTGTTTTTCTGCAAAGGGACCAGGACGACTGATCCGTGTAAAGGAAAGAATGAATGGGGCCATGTATCGTGAGATTTTGAGTGAAAACCTCCTTCCATCAGCAAGGGCATTGAAGATGAAACGTGGCTGGGTCTTTCAGCATGACAATGATCCCAAACACACCGCCCGGGCAACGAAGGAGTGGCTTCGTAAGAAGCATTTCAAGGTCCTGGAGTGGCCTAGCCAGTCTCCAGATCTCAACCCCATAGAAAATCTTTGGAGGGAGTTGAAAGTCCGTGTTGCCCAGCGACAGCCCCAAAACATCACTGCTCTAGAGGAGATCTGCATGGAGGAATGGGCCAAAATACCAGCAACAGTGTGTGAAAACCTTGTGAAGACTTACAGAAAACGTTTGACCTGTGTCATTGCCAACAAAGGGTATATAACAAAGTATTGAGAAACTTTTGTTATTGACCAAATACTTATTTTCCACCATAATATGCAAATAAATTCATAAAAAATCCTACAATGCGATTTTCTGGATGTTTTTTCCTCATTTTGTCTGTCATAGTTGACGTGTACCTATGATGAAAATTACAGGCCTCTCTCATCTTTTTAAGTGGGAGAACTTGCACAATTGGTGGCTGACTAAATACTTTTTTCCCCCACTGTAATGGTCTCATTTGTCTCATTTAAGATATTTACCAGTATTCTTAAAAAATGCATTTATCAGCATACACTCTTTTAAAAAGTTTATTGAGGGGTTCTTTGTCAGGGGTGAGGGTGATATGTGTAATGTAGTGTATTAGGATTATGTCTTTGTTAATGTTTTTCATGAAGAAATGGAATGTTGTTTATGTTAGGTCAAAAGTAGCCAGTTGTAGGGTGACGCCCCAGGGGAGACAGGTGATTGGACCGCAGAGGGAGCAACCCATATTTTTACATTGTTTATAAGTATATGCTGGAGGCACAGGAAAGCAGAGCAGCCATTACAATTCGAGGACACTGCTCTCCGGGGGATCTTGACTCCTGTAACTCATGCTGAAAGCTTGTGATATGAATAAAACTTATGATCAAAGGTTCAGTATGAGCGGACTCCTTTGTTTATCAGCAATAATTGCCAGCATTTACTCGATACGACAGTAACCATTTCTTTTTTTGCATATCAGGAAGGGTTCTGTACTGCTGTGAATGTTATGAAGAACCATCCTGTTCTTTCCCTCTCCACCATGTTTCCTTTAATGGCATGAAATGCTACACTGTTAAAAATATAATTTATTGTATGGGACACTACAGGCTACTGGTTGCAGTAAAAGAAAGGTAAACAACAACAAGTTACTTACGCTTTACAACTGAATGAAGGTGTTATTGCTGTAAAAGGATGGTAGGCTGGTGATGACTTGAAACTATACCTCACTTGGGATTTGAACTCACAACCTTCTGGTCACTAATGACCTGAATGTCCTGCTATGCCACCAGGTCTGTGGGTATGATAGAGACTGGCCATAGATTTAATAGCAAGAATACACACAGTGCCTTCGGAAAGTATTTAGACCCCTTGACTTTTTCCACATTTTGATACGTTACAGCCTTATTCTAAAATTGTTAAATATTTGTTGATCCTCAGCAATCTACACACAATACCCCATAATGACAAAGCGAAAACAGGTTTTTAGAAATTTTGGTAAATGTATAAAAATAAAAAAACGAAATACCTTAATTACATAAGTATTCAGACCCTTTGCTACGAGATTCGAAATTGAGCTCAGATGAATCATGTCTCCATTGATCATCCTTGAGATGTTTCTACAACTTGATTGGATTCCACCTGTGGTAAATTCATGAGTGGCTTCGGAACAGGTGTCTGAATGTCCTTGAGTGGCCCAGCCAGAGCCCGGACTTGAACCCGATCGAACATCTCTGGAGATACTTGAAAACAGCTGTGCAGCGACGCTCCCCATCCAACCTGACAGAGCTTGAGAGGATCTGCAGAGAAGAATGGGAGAAACTCCCCAAATACAGGTGTGCCAAGCTTGTAGCGTCATACCCAAGAAGACTCGATGCTGTAATCGCTGCCAAAGGTGCTTCAAGAAAGTACTGAGTAAAGGGTCTGAATAATTATGTAAATGTGATATTTCAGTTTTGCAACAATTTCTTTGTCATTATGGGGTATTGTGTGTAGATTGATGAGGGGGAAAAACAATGTAATCAATGTTAGAATAAGGCTGTTATGTAACAAAATGTGGAAAACGTCAAGGAGTCTGAATACATTCTGAAGGCACTGTTTAGCCACACTCAAAATTAGGGTAAGGTTAGGGTACATGGTTGTTCCCTGGGGTACAAAAAGGTGAAAGGTACACATAAGGAACCTTCAGAGGTACACATAGGAACTCACATGGTAGTGGTTGGTTCCTTTTAGGGTACATGTGTGTATTATCTATAAATACAACAAATTATTTGAACAACAGAGCAGAAATTGTGGTTTCACATTAAACCATTTTTTAAATAGTGTGTTTTCAACAGGATTTGACCTCATACCCCTGAACGTTCCACAGTTCTCTACTCTACCTGCTAAGATACTATTCAGAAGAAAAATGTTGTACAAAAACCTACATATATTTGTAAGGACGGTGTCCGGTAGAGGTCAGTGTTTGAAAGCAGCTTTGAATTGAAGAAAGCACCGGAACCACATCAAAATCAGTGGGATCTCGCATTTTGCAATACACGGTTTGAAAAAGCATGTGATAAAACAAAGCTTTGGCCATCATTGATGACATACTTCTGATAAAATGATACATGCATAAGCACACTGCTTCGAAGTTAGCTGCTTAGCGATTTCGACGCATGCCTTGGAATTCCGGTATCAAACACAACATCACTAACGACAGCTGGTTGCCGATTCAGTAACGCAGAAGTCACAGCAAATTCCATGCAACTAACTTCCATTAAGTTACAGTGAAATACACAGTAAGCCCTTACCAGTGCAGCTCATTTACGTCACACACTTCTACAACGATTGTAACACTGACTGTATTAAAATATGTGCTCAACCTTTGACGACATAACCACCAACCACTTCAACTGGTACAACACTTTCACTTATGGTTGGCACATGGTCTAAAGCATTAAACCATGCCTCCATATATACTAATGAGCCCCGCCAGCACATTGCCTTCACCTACATTTCAAAGTGCAGTGATAGTAAGGTAAACAACAAGTCATTTTACAACAATAACACCTACATTTTGCTGTAACTCAGTAGCCGATAACTTAATGTGAAATTATAGGTAATTTTTAACAGTGTGTGCCATAAGCACATCTGAAGTATCCGATAAGTATAACAGTAGAACCTGTCATTGGTTCTGCCTGGAACCAGAGGGTTCTTCATGATAGGTTTCTAAATGGAACTCAAAAGGGTTCCGGTACATACAGCAACAAATCAAAGGGGTTTACATGGTACCCAAAACGGTTCCCCCATAGGGACAAATGACATAATGTCTATTGGTTCTAATCTTTCAAAAATCTTTATCACACCCCAAATCCAGTGGTGTAGCAGGAAATTCAGGTTGCTGGCAACTGAGAGGTTGTGAGTTCAAATCCCAAGTAATTTGAATTTTGCTGGTCTGCAAAACCACTCCCATCATTATCATATTTACCAGCTTGATCTACTGCAGTTTGATTTTTAGAATTGTTTGTTTCAACATCTGTGTTTTTGCATGTGTATTGAATTTTAAAAATCGAAACTAATCCAATCTGTTAGTTGAACGTTTTGCACCCGTTACTGAAATGGTTGTTCCAGATTAGATAGTCTCATTTATTCATCTTTCAAACTTTGGCAGTAATTCTGAATGCATATTGTAGGAATCCACACTGTCTGGATATGTGCTCCCGAGTGGTGCAGCGGTCTAAGGCACTGCATCTCTGTGCCTGAGGCGTCACTACAGACCCCCTGGTTCTCTGAAATGCTGTGTACAAATTTGCTTACATCCCTGTTAGTTAGCATTCCTCTTTTGCCAAAATAATCCATCCACCTGACAGGTGTGGCATATCAAGAAGCTGATTAAACAGCATGATCTTTACACAGGTGCACCTTGTGCTGGGGACAATAAAAGGCCACACTAAAATGTGCAGTTTTGTCACACAACGCCACAGATGTCTCAAGTTTTGAAGGGGTGTGCAATTGGCATGCTGACTGCAGTAATGTCCACCAGAGCTGTTGCCAGAGAATTGAATGTTCACTTCTCTACCATAAGCCGCCTCCAACGTCGTTTTGGAAGTACCATCTCAAGGAAGTTCATCTGCGTGCTCGTCGTCCTCACCATGGTCTTGACCTGACTGCAGTTCAGCGTCTTAACCGACAAATGCTGACCTTCGATGGCCACCGGCGTGCTGGAGAAGTGTGCACTTCACAGATCAATCACGGTTTCAACTTTACCAGGCAGATGGCGTCGTGTGGGCGAACGGTTTGCTGATGTCAACATTGTGAACAGAGTGCCACATGGTGGCGGTGGGGTTATGGTATGGGCAGGCATAAGCTACTGACAACCAACACAATTGCATTTTATCAATGGCAATTTGAATGCACAGAGATACCATGACGAGATACTGAGGCCCATTGTTGCGCCATTCATCCGCCATTATCACCTAGTGTCAGCGTGATAATGCACAGCCCCATGTCTCAAGAATCTGTACACAATTCCTGGAAGCTGAAAATGTCCCAGTTCTTCTGCATACTCACCAGACATTTCACTCATTGAGCATTTTTGGGATGCTCCGGATCGACGTGTACGACGGCGTGTTCCAGTTCCCTCCCGAGTGGCGCAGCGGTCTAAGGCACTGCATCTCAGTGCTTGAGGCGTCACTACAGACCCCCTGGTTCGATTCCAGGCTGTATCACAACCGGCCGTGATTGGGAGTCCCGTCTGGCGGCGCACAATTGGCCCAGCTTCGTCCGGGTTTGGCCGGTGTAGGCCGTCATTGTAAATAAGAATTTGTTCTTAACTGACTTGCCTAGTTAAATAAAGGTAAAATAAATAAATAGGAATAAACATCACTTTGCAAGTCAGCGTGATGTAAGTTGAGGCTGGTTTTGCTTTAGCTTATGCTGGTCACCAGTGTCCAAAACACTGCGAAGGCTGGTCACCAGCAAAAATACAATGAATGTTGGTCTGTCAGCGCAAACACAATGAAGGCTGGTCTGTCAGCGAAAACACAACAAAGGTTGGTCACTAGCATAAACACAAGAAAGGCTGGTTACCAGCAAAAACACAGTGAAGGCTGGTCTGCCATCACAACCAGCTAGACCATACTCGTCTGCCAGCACAACCTGCTAGAACATGCTGGTCAGCCAGCAGAACCAGCTAGACCATGCTGGTCAGACCAGCTTGACCAGCATCCGACTAGCACTGACCAGCATAGACAAGCATGGACCAGCTTAAAATGTATGCTGGTCTATGCTGGTTTTTTTCAGCAGGGTTACACGCACACAAACACACACAGTATCCAGTATCACCCGGTGAGAATCATACTGCACTACACAAAACCATTATTGTTTTACTACCCCTGGTAGTTTGAATAGACTTAGAATATGATGCTGTATGAATTATTCAATTTGATTCAATATAAGTCAATTCAATATGCGTGATTGTATGAGTCAACATAAGTGATTGGATTCAATATGAGTTAATTGAAGACAAGTGTATTCATTATGATTCTTTCTCCCCTCAGATCAACAATGCAGGGTGTATGGTAAACCAGAGTGAGCTGACAGAAAAAGATGTGGAGAAGAACCCAAGGGCAGTAGTCACATCTCATTGAGAACAATGCACAACACTTCCTTGCATAGGTTGATGTGTTTACACACAATGTTCTTCCTCATCATTACTCTTCACTTGGTTAGGTACATTCATCCTAACCACAGCGTTGATACCAGCCCTGAAACAGGCACAAGACCCACGAGTGATGAGTAATGTCATGCCTTATACAAATGACATTGGCCCAATACTGAACATAGCCACATCGATGAAACGCCTTGGAAATTAAAAAAGTTAGAAAAGTTGTTCTTGTATGGCCTTTCCCCCATTAGTTCTGTGTTATTGTGCTTGTATTAACACCTAATTCACCAGCAGAGGAACTAGTGTGTCTGAACAAATGCATCCAAGGAATCTATTACATATTACAAAAAAAACAAGAAAAGGACATGTCCCATCTGTCTATAACAGTCTAACAGCACAGATTGTCAAAGTTCATCTCACTCTGGGGAAGTAGATAAAGGGTCTCATTGCCAAAATCCCGAAGTATCCCTTTAAGTTCAAGGTCAGAATATGCATAGAGAGAAAAGTGCATGAAAAGGGAATTACGTTCCATTTATGCGCTTAACTTGGGTCGGAATTCCCCCCAGGTGAACCATGCCTTTGCGACATCATATTGTGTTGTGTGTTCATATGAGAAGGGTGACATATTGTTGTCTTGTTTATCTGGATTAAGTCTCCAATGATGCTGTACCATTGTCATGACAGCACTCATTCTGCTTTACCATTGGAGCCCTAGATCGAATCGCTCTGGCAACACACCCAGATGACCCAATACTATTATAGGTGTTTAACGAGCCGAACACCACATCCTCACCTCACCTTATTTTAGAGGTGCACATGGTCAACACATAGCCCTCTGTAATAGTTTAGTGTAAATGGTTGACTCAGTCTTTACAGGTTCATCTCACATCTACATTTCAGATGTAATGTATTATTCTGTTTGACTGGCTCTAGTTATTGACACAAAGAGGGAAATAGCCCACAAAAGTGTATGTTCAGAGGAGCTAGTGCCTCTCAAAACAGAAACTGCAGTCCGGCCCTCCGAAAAGACTCTTAACAACTGTACTCAAGAGTTTTATTTCATTTTAGGGAGGAAGGTTGCAAGTTAAAATTCTGTGTCTGAGATAATGAATCTAATGAGAAGTGAGCTGGCAACCGGAGGGTTACTTGTAGCAATGCCATTGCCTTCTGTTGTACCCTTGAGCAGAACACTTAACCCCCCAAAACAACTGCTCCACGGGTGCCCAGCGCAGCAACCCCCTGCTCCAATCACTTCCAGAGGGGTTGGGATAAACGCTTGTCTTTCTCAGGAATTCTGCATTGTTCACATCCACCCACACACCTCTGGTAGGTCTGGTCATCTGATTGGAAGTTACCTTTTAGAGTATGCTATTGGCCAACAACTCAACAAACAGTTCCTGCTCTCCTTAAGTGAGGTACACACTCTCTCTCTCTCTCCCTCTCTCTCCTCCCCATGGATTAGGCCATGGATTCTCTCTCACATATTATGTGTTTCTGTATAACAAATGGCACACCTGAAGTTCCCTTGGGGAAAATGCAGTGCATTCAATTGAATTGTTGCCCCACCAACATTTCTCCTATTTACTGAGTCACCTTATAATAGCAGTGGGACAATAGCAGTGGGATGAGTCATTCAAACAGATTGCTGAAAGTGTTATGAAAGGGCAATTTCTACAGTAGCTATTCCTTCAGGTCCTAGAATAAATACTTTGGTATTTGATGTTCATTTGGATGTAAAACTGAATTTACAGTTTCTGGTCAATATTGTAAGCAGTCACAGGAAGACACATCCACAATAACAGAAAACTCTCTCTCTCTCTTAACCCACATGGATAACCTACCCATAATAACCCT
The DNA here is from genome assembly GCF_964263955.1 of Coregonus lavaretus. Taxonomy (NCBI): domain Eukaryota; kingdom Metazoa; phylum Chordata; class Actinopteri; order Salmoniformes; family Salmonidae; genus Coregonus; species Coregonus lavaretus. The sequence continues at coordinate 20,631,313 of NC_139992.1, forward strand.
TGCCTTTGTGTGGGCTCAATGGAAATCCACTGACCTTTGTAATGTCTACAACACTGTACAGTACACTAATGGTAGGAAAAGGAAGTGGCATTCTCTCAACCGTAGTGACACACTATTAAAAAACAGATTATATTCGCTGAGGTTTTTATTTACACTTTCCTGAATAAAGCTGAACCTTATGGGCCGGTTTCTCAGCCACAGATTAAGCCTAGGCCCATTGACAAAAAAACATAAGTACAAATGGTGAATTTAAAATCTATTTTTAGAAGTCTCCCGAGTGGCACAGCGATCTAAGGTACTGCATCGCAGTGCTTGAGACGTCACTACGGGTTCGATCCCAGGCTGTGTCATAACTGGCTGTGACCAGGCGTCCAATAGGGTGGCGCACAATTGTCCGGGTTAGGGGAGGATTTGGCTGGCGGGGCTTTCCTTGGCTCATCGCGCTCTAGCAACTCCTTGTGGTGGGCCGGGTGCCTGCAGGCTGACTTCGCTCGTCAGTTGAACAGTGTTTCCTCTGACACATTGGTGCAGCTGGCTTCCTGGTTAGGTGGGCGGGTGTTAAGGAGTGCGGTTTGGCGAGTCATGTTTTGGAGGACGCATGACTCGACCTTCGCCTCTCCCAAGCCCATTAGGAGGTTGCAGCAATGGGACAAGATCACAATTGGGGAGAAAAAGGGTGTAAAAATATATATACAGTACCAGTCAAAAGTTTGGAAACACCTACTCATTCAAGGGTTTTTCTATATTTGTACTATTTTTTACATTGTAGAATAATAGTGAAGACATCAAAACTATGAAATAACACATATGGAATCATGCAGTAAGCAAAAAAGTGTTAAACAAATCAAAATATATTTTATATTTGAGATTCTTCAAAGTAGCCACCCTTTGCCTTGATGACAGCTTTGCACACTCTTGGCATTGTGCAAATGCTAACCTTTGATGACGACTGGTACGCTTGAGAAGTGTGCTTTTCACGGATGAATCCCGGTTACAACTGTACCGGGCAGATGGCAGACAGTGTGTATGTCATTGTGTGGGCAAGTGGTTTGCTGATGTCAACATTGTGAACAGAGTGTCCCATGGCGGGGTTATGGTATGGGCAGGCATAAGCTACGGACAATGAACACAATTGCATTTTATCGATGGCAATTTGAATGCACAGAGATACCATGACGAGATACTGAGGCCCATTGTTGCGCCATTCATCCGCCGTCATCACCTAGTGTCAGCATGATAATGCACAGCCCCATGTCGCAAGAATCTGTACACAATTCCTGGAAGCTGAAAATGTCCCAGTTCTTCCATGGCCTGCATACTCACCAGACATGTCACCCATTCAGCATGTTTGGAATGCTCTGGATCGACCTGTACGACAGTATGAAATCTCAAACCTTTAATGGTTGAGTGTTTAGCCATGTCCTTTTGATCTGTTTCACCCTGTAGTCACTGCCAGTTTAGAAGCCTTTGTTAAGGCCTCTACAAGTGCAAGTGATATAAAACACCAAATATTCATTGGTATGATGTAATATAAAATTACATATTCACTGTTAGCAATTGCTGTATTATTACTACCATACAATCTAACAATAAAGTACTGTTTTGCTGTATATTTACTGCAGCATCCTGTAATCTCAGCCAGTTTGGAAGCCTTTGTTTAGGCCTCTAGAAGTGCAAGTGATATAAAACATAAAATATTAATAAATATGCTGTAATATACAAAAACCTAGCAGCCAATATGCTTGCACTAATCCCATGCAATTACAGTAAAATTCCAACATGATTACAGTAGCATTTCCTTTCTTACAGTATAGTACACTAATTTTACAGTATTGTACTGTGTCATTGCTCCGCATTTTCTTGTAAATTACAGGAAGCTAGTGGCAAGTTACTGTGAAAATTACAGTTACGCGCTTTGCACTATCCAGAGATGGGCAAAGATTCATCCAAAAGTTATGTTGTTACAAATTGAGGATATTTTGAAGATCAATGTATCCTTAACTACAACAACATTCCCAGTAATGAGCTCCGCCCTCAAACTATTTGTATTTTGATCAAATGTGGCCTTGTTTGGGGGCAGAGGTAATTAAAATAATACCAAGCAGTGTACTTTGCAAGTGGAAATTTTACATTTACATTTGTCATTCAGCAGATGCTCTTATCCAGAGCAACTTACAGTCAGTGTATTAAAACAAAGGTAAACAAGATTATAAACTGGGTGGTTCGAGCCCTGAATGCTGATTGGGTGACAGCCGTGGTATATCAGACCGTATACCACAGGTATGACAAAACATTTATTTTTACTGCTCTAATTACGTTGATAACTGTTTATAATAGCAATAAGGCACCTCAGAGGTTTGTCGTATATGGCCAATATACCCTGGCTAAGGGCTGTATCCAGACACTCCGCGTTGCGTCGTGCTTAAGGACAGCCCTTAGCCGTGGAATATATTGGCCATATATCACACCTCCTCATGCATTATTGCTTAAATGTACCACAGTCATAGCAAGTAAAGAGATTATGTATTCTAATTAAACTGTTACAAAATAGGTAAGAAAGAAAATAAGAAATAGAATAAGTGTGATGAGGTGGTGTTGAAGGAGTCAGGCGCAGGAGGGTAAATCACAGAATAACAGGCTTTAATCCACAAAATACAGGTTTACGCAGAACTGCGTCAAACACACTCCAGGGCACAAAACCGGTGCACTGGAAAATACAAGGCACACCGGAAAATACTCCCGTCGAACAAAATACACGAGCTCCACCGAGCTTCACTAACCTTCACAATAAACAATCACCCACAAGGACAAGGGGGCAGAGGGAACACTTCTTCTTAGAGAAGAAGACACAGGGGCACAGGGGCGGAGCTTGGGTGGCGTACCCGAGCGTTGGGACAGGACAGCTCCTATCCCAACCTCGGACGCATCCACCTCCACTATGAACGGTAGTGATGAATCGGGGTGGGCCAGTACTGGGGCTGAGGTGAACAGACCCCGCAGTTTGCTGAAAGCCAGGTCAGCCTCAGCAGACCAGCGGAGCCGGGACGGCCCACCCTTCAACAGGGAGGTAATGGGAGCTGCGACCTTGCCAAAGCCCCGGATAAACCTCAGATAGTAGTTGGCAAAGCCAAGGAAGCGCTGCACCTCCTTAACCGTGGTTGGAGTCGGCCAATTACGCACGGCTGAAATACGATCTCCCTCCATCTCCACACCTGAGGTGGAAATGCGGTATCCAAGGAAGGAGACGGACTGCTGGAAAAACATACACTTCTCTGCCTTGGCATAAAGGTCATTTTCCAACAGTCGGGCCAGCACCTTGCGAACCAGGGACACATGCTCGGCGCGCGTAGTGGAATACACCAGGATGTCATCGATGTAGACCACTACACCGATGGGGGAGAGGATAACTAAATCTTATCGTCTCCCTGTTCAGTGGTCAATAATCAATGCACGGGCGCAGACCTCCGTCCTTCTTCTTCACAAAGAAGAAACTCGAGGAGGCGGGTGAAATGGAGGGATGTATATACCCCTGGCGCAGGGACTCGGTGACATAGGTTTCCATCGTTTGCCACCATTTCAGCCTGTGACAGAGAGTATATATGACTCCTGGGAGGTACAGCGTCTACCCGGAGGTTTATCGCGCAATCCCCCACCCGATGAGGTGGTAATTTAGTCAAATGCGTTTTAGAGAACGCTTCCGCCAGATCGAGGTATTCAGGGGGAATGCGCACGGTGGAGGTTCTCTCTGGACTTTCCACCGTGGTTGCACCAACGGAAACATCTAGACACCTACCCTGACACTCTCGCGACCACCCCGTGAGAGCCCTCTGCGGCTATGAGAAGATGGGGTTGTGGAGTGCTAGCCAAGGGATACTTAATACCACAGGGAAAGCAGGAGATTCAATAATCGAAAAAATAACCTGCTCAAAATGAGTCTCCTGGGTGATCATGGTGACTGGTATTGTGACTTCCGTAATAAAACCCGGACCCTATTGGTTGACTATCGAGTGCTCTGATGGGGAGTGGAATGGATAGGGGAACCAATGTTATGCCTTGACGGCGTGCGAATGCCCTATCCATAAAGTTCCCAGCTGCACCTGAATCGACTAGCGCCTTACACTGAGGAACTACCATGAGATCGGGAAAGTGGATAGGTAGGGTACAGTGCACAGCAGAGGGCTCTGAACAAATGTGGGTGTTCGATACCTGGGGTGATGTGTGAGTGCCCTGCCTGCCGCCTCCCGGCCCAAAAGAACGTTGACTACGACGTGTAGTGTATTGTCCCTTCGTGCCACCAGAGTGGCACTGTCACTGTCCTCCTCCGCTCTCTCGGCCGGCGGCTCCACCCAGCTCCATCGGCTCGGGATCCGAGTCGTCCGGGGTGGAAACGGGCAGACCCCTACCAGGACGTCCTCTGGCTGCCAGCAGGTTGTCCAAACGAATGGCCATGTCCACCAGTTTGTTGAAGGACAACATGGCGTCTCGGCAGGCTAACTCCCGTCGGACGTCCTCCCGCAGATGATCGATCAGGGCCCGCTCGTTCCACCCGGACCCCGCTGCCAGCATCCGAAACTCCAACGCAAAGTCCTGCGCGGTCCTCGTTCCCTGCCTCGGATGGACCACCCGCCTCTCTACCCTCGGGCGGGTTATCAAAGACCGCCCGAAAGAGGCGAGCGAACTCCCTGTAGTCCTCCAACGCGGCTCCTCCTTAATTTCACACCACATTGGCCCACTCCAGGGATTTCCCACAGAGGTAGGAAACGAGGACGGACACCTTCTCCCCTCCGATGGTTCCGGCCTGATGCTGGCGAAGTAAAGCTCCAATTGGAGGAGGAATCCCTGTCACAGCGCCGTTATCCCATCAAACGCCCGTGGTCGGGATATCTGGATCCCTCCGGGTGCTGGGGTGTAGGTGGCTGGATCCGGTTGGCCAGCTGGTCTCGACAGATCGGGTTCTCTCCTCTCCAGGCGTTGGACTACCTGAAGAACCAGATCCATCGCTTCCCCCAAGCTGGCCAGCATCGTGGAATGCTCCTGGACCCGTGCCACGACTCCATATTCAGGTGGGTGATTCTGTGATGAGGTGGTGTTGAAGGAGTCAGGCACAGGAGGGTAAATCACAGAATAACAGGCTTTAATCCGCAAAATACAGGTTTACGCAGAACTGCGTCAAACACACTCCAGGGCACAAAACAGGTGCACTGGTAAATACAAGGCACACAGGAAAATACTCCCGTCGAACAAAATACACGAGCTCCACCGAGCCAGCACCTTCACAATAAACAATCACCCACAAGGACAAGGGGGCAGAGGGAACACTTATACACAGACTAATTAGGGGATTAGAACCAGGTGTGTGTGATAACGAGACAAGACAATTGTGATGATGATTGGGGCGGCAGTGGTTAGTACTCCGGTGATGACGAACGCCGAAGCCTGCCCGAACAAGGAGGGGAGGTAGCCTCGGCCGAAGTCGTGACAATAAGAAATACTGCCCGTCGTTGGCACTAGTTACCTGTACTGTAAATCTGCAACAGTTTACTAACCACTGTGCTTCCAGTAATGCAGAGTACATTCTAGAAATACAGCATGTTACTGTAGAGTCAGGTGTTCCAGTAATGTGCTGTACATTTCTGTTACAGTAAAGGTCCTGTAAATCTACAGTAATAAACTGGCTTCTGTGCTGCCAGTAATTTACTGTAAATTTACAGGCCATTTTTTACAGTGTGTAGACAGAAATCCACGAGTACAATCATTATAATCGTTCATGCATTTCTTGAACGATTCTGTTAAGGAAAACGCACTACATCAGGGGTGTCAAATATACAGGCCGTGGGTGGTTTGAGATTAAAAAAATTATAACAAACTCAATATACTTTAAAAATGACTAAAACCAAATCGGAACAGTGTAGAAATGATAATGGACCTATATTCATACAGTTTCTTGACTGTCTAGCTAAAAATCACTAGACAGTCGGGGAGCATCGAAATTCCAAAAACTATGGCTAGAGGACAATTGTTTTAGCAAATCTTGATGGCAAGGAAATATAATAAATTTTCAGTGTGGCCCTCCGGACCTCGTTGACGACCATTTGCGGCCCCCGGGGCTAAATGAGTTTGACACCGCTGCCCTACATCTTTGTTGACAGTGTGTGTGTTTGTGTGTACCATGTAGCCATGCAGATGTCCAGGGTTTTTTCTTCTTCTTGGAAATGCCTCCTTGATAGACACATCCTGACTCTGTTCAAATACCTTCCTGACATCTCTTACATCTGATACAAATACACCTCATTAAGGATATGCACTGTATAATGCAGGCATAGAAGTAATATTTTAAAAATAAATGTCTATTTAAGCCTCATGATCTGTAAATACATGCAGAATTTTGAATGTGCTTTATGATTGATTGATTGCTATTGCTAAGATCAAAGTGTATCCACACAGTACATTCCAAAGGGTAATGTTTGCGGTCATCTGATGCTCCGTTACTTTTAACAAGATACTACTTCCTTCTCAAATTCTGCTAGAAAGGATATTCCGTTAGCTTGTATGTTGCATACTACATACAGTGACTTCGGAAAGTATTCAGAACCCTTGACTTTTTCCACATTTTGTTACGTTACAGCCTTATTCTAAAATTGATTAAATGAATAAAAATCTGCAGCAATCTACACACAATACCCCATAATGACAAAACGTTATTAAAAATAAAAAACGGAAATACCTTATTTACATAAGTATTCAGACTCTTCGCTACGAGACTCGAAATTGAGCTGAGGTGCATTCTGTTTCCATTGACCATCCTTGAGATGTTTCTACGACCTGATTGGAGTCCACCTATGATAAATGTAATTGATTGGACATGATTTGGAAAGGCACACACCTGTCTATATAAGGTCCCACAGTTGACAATGCATGTCAGAGCAAAAACCAAGCCATGAGGTCGAAGAAATTGTCTGTGCAGCTCCGAGACAGGATTGTGTCGTGACACAGATCGGTGGAAGGGTACCAAAACTTTTCGGCAGCATTGAAGGTCCACAAGAACACAGGGGACTCCATCATTCTTAAATGGAAGAAGTTTGGAACCACCAAGACTCTTCCTAGAAATGGTCGCCAGGCCAAACTGAGCAGTCAGGGGAGAAGGGCCTTGGTCAGGGAGGTGACCAAGAACCCGATGGTCACTCTGACAGAGCTTTAGAATTCCTCTGTGGAGATTGGAGAACCTTCCAGCAGGACAACCATCTCTGCAGCACTCCACCAATCAGGCCTTTATGGTAGAGTGGCCAGACGGAAACCACTCCTCAGTAAAAGACACATGACAGCCCGCTTGGAGTTTGCCCAAAGGCTCTCAGACCATTAGAAACAAGATTCTCTGGTCTGATGAAACCAAGATTGACCTGGCACCAAGCGTCTGAATGCCAAGCGTCACGTCTGGAGGAAACCTGGCACCATCCCTACGGTGTAGCATGGTGGTGGCAGCATCATGCTATGGGGATGTTTTTCAGCGGCAGGGACTGGGAGACTAGTCAGGATCGAGGCAAAGATAAACGGAGCAAAATACAGAGAGATCCTTGATGATAACCTGCTCCAGAGCGCTCAGGACCTCAGACTGGGGCGAAGGTTCACCTTGCAACAGGACAACGACCCTAAGCACAAAGCCAAGACAACGCAGGAGTGGCTTCGGGACAAGTACAGGTGTGCCAAGCTTGTGGCGTCATAACCAAGAAGACTCAAAGCTGTAATCGCTGACAAAGGTGCTTCAACAAAGTACTGAGTAAATGGCCTGAGTACTTATATAAATGTAATATCAGTTTATTTTTTTATAAATTAGCAGAAATGTCTTAAAATCAGTTTTTGCTTTGTCATTATGGGGTATTGTGTGTAGATTGATGAGGGAAAAAACTATTTAATAAATTTCAGAATAAGGCTGTAACGTAACAAAATGTGGAAAAAGTCAAAGGGTATGTATACTTTCTGAAGGCACTGTACATGTCAGTACCAATAGAGCACATACTGGCACTCAGAAATGTTATATGACATTGGACCTTCCGTTTTAGAATGTGCTCTAGGCACCTGGTTTAGGTTGTTGGATGAAGAAATCATGTTTTACTCAGATTCAGCAGTGTATAAAGTTTACCGCATTTCAACAAAGGTCTTCATCAGGGTTTAACAAGGGCCCATGTTCAAAGGTACTACTGGCTATAGTGTGATTACAACCATTTTGAACCACAGAATATTTTGGAGGTACATAAAGATACATGTCGACAATTTTTGTGTGTTGACTCTTGTTTTATGGGGGTTAGCTGATTTTTAAATGAACAAAGTACTTCAACATACTTTCTTCAGTTCATTTATTCAGTTAAATAATTATGTCAATTAAGTCAAACTGTGAACAGAAAAGTGTGAAATGGGTAAATTGTCGTGGAAATTCACCACTAAGGACTCAAACTCAATGAATCAATTTTTATTATCACGGCTGGAGAGGTTCGAACTAAAATCAAGCTTGATAAAAACTCTGAAAACGGCGTTCCCTCTCAGTCCTTATATACTGCCACACAAGTCATATAAGCATGATTTACATTATTCATTATCAACGTTGGTTCCTGCATGTGACTGACGAGACGTCTTCTCTCAAAGCTGAGACCTTGAAACTGAGATACTCCTTTTGGATCCCAGAACAATGTTCTGGGCATACTGTCAATTGGTCTGAGGAGGAGGTCACAGTCACCTGCACGAACCAAGATTGAGTGAGAGGAGATGCTGTGTACAATTCAATGCTATCTCTTCAGACAACAAAATGTTCCCTCACAGGTACACAAATAAAGCCAAGGGTAATTACAAACATCCCAACGTACTAAAACCTAGCACGTCTGGTGCAATAACAAAGGCACTCAATAGATAATATAGGCACCGCACATGTTTACATACGCACAGTATTCCGGATACTAGCTCATATCTCGCTTATGGTCTTATTCGGGATAAGCTGTTTACATGCACCTTTGATATCCAGCTCCCGAGTATCCCTGTGCCCATGAATAAAAATAATATTTCTCATTTAAATTCATTTGGGATAAATGAAATAGTAACTGAAATATGGACACTGACTGCAGGCCTATAACTGCTCATGTAGCGTAATATAATATTAACTCATGCAGAATTATCAATTTCTTGCAGTATAATAATACAAATGTACATTTTGTCTTGGGAACAGGATGTGGAGAAATATTTATTTCAGCATCTCTTGAGAAAATGTGAATGCGCTGTTATGACACTTAGGAAAAAAGACAGCATTTCAAATACATTAAATATGCAATCGAAGACGAAGTAAAGTCTTATCGGAAACATGTTTTATCATTTTCTCAAACTGATGACATTTGGACATTTCGCACAGGACCAATCTTTCCACTGTTTTGGAGTTATTGCGTTTTCTCCCCGTTCCCTAAACAAAACAGACAACTATACCGGTGTTAAATACATTCATAATGCATTCATTCTATCGATTAAGACATTATTCTGGTGAGCACTACTTTATTTGATCTTCTGGGGCAAAAAGGTATGACAGACCAGAAGCTGCATGTATCTAACTATAGTTCACAAACAAATGGCGTACCAAATCTCAGAAATTATAATATGGCCTACCAAATGTCAAAGATTATAAGCAGAAACTCATCTAAATTAGGAGTGAAAGTAGCCAGTAGACTATATGGTCCAGTACGGAGTATCAGCGAAATACATTATCATGGTGGAGTGAAATGCGCAGGTAGCCTACATTTTGAAGTGATTTGTTTGACAATCAGATGAAAACATCATCACACAACACCAATGATATGCGAAACTGAGCCTGTGCAAAACCATTTTTAAGCGTGCTTTCTAAAAGCTTTACTTCGTCATGATTATGTCACAAGCCGGGCTAGAACTCCGGTCTCAGATGTGTAGAGCTGGGGGAACTACCCCTTAGCCACAGAGGAGATGTTGTAGGACCCAAATGAAACACCCAAGGCAATACTCCAGGCAAGTAGATTTAATGTTCCAAAACAGGAGGCAAAACAAAACAACTCCACGAGGGGAGAAAAACAAACTAAAGATAACTTCGAACAACTTACTAGGACTGACACGGTGGGACAAAGCAGGAGACACATAGTCAGGACGCAATAACCAAGTGAGAAACAAGGGGAAAACACACAGCTAAAATACTAAAGGGAAAACAAGGCACAGGTGACCTGGATCAAACTAATGAGGACACATGAGGAAGAACAAAGGCAGAGGGGAACACAGCTGACCTCTAGAGGCCAGGAGACAAACAGGAGAAGCAGGAAGCTGACAGGACCCCCTCCTCTAGGAACGACTCCTGACGTTCCTTCCAGAACACCCTGGCCTCAGGGTGCGAAAATCTCGGACCAACCCTGGATCCAGGATGTCCCTGGCTGGAACCCAGGAGCGCTCCTCTGGCCCGTAGCCCTCCCAGTCCACCAGATACTGCAGAGAGTTCTGGACCCTCCGGGAGTCCAGTATCCGGCGGACTGTGTAGGCTGGCTGGCCGTCAATAATCCTGGGAGGTGGCGGGGGTCTGCGTGGGGGGGCAAAGGGAGAAGACAAGACAGGTTTAATAAGTGAAACATGGAAAGTGGGGTTAATACGAAGGGAGCGAGGGAGAACCAAACGATAAGACACAGGGTTAACCTTTCTAGCAATGCGGAAAGGGCCGATGTATCTCTGGGAAAGCTTCTTGGATTCGACCCGGAGGGGCAGGTTCTTAGTGGCCAACCAAACTCTCTGACCAGCTCGGAAACTAGGGGCCGTCCGGCGGTGGCGATTAGCCTGACTTTGGTATCTCTGGGAGGTCCGAAGGAGGGCACGCCTGGCCTTCTTCCAGGTCCGCCTACAGCGTTGGACAAAGCGCTGGGCCGAGGGAACACCAACCTGCGCCTCCTCCTCTGGAAATAATGGAGGGTTGTAACCGAACTGGCATTCGAATGGGGACAATCCGGTGGCTGAGGACTGGAGGGTGTTGTGGGCATATTCAGCCCAAATGATATAGGTGGCCCAAGACGTGGGATTACTGGCCGCCATACACCGCAGGGTGGTCTCCAGATCCTGATTAATCCGTTCCGTTTGGCCATTAGACTCTGGATGGAACCCCGACGATAGGCTGGCTGTGGCCCCAACAAGCCTGCAGAAGGCCCCCCAAAACCGGGACGAGAATTGGGGACCTCGGTCAGAGACCACGTCCAGGGGAATACCAAATATCCGGAAGACATGGTTCATGAGGAGCTCAGCAGTCTCCTTAGCCGAGGGCAGCTTGGGCAGGGGGATAAACCGGGCAGCCTTAGAGAACCGGTCTACCACCACTAGGATGACGGTGTTGCCCTGGGATAGAGGAAGTCCCATAACAAAGTCCAGAGAAAGGTGTGACCATGGCCTTCGAGGAACAGGTAAGGGATGGAGCAGTCCCTGGGGTCGCTGGCGTGTCGACTTTCCCTGGTTGCACACAGGGCAGGCCTCAACATAGACCTGCACGTCCTTCTTGATGGACGGCCACCAAAACCGCCGTCGGAGGAACTCCAGTGTGCGAGCACTGCCTGGATGGCATGTCAAGGGCGACTCATGACCCCACTGCAAGACGCGGGCCCGAACAGAGAGAGGAACGTACAGGCGACCGGCAGGACCACCGCCTGGATCGGGCTCCTGGACAAGAGCTTCTCGTACCCCTCTTTCTAGTTCCCACTGAAGAGGTGCGACGATCCTAGACCTCGGAATAATCGATGCCAAGGGCTTCTCTTGTACCTCGGGAGAGTAGACTCGAGACAGAGCATCCGGCTTGACGTTCTTGGTGCCAGGTCGGTAAGTCAGGAGGAACTGGAATCGATTAAAGAAAAGAGACCATCGTGCTTGCCGAGGGTTCATCCGCTTAGCCTGTTGGAGATATTCCAGGTTCTTGTGGTCTGTGAGAACCTGGAAAGGGTGCTGAGCCCCCTCAAGCCAATGGCGCCACTCCTCCAAGGCCAGTTTTACCGCAAGCAACTCTAGATCCCCCACGTGGTAGTTGCGCTCGGCCTCAGACAGGCGGCGAGACATGAAGGCACAAGGGTGTAATCTCCCATCCGCACCCCTCTGTGACAGGACGGCTCCTACCCCCACTTCTGAGGCGTCCACCTCCACCACGAAAGGTCTTTCTGGGTCAGGGGTCACCAGAATCGGAGCAGAAGTGAAGCGGCGCTTGAGATCCTCGAAGGCCCCTGCTGCTTCCGGACCCCAGTGAATCTTGGTCCCTCCTCCCTTGGTAAGCGTCGTCAAGGGGGCTACCACCGAGCTGAAATTCTTGATGAACTTCCGATAGAAGTTAGAAAAGCCAATGAACCGTTGAACCTCCTTGACCGTGGCAGGTGTGGGCCAATCGTGGACCGCCTTGACCTTCTTGGGATCCATCTCTAGGTGCCCGGGAGTGACAATAAACCCGAGAAACTGAGTCTGAGAAACATGAAATTCACACTTCTCAGGCTTAACGTAGAGGTGATTGTCAAGGAGCCTCTGGAGAACCCGGCTAACATGCCCCTCATGCTCCTTCAGTGACCTCGAGAAGATGAGGATATCGTCCAGGTACACGAAGACGAACAGATTAAGCATATCCCGGAGAACATCATTAATCAGGTCTTGGAATACTGCGGGGGCATTGGTGAGCCCGAACGGCATCACCCGATATTCATAGTGCCCCGTGGGCGTGTTGAACGCCGTCTTCCATTCGTCTCCTGGCCGGATCCGCACGAGATGGTAAGCATTGCGGAGATCCAGCTTAGTAAAAATGGAAGCCCCTTGAAGCAGCTCAAAAGCAGTGGCCATGAGAGGAAGGGGGTATCGATTCCGAACCGTGATCTTGTTGAGTCCCCGGTAATCAATACAAGGCCTAAGACCCCCGTCTTTCTTTTCAACAAAAAAGAAGCCCGCCCCAGCCGGGGAAGTAGAGGCATAGATGAGGCCGGCTGCCAAGGACTCCTTAATGTAGGTGTCCATAGCTGCGTGCTCGGGGGAGGACAAGGAAAAGATCCGACCTCTAGGAGGGCAGCACCCAGGGAGTAGATCAATGGCACAGTCATACGTGCGATGAGGCGGTAAGGCAGTAGCCCGGGCCTTGCTGAACACTGCCTTGAACCGATGGTAAACACTGGGGACTCGGGAGACGTCAACAGACTCTTGAAACTGGGTACTAGGGGCTGAGGGACTCTGAAGCATGCAGGTGAGTTGGCAAGTGGGACCCCAGCTTAGAATGGTGCCAGTAGGCCAGTCGATCTGGGGATTATGTCTGCATAACCAAGGGTGACCCAGGATAATAGGATACTCGGGAGAGTCAATGAGATAGAAGGTCTCCTCCTGCTGGTGTTGAGAGATGGTAAGTCGCAGGGACTGAGTCGCCTCAGTAACCTTTCCTGGTTCCAGAGGTCTGCCATCTAAGGCAGTAACTGCCTGGGGTTGAGGAAGTAGTTGGGTAGGGATCTTAAGTTCCTTAGCCAAGGTTACATCCATAAAATCACCTGCGGCACCGGAATCGATCATAGCCTGGACCCGATGCTGGTGGCCCTCCCAGGACAGAGTGGCTGGAATAGCTAGGACCGCGTTAGTAGGAGGAGCTCTAATTTTCCCCATCACAACCCTCCTGTAGCTGGGCGGGGACAGGCGTTTCCCGAAAGCTCGGGGCAAGTGGAGCGGAAGTGGCCGGCAACCCCGCAGTAGAGGCACCGACGCTCCCTCATGCGACGTTCCCTTTCGTTGGGAGAAAGCCTGGAACGGCCTAACTGCATGCTCTCCGGGGAATCCTGGGGCAGTTCAGGAGCCGGGGCAGCTCTGAATGACGGAGTCCAAACAGGAGAAACAGAGCTGCTCAGAGGAACTTGGGACTGAGACACCTGACGGCGAGCCGTTCTCCGCTCTCTTAGACGATTGTCCAGGCGGATGGCCAAGGCTATGAGGGACTCGAGATCTCCAGCTGGTTCTCGGGTGGCTAACTCATCTTGAAGGGGCTCAGATAACCCTCCCTGAAAGCAGACCCTCAGCGCTTCATCATTCCATCCGCTCCTTGCTGCTATGGTCCGGAAATCAATGGCAAAATCTGCCGTGCTTCGGGGGCCCTGACGGAGAGACAGTAGGCGCTTGGAAGCCTCCCGCCCACTGACAGGATGATCGAACACCCGCTTGAACTCTTCTATAAATGCAGCGTGGGAGTCACAACAGGCCTCCTGGGACTGCCACACCGCAGAAGCCCAGGCGAGCGCCTTTTCTGAAAGAAGGGTAATGATGTAGGCAATCTTGGAACGGTCTGTGGGAAAACTTGAGGGTTGGAGCTCGAAGGTGAGGGAGCATTGGGTGAGGAAACCCTGGCAAGAGCTTGGATCCCCAGAAAAGGGCTTGGGAGGTGGTAGTCGGGGCTCCGCCAACCGAGAAGGCCTGTCGTCACTGGGGGGTGACCTGGGGGAAGGGAGAGGACCAGGGAGGCGTTCAAAGAGCTGGCGAAGGGCACTCATCATTTCGGCCAAGAGTTGAGAATGACTAGCCATCAGCTCCTCTTGTCGGCTGAGAACGGCTTCATGGCGCTGGAAAGAAGCCTCATGTCGAGTGATCACCGCCAACAGGTCCTGGGAACTGAGTGTTTCTGGGTCCATGATTGACTTGGTTATTCTGTCACAAGCCGGGCTAGAACTCCGGTCTCAGATGTGTAGAGCTGGGGGAACTACCCCTTAGCCACAGAGGAGATGTTGTAGGACCCAAATGAAACACCCAAGGCAATACTCCAGGCAAGTAGATTTAATGTTCCAAAACAGGAGGCAAAACAAAACAACTCCACGAGGGGAGAAAAACAAACTAAAGATAACTTCGAACAACTTACTAGGACTGACACGGTGGGACAAAGCAGGAGACACATAGTCAGGACGCAATAACCAAGTGAGAAACAAGGGGAAAACACACAGCTAAAATACTAAAGGGAAAACAAGGCACAGGTGACCTGGATCAAACTAATGAGGACACATGAGGAAGAACAAAGGCAGAGGGGAACACAGCTGACCTCTAGAGGCCAGGAGACAAACAGGAGAAGCAGGAAGCTGACAGATTAGGCATGCAAATTATTTATGAAAATGAAAAACCTTGACTGAGTACTTAACCTAAATCAATGAATCAACTATCAATAAATACCAATTCAGTCAATCCACATGTCTATAAGAATAACAGCTCATCATCCTCCTCGAGCACCAACATCAGAACCACTTTGACAACCATTTCACAGCCATTCCTCCTACTTTGGGAATTATTCCTGGAAGGAACAAGGTAGCTGCAGTCCCAACAGTATCCAGAGCTGTGCTCATAAATGAGGGGGTTTTCTGTTCCTCTTCTGCCTTCGCACCCTTAAGGGCATCTATCTCTCTTTGCATTTGGTGTGCTCGGTCATCAAACCCTTGCTGGAGAAGGTCGTTCTGCTCCTGAAATTACAAGGTTTGTTTTTACACATCACAGACAGTGTCACTAAAACAAAACAAATATACACATTTAATCTTACCCCTACAGTTACTGTAGTTTTAAAGTGTACTTTTCAATGTTTGTGTTTTTTTTATTCCTACCCTGAGTCTGGCCTGCAGAACTCTATCATGCTCTGCGACTGCATTTCTACTGTCTCTCTTCATCCTCTCCATCAGCTGGTTCACATTCTCCTCATATGTCCTCTGCTGGTCCACTCTCAACTTCTCCTGGACTTCCAGCTGCTCTTCCATGGCGCGATTCTCCCGTTCAGATGCTTCCCTTTTCGCTTTCTCCGCTGCAGAGAAAGATAGACAGAGTATGTGTGTGAGAGAGAGAGAGAAATATCAAAGAGAGCGAGAGGTAAGCCTCCATTTGGTGGTCATTAGAATGTTGTTGCCAGGTCATGGTGTGCATTTTCATGGTGACTGTATATCACCTTCTGCTCTCTGCTCAGCTTCACTGAGGGACTGGTCTGCTGACAGGATGGCCTGACCAATGCTGGCCTTCCTTTCCAAGTACTCCTTCAGTACCTCTTCAGCCTGGAACCACCACACATAATGTTTAACTTTCAACATCACATCAGTGCATTCATACCTCCTTTGAACAGCATCCACAAAACATGATAATTGCATACTGTCCTAAAATAGCTGAAGCATCACCTCCCCAACATACCTTCACTCCCCTGCCTCCCTCAGATCTGTATTCGCTGGTGGCCAGTTTCAGATCATTGCAGTACATTTTGTATCCTCCAGAGGTCATGTAGGAGCCATCCCTTATTTGCTCCTCCAGAGGGGCAAAGATCCATTCAATTTTGGACTTGCATGCCTTCTGGGACTCCTTGTAGTTCCTCTCACAGATCTTCTCGTACTCCTCCTGAAGCACTTTCTACAGAAAGGATAAGGCTGGTTCAGAATGTACCAGAACAAACCAGAATGTCTTGGTTCAGTTGAGGTAATAAACGGTGAGAAATCTGTCGATGTGCCCTTGAGCAAGGCACTTAACCCTAATTGCTTCTGTAAGTCGCTCTGGATAAGTGCGTCTGCTGAATGACTAAAATGTACATGTAAGTGTAGCATGAAGGGATAGCTCACCCAAATGACAAATTATCCTCCTCTTGTTAAATACATGCATCACTGAATTGACTTGACTCATTGAATTGAATTGACTCATTGAATATAGAATTTACACTCCCATACCATGAGCTCCAACTGGTACTTCTGGTCCTCGTCTTTAAAGGAGCTGTTGATGAATATGGCCACAGCCTCCTTCTCCATGACAGCATGCACTTCAGACAGCTCCTCTTGGGTCTCTGTGGGGTAGGCCACCCAGTCAGCCATGCCTCTCTGGTAGTGGGCCCTGGCCCTCTCGATGGCACTGGAGTTCTCAATCTGGGCCAGCGCCAACACAGCGTTGTCCAGGCAGGGGATCTGCCCACTCCGGATGGCAGACACATAAGTCTCTGCCAGGTTCCCCAGCACTGCAGGAGAGGGCAGGGAATCAGCATATCTGGTAGTTGTGGTACTAATGGTGGTAGTGCTGTAGTGGTCCTTGTATAGATGTAATGTAAGTATTAGAATTAGTAGTAATTTAAGTACTAATGGTGTTGGTAGTTGTACTGGTCATGGTGGTAGTAGTAGTAGTAGTAGTAGTAGTAGTAGTAGTAGTAGTAGTAGTAAAAATAGAGGAAATGGTTATACTAGCAGCAGTAGTGTAGTTATATTAGTGTAGTTGTTATCCTGGCTGTGTGGTGCCAATATAACAACCTCTCCCTCAACATGATCAAGACAAAGGAGATGATTGTGGACTACAGGAAGAAAAAAAAGAGGACTGAGCACGTTGAGGGAGAGGTTGTGGAACAGGTTGAGAGCTTCAAGTTGCTTCGTGTCCACATCACCAACAAACTATCATGGTCCAAACACACCAAGACAGCCGTGAAGAGGGCACGACAAAGCCTATTCCCCCTCAGGAGACTGAAAAGATTTGGCATGGGTCCTCAGATCCTCAAAAAGTTATACAGCTGCACCATTGAGAGCATCCTGACTGGTTGCATCACTGCTTGGTACGGCAACTGCTCGGCCTCCGACCGCAAGGCACTACAGAGGGTAGTGCGTACAGCCCAGTACATCACTGGGGTCAAGCTTCCTGCCATCCAGGACCTCTATACCAGGTGGTGTCAGAGGAAGGCCCTAAAAATTGTCAAAGACTCCAGACACCCTAGTCATAGACTGTTCTCTCTGCTACCGCACGGCAAGCGGTACCGGAGCGCCAAGTCTAGGTCCAAAAGGCTTCTTAACAGCTTCTACCTCCAAGCCATAGGACTCCTGAACAGCTAATCACGGCTACCCGGACTATTTGCATTGTCCCCCCACCCCACCCCCTTTCACGCTGCTGCTACTCTCTGTTTAATATCTATGCATAGTCAATTTAACTCTACCCACATGTACATATTACCTCAATTACCTCAACTAACCTGTGCCCCCGCACATTGACTGTACCGGTACCCCCTGATGCAGCTCAGTTGGTAGAGCATGGCGTTTGCAACACCAGGGTTGTGGGTTAGATTCCCACGGGGGGCCAGTATGAAAAACATAATGTAGGCACTAATTAACTGTAAGTCGCTCTGGATAAGAGCATCTGCTAAATGACTAAAATGTCAATGTAAATGTATAGCCTCCCTACTGTTATTTTATTTTACTGCTGCTCTTATTTTTTACTTAACACTTATTTTTCTTAAAACTGCATTGTTGGTTAAGGGCTTGTAAGAATTTCACTGTAAGGTCTACACCTGTTGTATTTGCCGCGTGTGACAAATAAAAAATTGGATTTGATTATTAAAAATCATTACCTACTTTCATAAGTGCTTTCCATCCTCAATATCAGTGTTTTAATACTCACGTCTGCCAGTAACTTTCAGGCCCTGTTTCAGGGTCTTGGTCTTGGCCTCCTTGAAGACATGGTCACAGAACTCCTTGGCTTGCTCCACAAAGGAGGGCTCCAGGTCAGCATCGGTCAGCTCCTCCATACGTCTCATTTTGTCTCTGCTGGCTGGCCTCTCAAACACAAAGCACCAGCGAGGAGAGAAATAGTTCCGCAGGCAGCTACGAGGCAGGTTGTATGTCTGATCTTTCTTACTATGACCTTTGTAAATTAAAGGAAAAGTACATCAATCAACAAATAAAATATGATTAACCATCACATTTTTTGTGGAAGAAATGCATTTAATATTTATTTATATCAAACGTGTCTTTTATAAAGGCATTGTCAACCTTGGTAAATTCAATCTAACCATGGTTTAGATTAAGAGATTAAGTTAGCTGCGCTAGCTGGTGTTCCCTTCACCTGTTTTCAGTTTAAGAGCGTTCTCCAGGTACTCATTGGCTGTGATGGGTATTCCATCAACCTCCAGGGTCAGGGTGAAATCTCTGACTGTCCACACAAAGGAAGGAAAGTAACGCAGGTACTCTGAAGATTCCTCCCCGTCTCGCTGGTTGGACTTCACCTTGATGTGCTCTGTCAGTTCTGTCACATAGCTGAAAAGGGTGGTGTTGAGGACTAAATGAAACCAGATATACTAACATACAGTATAGTGCTGAGCAATTAGCGCTTTTTGAGGTCGGTTCGGATGTTGAGGAGGAAATTAACCTAGACATACAACACTACACAGTAAACTGGTGTCTGGTTCAAAGAGTACGATAGAGTTCCTCGAACCAAATTAGACTACATCAATCTATATTTCTTTATAGGCCTGCTGAAGGATACTGTAGTTTCTCCAGGGCGTTGTTGTCGATGGTTCCCAGGCTGTTGTACACCAGAGTACTGCTGAGCAGGACAGCCAGGGAAAAGATCCAGTTGTCATTCTTCTCATCACCCTGCAGACACAACAGAAGGAACACATTGGTACTCTGTTCATACTAGAGTGGATTGGAATAAAGTCAGTAACGAAATGTCTACTCCATATGCCGTTTTATGGGCTCCCTACCTAAATAAAGGTCAAAGCTAGAATTCTTAATTGAAACATTAACAAAGCTTACAACCTGCCTCAGTTTTGGAGAAATGTAACCACTCAACTTCATAGACTGAGCTATGGATGCAATAACTCACCATCCATGATATCATAATTGTATTTTTTTAAATGATGTTTATTTACATTTACAAACATTGAAGTAAAACAAGCTTATATGTTGGGTTCTGATGGGGTACGACAGTTGAACTAAGCTCATGGGGCCTCATATATAAGTTATGTTCTTCAGAATCAATGGGTATATATCATTAATTTATAAGTCAGACATTATATACAGTTTACATTTTTAGTCATTTAGCAGACGCACTTATCCAGAGCAATTAGGGTTAAGTGCCTTGCTCAAGGGCACATCGACAAATTTTTCACCTAGTCGGCTCGGGGATTAGAACCAGCGACCTTTCGGTTACTGGCACAACGCAACGCAATGCTCTTAACCACTAAGCTACCTGCCGAAGACATCAGCCATCAGTACTAGACACAGTCCACTGAGATAACATGGGACTTTACCCATAGCAATGCTATCTGTCATCTAAACAATCTGAGCCATAAAAGGTTTTTGACAGAGAGTGAACTTTGACCTCCCACCTTCTCCACATCCCCCAGCCCCTCTGTATCCAGCAGCACCAGGGTGTGGTCTCTTTTTTCAGGATGAGGCACACACCACATCCAGATGCCCTTAGTTTTGGACTGGATGGTGGCTCCAAGGGCAAAACCTTGAGGACAGAGGATAAAAACTGTTCTTAGGACATTAAAATAAGGAATCTGTAAAGAGGCAGCTGGATGTAAATTGTTTACTCAAGGCAGCTGGTTTTCAGATTAACATTTTTGTCTAGTTATACTGTATATCATACTGACAGACTGAAAGTGAAACTAGCAGCCAGTGCAATACGCCACCATTTATCTACAGAACCCACCTTGAACAAATGGGGTCAGAACAAAATGTTTTTTTGATGTTTGCTCTGCTGTTTGGTTGTACTTTATGGTGTAAAACTGAAAGAGAAACTAACTGAGTTCCAGTTCAAATAAGGAAATCAGACAATTTAAATAAATTAATTACACCCTAATCTATGGATTTCACATGACTGGGAATACAGATATGCATCTGTTGGACACAGATACCTTAAAACAAAACAAAAGTAGGGGCGTGGATCAGAAAACTAGTCAGTATCTGGTGTGACCATCATTTGCCTCATGCAGCGCAACACATCTCCTTCGCATAGAGTTGATCAGGCTGTTGATTGTGGCCTGTGGAATGTTGTCCCACTCCTCTTCAATGGCTCTGCGAAGTTGCTGGATATATTTTATTTGATTTCACCTTTATTTAACTAGGCAAGTCAGTTAAGAACAAATTCTTATTTACAATGACGGCCTAAACCGGCCAAACCCGGACGACTGAGATGCAGTGCCTTAGACCGCTGCGCCACTCGGGAGGGAACTGGAACACGCCGTCGTACACGTCGATCCGGAGCATCCCAAAAATGCTCAATGAGTGACATGTCTGGTGAGTATGCAGAAGAACTGGGACATTTTCAGCTTCCAGGAATTGTGTACAGATTATTGCGACATGGGGCTGTGCATTATCATGCTGACACTAGGTGATGGCGGCGGATGAATGGCGCAACAATGGGCCTCAGTATCTCGTCATGGTATCTCTGTGCATTCAAATTGCCATTGATAAAATGCAATTGTGTTGGTTGTCAGTAGCTTATGCCTGCCCATACCATAACCCCACCGCCACCATGTGGCACTCTGTTCACAACGTTGACATCATCAAACCGCTCGCACACACGACACCATCTGCCTGATAAAGTTGAAACCGTGATTCATCTGTGAAGTGCACACTTCTCCAGCACGCCAGTGGCATTGTGTTGTGTGACAAAACTGCACATTTTAGTGTGGCCTTTTATTGTCCCCAGCACAAGGTGCACCTGTGTAATGATCATATGGTTGAATCAGCTTCTTGATATGCCACACCTGTCAGGTGGATGGATTATCTTGGCAAAAGAGGAATGCTAACTAACAGGGATGTAAGCAAATTTGTGCATTTCAGAGAAATAAGCTTTTTGTGCGTATGGACCATTTCTGGTATATTTTATTTAGGCTCATGAAACATGGGACCAACACTTTACATGTTGTGTTTATATGTTGGGGGGAACTTTGGTCGGACCATAGATTAAAAAATGCTTAGTGGATGTGCTCACCTTTCCTCTCCCCAGCCAGCTTGTTCATGAGGTAGGACTTGCCGGTGCGGTACAGCCCGACCACCGCCACCACTACCACATGCTGGTCAATCTGGTCCAGGATGTCCAGTGCACTGCGGACCACACGCAGCTTCCCATCACTGTCGTTCTCAATCAGACATACTGGTTCCTTCATGGATACTGTCTGGCCTGCCATGATGATGTCCTATAGAAACACTGGCAAAGAAACACATAAGAACTTTTGGTTAAGTAGGGCACTGTGTGTGTGTATCATAAGTCCCTCAACTTTGTTATTGCAATTAAATGTAAAGTGATTTAAGTGCCACAGGGGCTGGTGATATGACGTGAATCAAGGCTTATCATAACAGATTGGGTTGACAGTGACACAAAATAATTAAATTAATCTTAAAAATATACATATTTTAAATTGTTTCTCGGTTTCTTTCCACACGAGACTAGCCTAACGTTATATCACATTTTCTAGTTTACAAGAAACGGATACAATGTTGATCCATGAATTGTCTAAACATCAGACTGTTACCATGGTTAATCCATGGATAATCATTCCGACCGAAGTCGCCCTAAAAAAGGCGCAATAGTATTTTAACGGCATGTTGGTCCTTTTGGCGGTAGGAGGTGGAGATAGGGTATCCATACACTTAGGTTTACCCGACTTTGAGGCACCAGTTGGTTGTGTCACTTGTATTTTCAATCTCTTCACGCATTGCGGGGCGGACGGGTTTAGGGTCACTAAATATTGTGTGGCTTAAGGGCGGGTGTGTTGCGGCCGGGTTGAATAAAGAGACAATACCTTTAAAAAATCCATAAATGTTTAATTATTGTGCAATTTATATTAGGCTACATTTACGTTTTTCTTTCATTATTTTAGGCTATCTGGTATTAGTGCATAAGCCTAAACTTTAGGGTTTAATTGTACGTGTGCCAAATAGCCTACACAGCCAATCGCCAAATAATGCTTTTTGGAACGGGCAGAAAAAGTTAACGTCAATACAAGAAGGCAAAATGGACATGTTCAAAGTTTAATTCAATAAGACAAAAGCTGCGAAAGGAGACTTGAAAATAAAGAGATGGGAGGGACAGAAAGATAATGTTTGGAAAATATTTGGTGAAGTGGTAAAAGAGGATGATAGCAGTGCCGGCTATGCAGTTGCGATTTTAGCATGTAAATCTTGGTGGGGCAAACTCAAAGATTTTTTTTAGATGCATGCCAGCAAAGTGCCAACCGGTGCCCACAAACTGTTAGGGCCTACATAAAGCTTTCTTTTCAGCACCATGGAGTGAATCCTTACCGCTGCTACATCTGGCTATCAGCGGAGCCTAGTCTGGCAGCGAAACAGTTCATTCAGCCTCATTTAAAAAAACAAGGTTAAATCATGACGTTAGTGATCTTCTGGTCGTAGCTCTAGAAAGAGGCCCGAGTTCCCGACTTGGATTCCGAGTTAGATCACTGTTAGAAACTTATTTTCCCAGTCTAAACTTGTTTATTTCTGAGTTCCCAGTTGTCTTGAACTCACTGAAGTCTGAGATTTCCAGTTTCGAGTTTCCAGAGGTTTTGAACGCGGCAGAAGTCATGCTGGATTAACAGCATGGCCAATGTATTCAACCTTTTTTGGCCCATGGTGTGTTGCGAGTGAATGTTTATCCTTTTAAACTTGGAAAAGAGACCCTTAAACCCAGACTTGGACCACACACCCTCTCCACTGGATAGCAGGCTAGGGATTGCTTTGCAAAGCTTGCAGTCAGCCACTGATTCCTTCCAAACCACTCATTGTTGAATTTGCGATTTCCAACCTGCCGTTTTACGGGCTACTAACCAATTCTGCTATTTTGTGTGTTGTTTCACATTGTTTGTATCTTATTTTGTACATAATGTTGTTGCTACCGTCTCCCTATGGCCGAAAAGAGTTTCTGGATATCAGAACAGCGATTACTCACCTCGAACTGGATGAAGATATTTTCTTTAATGAGTCGGACGCGAAGGATATAGCGTTGCTCCCAGAGAATGCCTAAATCCCCGTCATTCGCATGAAGAAAATATGGAAATACACTACCGTTCAAAAGTTTGGGGTCACTTAGAAATGTCCTTGTTTTCGAAAGAAAAGCAATTTTTTGGTCCATTAAAATAACATCAAATTGAACAGAAATACAGTGTAGACATTGTTAATGTTGTAAATGGCTATTGTAGCTGGAAAGCTGATTTTTAATGGAATATCTACATAGGCGTACAGAGGCCCATTATCAGCAACCATCAGTCCTGTGTTCCAATGGCACGTTGTGTTTGCTAATCCAAGTTGATCATTTTAAAAGGCTAATTGATCTTTAGAAAACCCTTTTGCAATTATGTTAGCACAGCTGAAAACTGTTGTGCTGATTAAAGAAGCAATACAACTGGCCTTCTTGAGACTAGTTGAGTATCTGGAGCATCAGCAATTGTGGGTTAGATTACAGAATCAAAATGGCCAGAAACAAAGAACTTTCTTCTGAAACTCGTCAGTCTATTCTTGTTCTGAGAAATGAAGGCTATTCCATGCGAGAAATTGCCAAGAAATTGAAGATCTTGTACAACGCTGTGTACTACTCCCTTCACAGAACAGTGCAAACTGGCTCTAACCAGAATAGAAAGAGGAGTGGGAGGCACCGGTGCACAACTGAGCAAGAGGACAAATACATTAGAGTGTCCTCAACTGGCAGCTTCATTAAATAGTACCCGCAAAACACCAGTCTCAACGTCAACAGTGAAGAGGCGACTCCGGGATGCTGACCTTCTAGGCAGAGTTGCAAAGAAAAAGCCATATCTCAGACTGGCCAATAAAAACAAAATATTAAGATTGGCAAAAGAACACAGACACTGGACAGAGGAAGATTGGAAAAAAGTGTTACGGACAGACTAATCGAAGTTTGAGGTGTTCAGATCACAAAGAATAACATTTGTGAGACGCAGATCAAATGAAAAGATGCTGGAGGAGTGCTTGATGCCATCTGTCAAGCATGGTGGAGGCATTGTGATGGTCTGGGGGTGCTTTGGTGGTGGTAAAGTGGGAGATTTGTACAGAGTAAAAGGGATCTTGAAGAAGGAAGGCTATCACTCCATTTCCCAACGCCATGCCATACCCTGTGGACGGCGCTTGATTGGAGCCAATTTCCTCCTACAACAGGACAATGACCCAAAGCACAGCTCCAAACCATGCAAGAACTATTTAGGGAAGAAGCAGTCAGTGGGTATTCTGTCTATAATGGAGTGGCCAGCACAGTCACCGGATCTCAACCCTATTGAGCTGTTGTGGGAGCAGCTTGACCATATGGTACGTAAGAAGTGCCCATCAAGCCAATCCAACTTGTGGGAGGTGCTTCAGGAAGCATGGGGTGAAATCTCTTCAGATTACCTCAACAAATTGACAACAAGAATGCCAAAGGTCTGCAAGGCTGTTATTGCTGCAAATGTAGGATTCTTTGACGAATGCTAAGTTTGAAGGACACAATTATTATTTATATTAAAAATATTTATTTCTAACCTAATGCAGTTTGCTATATTTCCTATTCAAACTAATTTCATGAATGTTTTCATGGAAAACAAGGACATTTCTAAGTGACCCCAAACTTTTGAATGGTAGTGTACATGGGGCGGAGATTAGGTTGCCTTGTGAGAATTCGTTGGCAAGTGGGTAACCCGCCTCTACCATCTATTCTATTAGCCAACGCGCAATCACTGGAGAATAAACTGGATGAGCTCCATTCGAGACGATCCTACCAACGGGACATTAAAAACGATAATATCGTATGTTTCACCGAGTCGTGGCTGAACGACAACACAGATAATTTACAGTTGGCTGGGTTTTCTTTGCATCGGCAGGACAGAACAGCTACGTCCGGTAATACGAAGGGTGGAGGTGTGTGTCTATTTGTCAATAACAGCTGGTGCGCGATGTCTAATATTAAGATAGTCTCGAGGTATTGCTCGCCTGAAGTAGAGTACCCCGTGATAAGCTGTAGACCACATTAGCTTGAATTTTCGAGCTCTCCCAGTAGATTTTGTGATGACATAGTGTCCCCATGCGTGACAGAACACTGAGCCAATCACGGCACAACTAGAGAACATTACCAACCCCTACCATCTGAATTTTCCGCTAGCTGGCCCACCACCACAGAAAGCACTGAGCTAGGTTGAAACACCTGCATTTTGGAGCTGCCTTACTCAAGAAAGCAAAAAAGAGACCATGTTTGCATGTGCTGTATTAAATAACTCTATAATTTTTTTAAACATTATTTGCAAACTGATATGTGACACGTCATAACGCCAAAATAACATGCAAAACCGGCATATATACATATATATATATATACACAGTTGAAGTCGGAAGTTTACATATACTTAGGTTGGAGTCAATAAAATTTGTTTTTCAACCACTCCACAAGTTTCTCGTTAACAAACTATAGTTTTGGCAAGTCGGTTAGGACATCTACTTTGTGCATGACACAAGTAATTTTTCCAACAATTGTTTACAGACAGATTATTTCACTTATAATTCACTGTATCACAATTCCAGTGGGTCAGAAGTTTACATACACTCAGTTAACTGTGCCTTTAACGGCTTGTAAAATTCCAGAAAATGATGTCATGGCTTTAGAAGCTTCTGATAGACTAATTGACATCATTTGAGTCAATTAGAGGTGTACCTGTGGATGTATTTCAAGGCCTACCTTCAAACTCAGTGCCTCTTTGCTTGATATCATGAGAAAATCAAAAGAAATCAGCCGACCTCAAAAAAAAAATGGTAGACCTCCACAAGTCGGGTTCATCCTTGGGAGCAATTTCCAAACGCCTGAAGGTACCACGTCATCTGTATGAACAATAGTACGCAAGTATAAACACCATGGGACCATGCAGCCGCCATACCGCTCAGGAAGGAGACACGTTCTGTCTCCTAGAGATTAATGTACTTTGGTGCAAATCAATCCCAGAACAACAGCAAAGGACCTTGTGAAGATGATGGAGGAAACAGGTACAAAAGTATCTATATCCACAGTAAAACAAGATCTATATCGACATAACCTGAAAGTCCGCTGAGCAAGGAAGAAGCCACTGCTCCAAAACCGCCATAAAAAAGCCAGACTACGGTTTGCAACTGCACATGGGGACAAAGATTGTACTTTTTGGAGAAATGTCCTCTGGTCTGATGAAACAAAAATAGAACTGTTTGGCCATAATGACCATCGTTATGTTTGGAGGAAAAAGGGGCAGGCTTGCAAGCCGAAGAACACCATCCCAACCGTGAAGCACGGTGAGGAAGGAAAATGATGTGGATATATTGAAGCAACATCTCAAGACATCAGTCAGGAAGTTAAAGCTTAGTCGCAAATGGGTTTTTCAAATGGACAATGACCCCAAGCATACTTCCAAAGTTGTGGCAAAATGGCTTAAGGACAACAAAGTCAAGGTATTGGAGTGGCCATCACAAAGCCCTGACCTCAATCCTATAGAAAATATGTGGGAAGACCTGAAAAAGCGTGTGCGAGCAAGGAGGCCAACAAACCTGACTCAGTTACACCAGCTCTGTCAGGAGGAATGGGCCAAACTTCACCCAACTTATTGTGGGAAGCTTGTGGAAGGCTACCCGAAACGATTGACCCAAGTTAAACAATTTAAAGGCAATGCTACAAAATACTAATTGAGTGTATGTAAACTTCTGACCCACTGGGAATGTGATGAAAGAAATAAAAGCTGAAATAAATCACTCTCTACTATTATTCTGACATTTCACATTCTTAAAATAAAGTGGTGATCCTAAGTGACCTAAGACAATAGGAATATTTACTAGGATTAAATGTCAGGAATTGTGAAAAACTGAGTTTAAAATGTATTTGTCTAAGGTGTATGTAAACTTCCGACTTCAACTGTATACAGTACCAGTCAAAAGTTTGGACACACCTACTAATTCAAGGGTTTTTCTTTATTTTTACTATTTTCTTCATTGTAGAATAATAGTGAAGACATCAAAACTATGAAATAACACATATATAGTAACCAAAAAAGTGTTAAACAAATCAAAATATATTTGAGATTCTTCAAATAACCACCCTTTTGCCTTGATGACAGCTTTGCACACTCTTGGCATTCTCTCAACCAGCTTCACCTGGAATGCTTTTCCAACAGTCTTGAAGGAGTTCCCACATATGCTGAGCACTTGTTGGCTGCTTTTCCTTCACTCTGCTATCCGACTCATCCCAAACCATCTCAATTGGGTTGAGGTCGGGGGATTTAGGCCTGATTTACACAATCCCCTCTGAACAGTTGATGTTGAGATGTGTCTGTGACTTGAACTCTGTGAAGCTTTTATTTGGGCTGCAATTTCTGAGGCTGGTAACTCTAATGAACTTATCCTCTGCAGCAGAGGTAACTCTGGGTCTTCCATTCCTGTGGCGGTCCTCATGAGAGCCAGTTTCATCATAGCGCTTGATGGTTTTTGCGATTGCACTTGAAGAAACATTCAAAGTTCTTGACATTTTCCGTTTTGACCTTCATGTCTTAAAGTAATGATGGACTGTCGTTTCTCTTTGCTTATTTGAGCTGTTCTTGCCATAATATGGACTTGGTCTTTTACCAAATACGGCTTTCTTCTGTATAACTTGCCACAACACAACTGATTGGCTCAAACTCATTAAGAAGGAAAGAAATTCCAGAAATTAACTTTTAAGAAGGCCCACCTGTTAATTGAAATGCATTCCAGGTGACTACCTCATGAAGTTGGTTGAGAGAATGCCAAGAGTGTGCAAAGCTGTCATAATATATATTTTGATTTGTTTAACACTTTTTGGGTTACTACATGATTCCATATGTGGTATTTCATAGTTGTGATGTCTTCACTTTTATTCTACAATGTAGAAAATAGTAAAAATAAAGAAAAACCCTTGAATGACTAGGTGTGTCCAAAACGTTTGACTGGTAGTGTATATACATATATTTTTGTTTGTTTCCTAAACAGGTGGGGCTGAAAACAGGTGCCCCACCTGCGCATGAAGCACACCAACTCAACAGTAGCCGAATGTAGACATTTACATTTTAGTCATTTAGCAGACGCTCTTATCCAGAGCGACTTACAGTTTAGTGAATACATATTTATTTTTTATTTATTTTTTATACTGGCCCCCCGTGGGAATCGAACCCACAACCCTGGCGTTGCAAACGCCATGCTCTATCAACTGAGCTACATCCCTGGCGGCCATTCCCTCCCCTACCCTGGACGAGGCTCGGCCATATTGTACAAGTTTTTGTCATGTGCGAATTGCATCAGTATTGAAAATTAAAACAGATATCAACCATGTAGGCCTACAGACCAGCGTACTGAAATCAGGCTAATAAAACGTCCCTGTGGATATTCTCTCAGATTACCTCCTACATAAGGACAAAACCAGCAGACAACAGGTAAAGTACGTTCAAATGAAGTTAATTCAACAGTCTGACTTGTGATGGAACTGTTCACAAAAAGTGAGCCTACATGAGAGTGACGAGAGAGGAGTCTTCCACTGCCGGATTCGTAGAGGCTACCCCATGAATAGTTCATGAATAGTTCTGAATGTGCTTGCACGCAGACGCGTGGTTATCCAATCAATTACTTAAACGCAAATGTTTTGTTGTAAAAAATATTATTTCACCAGCCTACAGTACAACATGCACATCAATACGTATGTATCATATAGTAAAAAAGCTCAAATTCAGCCGTGCAAGAGAGTTTAGGCTTACCTCCGCAACGCTGTACAGTGCGGTTGTTGTTCAGTCTGTGGTCTGCGTTGGAAGGCAAAACAGATCCGCGATTATATTGAAACTGAAAGTGTTTCTCTTATGTTTAAAATTGAGTTTCCGGGAAAGCACGACGTTTATTACAAACAGTCCCTGCTCTGCTGCAGTGATCCGTTATCTGACCTATGCCGCATTCAAGTGCTGGTAGGTACTAGGAACTCAGAAATGTTCGACTTACAAACGGGTTGAACGCGGAATATGTATAACCAACACGTATGGCGCGTTCAAGTGCTGGTAGGTACTAGGAACTCAGAAATGTTCGACTTACTAACGTGTTGAACGCGGAATATGTATAACCAACACGTATAACTACAACCAGTTAGCAAGTCGAACATTTCCGAGTTTCCTAGTTCCAACTAGCACTTGAACGCAGCACTATTCCTACCTAGAACAATAGCCCGATAATTGCCTCGATAACGCCATTCACACAATTTAACATTTTGTTGATTCATTAAAAAGTCGGATATGTCAGTTCCATCCCTTATTTGACTGGTGAAAATAAGTGAAGAAAAATAATATTAGTGGCAACTTTCACTTTCTGTATCTGCAGCCAAATGGGTGCCACTAGTTACCACAGCCACAAAGTCATAATCCTCGCCTATTTTTTATAATTTCACTTCTTAAAATGTGATTTTAAACCTAACCTTAACCACACTGCTAACATTATGCCTAAACCTAAATTAAGACCAAAAGGCACATTTTTGTTTTCATGAAATTGTATGATTATAGACTATTTAGACTTTGTGGCTGTGGTAACTAGTGGAAACCCCCTTAAATAGATACTCTAAAGTGCGGCGTCCGTTTTGTCATTTTACAGTTGGTTTGAAGCGGGCTTTTGGAGAAGTCGTTTATGTGAGTAGGCTACGATCGACGAATGCTTTTCCATAGCAGGAAACAATTAAATGTTTGAAGACGAATTTCGTAATGAAATTGAAGCTGACATTGGACAATATTTTTACTTCATTAACAATATTTTCTATGCATATGGCCAGGCTGTTTAATTGTGCAGACCTTCTTAATAATATTTTTTACATAGGACTACTGCATAGGCTAGGCTATATTCACATTGTGAGCTTAATTTATAGAAGGAATCGATAATTATATCAATCATTCACCTGAACTATATTTAATTAATCATTTTATTATAGATTGAATATTTCTGGGAGCTGTAGGGTAATCATCCTGTGAAGCCACTTGACCATGGATTCCCCAATGTGCCTGGTCGAAAACGCCGACGGCGAGCTTCATGTAGTTCCTGGGGCCATCAAGTACCTGATGGGACTGAACCAGCAAGTCGTAGTGGTGGCGGTGGTGGGGCTGTACCGCACCTGCAAGTCCTACCTCATGAACAAGCTGGCTGGAAAGAGAAAAGGTGAGACAGAGAGACTGACTGATGCTGAGAGACATATCTGAATTCATAAACTGGTTTGGGCGTCATCTGTGCCTCAATATTCAATTCCCAATTCATTGAAAATATGTTTTGCATCAGTGCATTTGTTTAAAAAGAAAAAATGTATTCAATTTTGTTCTTTTTAAAATGGTCTTTGAAATGTTGATTTAGGTTTTGCCCTGGGAGCCACCATCCAATCCAAGACTAAGGGAATCTGGATGTGGTGTGTGCCTCATCCTGAAAAAAGAGATCACACCCTAGTGCTGCTGGATACAGAGGGGCTGGGAGACGTGGAGAAGGTAAGAGGTCAAAGTTCAGTCTCTTTACAATCCACATTAATAATCCAGCACAGTGAACAAATTTCTAAACACACATACACTACATGACCAGAGTATGTGGACACCTGCTCGTCGAACATCTCATTCCAAAATCATGGGCATTAATATGGAGTTGGTCCCCCTTTGCTGCTTTAACAGCTTCCACTCTTCTGGGAAGGCTTTCCACTAGATGTTGGAACATTGCTGCGGTGACTTGCTTCTATTCAGCCACAAGAGCATTAGTGAGGTCGGGCACTGATGTTGGGCGATTAGGCCTGGCTCGCAGTCAGCGTTCCAATTCATTCCAAAGGTGTGTGATGGGGTTGAGGTCAGGGCTCTGTGCAGGCCAGTCAAGTTCTTCCACACCTATCTCGACAAAACATTTCTGTATGGACCTCGCTTTGTGCACGGGGGCATTGTCATGCTGAAACAGGAAAGGGCCTTCCCCAAACTGTTGCCACAAAGTTGGAAGCACAGAATCGTCTAGAATGTAATTGTATTCTGTAACGTTAAGATTTCCCTTCACTGGAATTAAGGGGCCTAGCCCACACCATGAAAAACAGCCCCAGACCATTATTCCTCCTCCACCAAACTTTCCAGTTGGCACTATGCATTCGGGCAGGTAGCGTTCTCCTGGCATCCGCCAAACCCAGATTCGTCTGTCGGACTGCCAGATTCATCACTCCAGAGAACGCATTTCCACTGCTCCAGAGTCCAATGGCGGCGAGCTTTAAACCACTTCAGCCAACGCTTGGCATTGCGCATGTTGATCTTAGGCTTGTGTGCGACTGCTTGGCCATTGAAACCCATTTCATGAACCTCCCGATGAACAGTGCTTTTGCTGTCATTACTTCCAGAGGTAGTTTGGAACTCTGTAGTGAGTGTTGCAACTGAGGACAGGCAATTTTTATGCGCTATGCGCTTCAGCACGCGGTGGTCCCGTTCTGTGAGCTTGTGTGGCCTACCATTGCGCGGCTGAACCGTTGTGTTGTTGCTCCTAGACGTTTCCACTTCAAAATAACAACACTTACAGTTCACCTGAGCAGCTCTAGCAGGGCAGAAATTTGGAAGTCCCTCTCATATTGAAAGTGAAAGTGCTGTATGTTTGTATATTTATTTGACGCTGAGCAATATGTCCTTATAGACCCAAAGCAATACATTGTGTTACTGACAGCGTTAATTACGTGTTTGCAGAATGTTGGAACACACTGTACTTTGTTGGATCCATTCCCTTAGGGGTCACTCAGTGCATGTGGACACAGTCCATTCAAAAAGAAACGGAAACTTCTTTGCTATAACTGTTGTACAGCAAGTCCTTGTACAACTGTAGCAGGCAATGCTGACACACATTGTTTTGTTTAGACCTTTTGTAGCTTTCATCAGTCAATCCTCAACCGGCCCTATAGATATGTGAGTGAGCTAACAGAGCGGATCAAGGTGAATTCTTCCAGTGCAGCTTCATCCTCTCACAATGAGGAGGAAGGAGGGGACACCCAGTTTGTGCAGTTCTTTCCTCATTTTGTGTGGGCAATCAGAGATTTCACTCTACTACTCGAGATCGATGGCAGAAACGTCACCGAAGATGGGTATCTGGAGCATTCCCTGGAACTCAGAAAAGGTGATATTAGCACTAGCCACCACCCCAATGATCAACTGTGCACAATGTCTCTCCATAGAATAGTGCACCATGAACAGTTATACAGTTGGAATAAACATTATCTCACAAAGAACATAGGGGTTGAAAAACAAGATGATTGATATTGGCTCTGACTGTGTCTAAATGACCTATTATTAAATAATTCCTATGAAAATGTATTGTCGGATTACACTCATAATCAAACAGACTAATAAAGTTAATGACATTATTTTATCCGGTTTGTTTATTGGTCATAAAGTATTCTACATTATGTTAATTGAAGCATATCTCTTGATATGCTTGTCTGTTAATGATTGTGTTTTTGGATGGTGAACTTTAAGGGCCTGCCTCCCAGCCACAGATTAGGCCTCCCAGACGAGATTCTCCATTGAACACACTTTTTTGTCCAGCCCAGGATAAGGCCTAATCTGTATCTGGGAAACCAGCCCTAAAAATTGTGTAATGTCTACTATAATGGTGAATGCTGACTATCATTCAGGTGGGGGTAGAAAGAACCTGATGTACAACCTCCCACGAGAGTGCATCCGGAACTACTTCCCCTCGCGCAAGTGCTTTGTATTCCCCACCCCTACAACTCCTGCCAACATGCCCCGCCTGGATTCCATGGATGAGGTTGACCTCTGTGGAAGCTTCCGAACGGTTGCAGATACTTTCTGCCGTTTCATTTCCCAGGAGAGCTGTACAAAAACTGTGAAAGGGGGCCACAAAGTTACCGGAAGAAGTAAGTCAAATATCTGCAGATTCTGCACAGATGCATTGAATGTAGCCTATGTTATTGTCCCACCAAATGTATACACTTATATTTTTCTTCCCGCCTCTAACTGATTGCAGTGCTTGGCTACTTGGTTAACACCTATGTGGAGACCATAGCCAAAGGCCCTGTGCCCTGTCTGGAGAATGCGGTGCTGGCCATGGCTCAAATTGAGAACCAGGCTGCTGTGGATGAGGGCCTGGCGGTGTACCAGAGGGGCATGGAGGTGGTAAAGGCCTTATTCCCAGTGGACATGGGTCAGATTTCAACTCATCACCTCCGCTCAGACCACCAGGCCATACAGGCGTTCATGAACCGATCTTTCAAAGACAAAAATTGGGATTTCTTGAAAGCGTTAGCGGTAAGCGTCATCATTTGAGATCTGTGCCTGGGACAAACACTGACTTAGTTCTTAACTCTGTCAAGGACCACTTTTTACAAATGCTTCCCTAAACAAGTCTCAACTCTTACAGGTGGCCATTGCAAAGCACTACGCTGACCTTCTCCTCCAGAACGAGGATGCCTCAGAGAAGAAGTGTGCGGCCCTTCTGGAGAAACGGTCTACTCCGATGGCCCAGAAGATTAAGGAGGGGATTTACGCCACACCTGGAGGATATGAGCTTTACTGCAATCACTATGACAACATGGTGGCACAGTACCGGGCTGAGCCCGAAAAAGGAGTTAGGGTAAGAGCTTCGAACTGAATCCTTGCTAGGGCTGAAACATACATCAAAAAATCCATATTGAACACTGGAGCTGTTCTCATCTTTCAGGCTGATCCACTCAGTTTCAATGTCGTAGATGACTTGCTGTTCTTTCTATCAACCTCTAATGTTACTGTTATGTTATGATTTACAGTAGCTTCCATCATGTATTTTTAGGCATTCTACAACATCATACCAGAAACATCAAACAATGATAAACATGTAGCCTTTGGGGGTGTTTTCTGCAGACTGGGGATATTCTGGAGCAATTCCTGAGGGAGAAGAGTCTAGAGAAGAGTTCCATTCTGCAAGCTGACAAAAAACTGACCGAAAATGAGAAAAAGATCCACAGTAAGTCCAAAATATAGCATGGGATGTTATTTTCTGGTTGAATTCAGGTTTTTGGTTGGAGTGACTTCTCACAATAAATTGGTGATAATCTTGCACATGCACTAAGTCAACATAGATCTGGGATGTTTGAAAGAGTACGTATGCGGGCTAAAGTTTAACCTAAAACGTATGGCCTACTCCAGAACTTGGAAAAGATCAGGGGCTGTCTGTTGCCTCCATATGAGAGAGAACATGAGTAGTCTAGAAGCTAGAATATTTTCCTACCTCAACTCTTCCTTTGGACCTTGCAGAGGAGAAGGAGAGATCAGCTGTGCTGGAGCAGGAGAAGAAGGCTGCTGAAGAGAAACGGGCGGAGATGGATTTACCATGACTGGGAATACAGATATGCATCTGTTGGTCACAGATACCTTAAAAAAAAGGTAGGGGCATGGATCAGAAAACCAGTCAGTATCTTGTGTGACCACCATTTGCCTGATGCAGCCTTACACATCTCCTTTGCATAGAGTTGATCAGGCCGTTGAGTGTGGCCTGTGGAATGTTGTCCCACTCCTCTTCAATGGCTGTGCGAAGTTGCTGTATATTGGCGGGAACTGGAACAAGCTGTCGTACACGTCGATCCAGAGCATCCCAAACATGCTCAATGGGTGACATGTCTGGTGAGTACGCAGGCCATGGAAGAACAGGGACATTTTCAGCTTCCAAGAAATGTGTACAGATCCTTGCGACATGGGGTCGTGCATTATCATGCTGAAACATGAGGTGATGGCGGCGGATTAATGGCACGAAAATGGTCCTCAGGATCTCGTAACAGTATCTCTGTGCATTCAAATTGTCAGTAGCTTATGCCGGACCATACCATAACCCCACCGCCACCATGGGGCACTCTGTTCACAACGTTGACATCAGCAAACTGCTCGCCGACACGACACCATACATGCTGTCTCCCTGTACAGTTGAAACTGGGATTCATCCGTGAAGAGCACACTTCTCCAGCGTGCCAGTGGCCATCGAAGGTGAACATTTGCTCACTGAAGAAGGTTACGACGCCAAACTGCAGTCAGGTCAAGACCCTGTTGAGGACGACGAGCACGCAGATGAGCTTCCCTGAGACAGTTTGTGAAGAAATTATTCTGTTGTGCAAACCCACAGTTTCATCAGCTGTCCGGGTGGCTGGTCTTAGACGATCCCGCAGGTGAAGAAGCCAGATGTGGAGATCCTAGGCTGGTATGGTTACACGTGGTCTGCAGTGTTGAGGCCAATTAGACGTACTGCCAAATTCTCTAAAACGACGTTTGAGGCGGCTTATGGTAGAGAAATTAACATTTAGTTACAGTGGGGAGAACAAGTATTTGATACACTGCCGATTTTGCAGGTTTTCCTACTTACAAAGCATGTAGAGGTCTGTCATTTTTATCATAGGTACACTTCAACTGTGAGAGACGGAATTTAAAACAAAAATCCAGAAAATCACATTGTATGATTTTTAAGTAATTAATTTGCATTTTATTGCATGACATAAGTATTTGATCACCTACCAACCAGTAAGAATTCCAGCTCTCACAGACCTGTTAGTTTTTCTTTAAGAAGCCCTCCTGTTCTCCACTCATTACCTGTATTAACTGCACCTGTTTGAACTCATTACCTGTATAAAAGACACCTGTCCACACACTCAATCAAACAGACTCCAACCTCTCCACAATGGCCAAGACCAGAGAGCTGTGTAAGGACACCAGGGATAAAATTGTAGACCTGCACAAGGCTGGGATGTGCTACAGGACAATAGGCAAGCAGCTTGGTGAGAAGGCAACACGTGTTGGCGCAATTATTAGAAAATGGAAGAAGTTCAAGATGACGGTCAATCACCCTCGGTCTGGGGCTCCATGCAAGATCTCACCTCGTGGGGCATCAATGATCATGAGGAAGGTGTGGGATCAGCCCAGAACTACACGGCAGGACCTGGTCAATGACCTGAAGAGAGCTGGGACCACAGTCTCAAAGAAAACCATTAGTAACACATTACGCCATCATGGATTAAAATCCTGCAGCGCACGCAAGGTCCCCCTGCTCAAGCCAGCGCATGTCCAGGCCTTCTGAAGTTTGCCAATTACCACCTGGATGATCCAGAGGAGGAATGGGAGAAGGTCATGTGATCTGATGAGACAAAAATATAGCTTTTTGGTGTAAACTCCACTCGCCGTGTTTGGAGGAAGAAGAAGGATGAGTACAACCCCAAGAACACAATCCCAACCTTGAAGCATGGAGTTAGAAACATCATTCTTTGGGGATGCTTTTCTGTAAAGGGGACAGGACGACTGCACCGTATTGAGGGGAGGATGGATGGGGCCATGTATCGCGAGATCTTGGCCAACAACCTCCTTCCCTCAGTAAGAGCATTGAAGATGGGTCGTGGCTGGTCTTCCAGCATGACAACGACCTGAAACACACAGCCAGGGCAATTAAGGAGTGGCTCCGTAAGAAGCATCTCAAGGTCCTGGAGTGGCCTAGCCAGTCTCCAGATCTGAACCCAATAGAAAATCTTTGGAGGGAGCTGAAAGTCCGTATTGTCCATTGACAGCCCCGAAACCTGAAGGATCTGGAGAAGGTCTGTATGGAGGAGTGGGCCAAAATCCCTGCTGCAGTGTGTGCAAACCTGGTCAAGACCTACAGGAAACGTATGATCTCTGTAATTGCAAACAAAGGTTTATGTACCAAATATTAAGTTCTGCTTTTCTGATGTATCAAATACTTATGTCATGCAATAAAATGCAAATTAATTACTTAAAAATCATACAATGTGATTTTCTGGATTTTTGTTTTAGATTCCGTCTCTCACAGTTGAAGTTTACCTATGATAAAAATTACAGACCTCTACATACTTTGTACGTAGGAAAACCTGCAAAATCGAAAGTGTATCAAATACTTGTTCTCCCCACTGTATCTGGCTACAGCTCTGGTGGACATTCCTGCAGTCAGCATGCCAATTGCACGCTCCCTCAAAACTTGAGACATCTGTGGCATTGTGTTGTGTGACAAAACTGCACATTTTAGAGTGGCCTTTTATTGTCCCCTGCACAAGGTGCATCTCTGTAATGATCAGGCTGTTTAATCAGCTTCTTGATATGCCACACCTGTCAGGTGGATGGACTATCTTGGCAAAGAAGAAATGCTCACTAACAGGGAAGTAAACAAATTTGTGCACACAATTTGAGAGAAATAAGCTTTTTGTGCGTGTGGAAAATTTCTGGGATCTTTTAATTCAGCTCATGAAATATGGGACCAACACTTTACATGTTGCGTTCATATTTTTGATCAGTATACTATTTATGTCTTATATTCTTTGAGAACGTTGTCTATTGAAGCAAAATATAATTCATATGGATATTATTTCATTTGAAAACATAACCAATCTCTGAAGTTGTATATAAAATGCATATGAGTTTATATATAAATACATTGTTTTGAATTCACTTTGAATCTGTTAGTGTTTATGTAAGTAGTAGTAGTCTGTTACTGACTCGCATCTGGAAAACCCCATTTATGCCTTCGTTGCCTGACGCTTATCTTTTTGTTATTTTTGTTATTTATTTTATTGAATATTAAAACATACAATCTACCTGCAGTGAAGCCACTCAACATTTACATTACATTCAGTCATCTAAAAGACTCCCATCCACAGCGACCCACAAAATCAACCAGGGTCAACGCCCTGCCCAAGGGCACGTCGACAGATCTCCCACCAAGTCAAAATGGGGACCCGAACCAGCGACCTATCGGCCACCGGCCCAAGCTCCCAACCGCCAGGCCAACAACCCTCCAAGATCCCCCGACAGCTGCCCCTCAACCATCCAAGACGCCCCCCCCCCCCGCCCCAAAAAAACCTCTCCCTCCAACCCACCAGAGAGCGATAGATAGCAAGCTCCATGAGCAGGAAAAGCTGATGGCTAAGGGCTTCACAGAGAAAGAGGCAGCCAAGAAGGAGGAGATACAGAGCCTGAGAGAGAAGGAGGAGGCCAAGCGCGAGGAGAAGGAAGGGCAGTCTTGTAACTTCAGAGCCATAGCACAGGGTGTCATAGAGAGTGTCAGCAATGGCTTAGGTCACTACTTTAACTATAGGAAAGCCTGTGAGAAACGCAAAGCAGTTGTGATAAAGGAGCGAGTCAGATCCACTCTCAAACTCAAATCAGGTAATGTTGGCAGTATCCCTGATATGGAGCGCATGACACTCAAGCAAGACAAGACGACCACGCCCAAACTCAAAATGGGAGCAGTTAGCAACTCTAAAGACAATAAAACTCTGCCCAAAGTCAACACAGGTACAACTGGCAAAAGCCCTGGCTCAGAGTTC
Source organism: Coregonus lavaretus (assembly GCF_964263955.1). Taxonomy (NCBI): domain Eukaryota; kingdom Metazoa; phylum Chordata; class Actinopteri; order Salmoniformes; family Salmonidae; genus Coregonus; species Coregonus lavaretus. The sequence goes on from NC_139992.1 coordinate 20,670,367, forward strand.
TAAAGGATGCGCCAGAGAATGGTCAATGGTCCAGATCAGCAGCCACACCTTTCTCCAGTCTCATCATTAACCAGAAGAGCCCAGTAAACTACTAGGAAATAGTGCAACAGAAACACTGCTGTGCAACAATGGTACAATGGGGCCAAACCAGCTGTCTCTTCACAGAAGTCAGTTCCTCAGTTTATAACCATTAATTTCTCATTCTGATAACCTTTAAATATTATTAAATGTTATTATAGATCAGTCTTAGAATTGGAGAGTTAAGATGTGTGCTTTCTTTTGTTCTTGGATGTAGGGTAAAATAAATGAGCTTGCTGAACTTGTCTAGAGGTCAAATGTGTTCTATATTACACGTAAGGCTAGAATGGAACTGCTCATATTCAACGCGCTTTTCACTTAAGGGTTGACCATTATCATCTTTTGAGATTGTTGTTTGAATAAACCTTGCTTCATCTCTATTCGATAACTTTTCATATTTTCTCTGATAGTGAAAATGGATAAAGCTAAGCTTGTTTTAATAGAGATATTGATCAATGGGGAGAACTGATGAGCTGAACACCCCCAGCTGAATCTCTACATGGAAACATAAGCACAGGCATTCACATGAAAAAGAGACATATCCTGTTTTTCAGTCACCTTATATCAATTTAATCAAATACAAACAAGAGTACATCAGCAGCAGGACAACAAGAGGAACTGTAAATATGTAATGTAATGAATACATATCTCTACTCAGATGACCTGTACCAAGATCAGCTTTAGGGCCAGGACGAGACATGTAGGAATGATTTTCATATAGACTACTGATCTTCATTAGTCTGCTGCTTGGACACACCACGCACATGAAGGAGTTAGCCACTTACTTTGACAAACAGATATACTATACTGTAACCTGCTGAAAAAAACAGCATAGACCAGCATAGGCTAGTGACCAGCCTTCGTTGTGTTTTCTCTGGTGGTCAGCCTTTGTTGTCGTTTTGCTGGTGACCAGTCTTTGTTGTGTTTTGGACACTGGTCACCCGCACAACCTGCATCATTTTACATTATGCTGGCTTGCAAAGTGATGTCTACTTCCTATTAGAATCCAGCCTGAGTGGGGCTAGCCAACAATTGGGACTTTTATTCACCCACAATCTACATTCAGAATGACTGTCAGGATCAGAAGGATGACTAAATGGGACTACCTAAACCAACTAAATGGGAACAACCATTTCAATAACGGTGCAATAAATCCAACTAACAGATTGGTTTAGTTTAGAAAAAAGTATGTTATTTATCTTTGTGTAGCATAAAATTAATTAATTAATTAATCAATCAATGTACATGCAAAAACACAGATATTGAAACAAAATGTTTTAAGATATCAGGCGGTCAGAGGAAGGCCCTCAAAATTGTCAAAGACTCCAGCCACCCTAGTCATAGACAGTTCTCTCTGCTACCGCACGGCAAGCGGTACCGGAGCGCCAAGTCTAGGTCCAAAAAGCTTTTCAACAGCTTCTACCCCCAAGCCATAAGACTCCTGAACAGCTAATCATGGCTACCCGGACTATTTGCACCCCCACCCCATCTTTTTACGCTACTGCTACTCTGTTAATTATTTATACATAGTCACTTTAACTCTACCCACATGTACATATTACATCAACTACCTCAACTAGCCGGTGCCCCCCGCACATTGACTCTGCACCGTTACCCCCCTGTATATATAGCCTCCCTACTGTTATTTTATTTTACTTCTGCTCTTTTTTTCTCAACACTTTTTTGTTGTTGTTGTTGTTTTATTTTACTTTTTTATTAAGAAATAAATGGATTGTTGGTTAAGGGCTGTAAGTAAGCATTTCACGGTAATGTCTACACCTGTTGTATTCGATGCATGTGGCAAATAAAATTTGATTTCATTTGATATCAAACTGCAATAGAGCATGCTGGAAAATATGATAATGATGGGTGTGGTTTTGTCAACCTGCTTGACCAGCTAGATAAACAAAACTCAACTGGCGGACCGCGGTCCGGGTCCGGACATAGAGAAGGGTCAATACGGACCGAACAACATCGCATTTAGTTATATCAAAGTGAATACATTATTTTTAAGACAGCTTTCAAAAATCAACTGGGCGCCGCAGCCTCTCTAACTCAGCAACCTCTCTTTCTCTCTCTCTCTCTCTCTCTCGAAGCAAACCCCACCTCTACTAGTTCACCGTCTAATCCAATCGTGTGGTTATATGCAAATACACGAGGCCGCGTTTTACCCAATCACATAAATGCAAATATCCTCTGCGGAACCTCGGGACAAGCAGGCAGAAAGAAACAAAGATTTGACCGCGGTTCAAGTGTTAATATCATAGATAGAAGAAAGAGCTCAGTTACCAGTGTCTTTGTTAATATGGCTTGTTCAAAAAAAGACAAGTTGACGCTGAAAACCATAGATTCAAAGACGAGTGGACGGAAAAGTATGCATTCAAAACCAATGTGCCTGATATGCAGCAAGTCCGTAGTCCTTGTGAAAAGTGGCAATATTAAGTGCCATTATGACACCAATCATAGTAATTTGGATCAGACGTATCCCCTTGAGGGGAGGCAAAACAAGATTAACCAAGTCAAATCCCAGATCCACCAAAGTCCTTGTCAATTCCCTGACAGCCAAATAACGTGCAATGGAGTGTTCACTGCGGATAGCTTGGGTTTTGGGAAAACGCTCAACTTTTTCTGACGCTGAGATGGTAAATGAATGCATGTGTGGAGTTCCTGACACCTTGCTTGAAGGGAAAATATCAAACTGATCCCGCTGTTAGATTCCACAGCAATGAGAACTGAAATATTAGCTGATTTTTTTACTTTACAACTTGATGAGGCCACTCAAAATGCACCATGCATTTCATTTGCTGTGGATGATTCAAAAGATAACACTGATAATGCCCATCTTGATGACTTCACTGTTGGAAGAGAACTGCTGCTGCTCATCCAGAACCTTCTTGGTCATAAATGTGACAAAGTTGTCAGAGGAAGAAAAACAGATCTTCAGATGGATAGATGTCGCATCACTGCAAATGGAGTTGATTGAGCTGCAAGAAAATGTGGCTTTGAAGGAGCAGGCTGATGATTGAGACCCTGTCACTTTCTGGGGAAAGATGGTGCCAGCAGCTGATGTCCCTGTCCTCAAGAAACTGGCACTACACATCCTGACCATGTTTGGCTCTGTGGTGTCTAAGCAATTTATGACTTTGCTAATGTTTGCAGATGGTGTTTTAGAGGATGTTGACTCAGCTTAGGGAGGCATCTGGAGAGCATTTCTATAGGGGCACCCTAAAACAGAGGAAGTCTGTTTTATGGCGTCCTGGGATTGGTCTGTAGGGGAAACCACCCATATCATGTCACAGATTCCAAATACCTTGGTTGGGACAAAGGAGGGGAGGAACAACATATTAGATTTGGGCCTTTGTCCTCCAGATGCCTTCAGAAGTCTGTAAATTGACGCTGAAATCTTTTGATATAATAAACCTTTATAATCAAAGTACAGCGTCAGCGGATTCCTTGTTCTCACAGCATAATTAGCATCATTATTTAGTTACCACAGAATGGCGACGAGGACCTTTGGGACGTGTTGCGTCTCTCCAGCTTTCCATTCATGAGCTACGAAGTGACTCCCGCTCAAGACGCCGGCACATAAGGTGAGATTTCTCACAATTTTGTGCGCTGGTCGGTTCGTTTGCTTATGTGGTTGTGTGCGCTGGGGAGATGTACCGTTTGAAAGACGTGTGCATTTTGCTGTTATTTGCTGTGGGATAAGAGTCCATTCTAAATTTCTAAATTTGTTTGCGTTGAAAGCAACGCAAACAGGGGGGAGTGTCTATAAGTATTGATAATACTGGACACAGGGATATTTTGCTTGAGGAAAATTGAAAAAGAATAGAATGAAGGAATAAGGCCAAGGAAAATGTATACAAATTAGGACATCGCGAATCTATGGCAAGCCCTCAAACGAGGCGATCATTAGGATGGGCCGAAAATCCTGAAAGCTCATTAGGTTGGTTTTAGGTCAGTCCCGGGGACTGGAGTTTGTGGTAGATACATTCGGTTGCAAGTTACCGCTCGACTTATAGTTGACGAGGTATATGTTTGATGTAACCGCTCATTGGATATCTGCAAACTCGAGGTAGCAGAAATTTAGGAACAATGAAAAAACGGCGCGATGGAGGTAAAATGCTGCCTTAGAGGTCCATAGGAACGGAAATAAGCCTCTTAAACTGTGTATGTGTGTGTATGTGGGGGAGAAAAAAATAATAAAATAAAGACGTCTCTGTTGTGTTTAAACTGTGTGTCGACTCATGTTAGGATAAGATTTATGTTAGAGATATATACATATATATGTTTTGGTTGAGAACAGGGGTTTTTGTTTTTTATAAGGAAATATGTAAGTTAAGGTTAAAAATCTTATGAGTCTCCGTTGGTGAGAACGTTAATAATTGTTAACTATATATGAGCCACCTGTAAGGACGTTAAGGTTAAAAATCTTAGGAGTCTCTATAAAAAGAGAACGTTTACTAACTATTCGAAAATCATGAGCCTACAGGGAGGAGTTTTTAAGAGTGTATAGAGATGTTTTGTAATGGATAAGAAAATAACTATAAATCTGCAGATTAGGATAAGTGAAGTTAAGAAACTTCAGAGTAGGATTTGTGTTCTATGTTTTGTGTTGGTTTGTGAGTTCTGTTAAGTGTTACAGTTTGTCTGTTGGGGGAAATAATGGAGGGACAGCTGGTCTGTCTACTTTCTGTTGGTTAGCTTGGAGAGAGCTGCTTGGGAGCTCTTCTCACTCTGAAACCGCACTGGTGAATGGACTACGCATGCGTGGGATTTTATGAGTTTAGAGTTACGTAGAGCAAATATGCCACTCCCCTGCCTGCACTGAGCTGCTGGGAGATGCAGACTCAGAGCAGACAGAGAGGGAGGGGGAGACTTACACGGACTTACACATGGAGTATTCTGTTTGTTAAATCGGCTGTTGCTTAACGATGAAACTATTTGATTGAGATCTATTGAATTGATAAATGAGAGATATGTTGACGGATTAAAAATAAATAAAATAAAATGTTATTGAGCTATCTATAATATTCCTGAGTTAAGTTGTTTGCTTATTTCTTATCGCGAATGTGAACAGAGGAGTATTGCATGGTTGAAATAACCCAGTGAGTGCATAAAATACTACATTCTTGTCTGTTCCTTTGTTCTTCTGTCATATGAGAGACGAGAAGGAGGAGACAGAGAGAGAGAGGAGGTTCTGACAAGTACATCATGCGACAGGGTGTGCTGCAACGGATCCAGTCAAATTAAGGCCAGTACTGTTCTGTTTACAAAACTTACCTTCCCATACAGGATATTTTGTGTGCCTAGCATATTTCATGTTGTGACAATTTGACACGGACTTGGCAACAGACTGATCAATTGATGTAATTGCATATTGGAGTTTTTGTGCATGAGTGGGTTTGATTAGAGTTGTGTTGGAAATCGAGCACTGACATTATTCTGTAAAATTAAGGTCATTGGGTGCTTATTAAGCAATTGGTTTGTGAGTGCTGTAGTGTTGCTGGATTACAGGTCTTTCTTTTTTGGATTGCTCTGAAGTTTACTACTTTCCTTTACTTTTCCTGATCAGATGTGGTAAGATTGCCACTAATTAATAAATTGGTAAAATAAATAGATAAAAAAACAAAACATTATATATATATATAGATTGATTAATTAATTAATTAATTGTTTAATTTAAAAAAAGCTACATAGTCTAAAATAATAAAATAATTCACAATAAAGGAATATAGAAGAGTTGTTACAATGGGGAAAAATGACATCAAAACTATGAAAGTAATTACTCCTGTTGATGTAGTACAAAATAGTAATCCTCTAGTTAATGGTATTGCAAGGTTATCTGGAAAATGGAATAAACGTTGGCCTGACATTGAACAACCATGGCCAGTGGAAGGGACTCTTAACCCTGACGTCATCAACATAATAAAAGTCCTTGTATCAATTTATAAGGCAGATCAAAAGAAGGGGGAAAAAAAGGGGACAACGTAAAGAAAAGAGACAAAGAGAGCTGGGTGTTCTTAAGCTGTTTGAAAATGAAGGACAAAAACTGATGAAAGATACCAACGATAAAAGAAACAGAGGTATAGAGAAAATTGTAAAAGAGGTGAAGGTGATAGAAAAACTAATGGCAGAAGTCAATACACCTTTCTCACATACGGATTCAGCAAAAATACCCCCACCTTATGAGAAAGAAGTAGAGTTTAAGGATGTCTATCCTCAGCTTCCAGTGATCATTCAGGAGGGTGATTATTGCATCAGAGATGAAGATGAACGAATAATAGAGAGAGGACAAGCAGAAACGACCATAAAGATGAATCCAAACTCCAAAAGTAAGAAGAAAACGAGATGTCTGGAAACTAAGGGTGGAGTGAGGTTCAGGGGGATGGAACTTGAAGATGATGATGATGATGATGATGATCAGAGTGATTCAGAAGAGATCATGGGTGGATATGACACTGTGATCAGACGGAGGTTGGCCAGAGCGGAAAGAAGGGGTGATGGATGTTTGAAGAAGAAGAATACAAGATATTCTAGTTCTGATGAAAGTGAAGATGAAGACAGCGATAAAGATTTGGAGATTAAAGGTGCTTCATATTCAAGAGGATTTTATCCTACAATGACTAGCACAGAAGAAATAGAAAGAGATATAGGCCGATGCGTATCATACCTGGATAAGCGACTAATTTAGAAGAAGTAAGAGAACTGGAACAACAACTCAAGAAGCTGAAGATACAGAAGAAAAAACTGCTGAGAAAAGGATCCCAAGAATTGGAGAAGAAGTATACATTGAGGCCAAGGAAAGCGGGCACAAGTAAGAAGATGATGCCAGTGATAATTCGAGGACAAAACCTAGAATATAAGCCTTTGCAAAATACCGATATGTCAGATATACTTGAGAAGCTGCCTACTCTTCAAGATGGAGCATATCCTTGAATTTCAAAATTGGAATAAATTACGGTGGGAACACAGTCTGCCATAGGAGACATTAAGAGACTTTTGGCTAATCTCCTTGGGATTCCAGATATGGAAGACATTTTTCAGAGAGCTGGACTTAATAGATATGTGGGGACTGCAGTGAATGACTCTGAATTGTTGGCTGCAAGTAGAAATCGGCTGTGGAGAGCACTGAAAGATATGTTTCCAACAAATGTGCATCCTGACAACATTCTGATTGACCCACTAGGACAACAAGAAAATCCGAGAGCCTATGTGTCAAGAGTTCATCAAGTGTGGAGAAATATTACCGGAAATGATCCAGATGTGAGTCAAATTGAGCAGTCAATTTTGAGAGCTAAACTGCAGATGGGACTGCCCTCACCGGTAAGGAGCAAACTGGCAGAGGTGGTTGGACTTGGAAGCATGACAAAAGGCGTCTATACAGATCATATAGCCCATCAAGTGGATCTGTACAGGAAAAAGGAACACAACCAGAAAGAACAGGACCAAGAAACTCTCAGAAAACTCAATCAAATACAACTGGTGGAGAATAAGATGGAGAAGAAACAAGCTTTGGTTATGCAGAATCAGTGTGCACCAAATCAACAATCACTGCCACAGCTTCAACCGGACCAGTTCCAACCGCAATTTTACCAGCCACCAATAGCGGTACCAGTTGTTTCATATCCACAGCCAGTCTCTGGACAGACACAGAATTGGAGAGGAAGAGGACGAAAAGGCTTAGAAAGAGGAAGAGGAGGAAGATTTAAGCCATACTTCCAGCAATCTTCAGAAGTGTGTTATAATTGTGGACAGGTTGGTCACTTTGCCCGTGAGTGTAATGGGCCAGGAGGAAACATCAGAGGGAATTTCAGAGGAAGATACAGGGGCCAGTCAAGATCATCTGGAGGACCGGTGAACCCCTATAGGGGCCCGGAGCAAGGATTCTAAGGGTGCCCAGAAGATCCGAAAGGGGGGTGTCAGCTGGTAGCATCAGGACCGGAAAAAGATCCAACAATTGAGGTGAAAATAAACAACCGACCATTGGAAGTGATGGGGGATAGCGGAGCTGCTTTTACCTGCGTTCGGCCTGAAGATGCTACACATCTCCCTATGTCCAATCAACTAATTTGAGGGAGTGAAACAGCTGATTCCTCTTACGGAACCAATTGAGCTCTGCTATAAAAATCAGAAAATTACAATACCCATACTGGTATCAGAACATACACCTATTGCATTGTTGGGAAGAGATGCATTGTGTAAGTTGAACTGTACATTAAGATGTACACCAGACGGCTGTCTGGTAGAAGTGCCAAAGGAAAAGGTTTACCAATTGTTGATGATGACAGAGATGGATTCGTCTTCAGTATTCTGGATTGGAAATCTCAGTGAAGATTTTTTGAAGCAGGCTAAGATATGGGAGAAATGTATTGTGGCAAATATGCCAGATTACGAGGCTTCCGGAATATCCATTTCATTGTACGCTCAAGTATTTCAAGAATGCTGCCCAATCGAACTCAGGGGAATGGTTGAGTCATCAACCAAAGAAAGTTCAACTCAGCTCATGTTGCATAATTTTAGGACCACAAGGAGCAGCTATGAAGATAAACACAGACGAGTGTGCCACATGTGACCTTGTTGGTTTCTGAAGGCTATGAGCAGAAGCAAATAGGAGAAATGATGACAGAAGCAGAGAAAGCTGTTTTGGAGGAGTTTATTTATTTATATTTTATTTTATTTTTTTCACCTTTATTTAACCAGGTAAGCCAGTTGAGAACAAGTTCTCATTTACAACTGCGACCTGGCCAAGATAAAGCAAAGTAGTGCGATAAAAACAACAACACAGAGTTACATATGGGGTAAAAAAAAACATAAAGTCAAAAAAAAATACAACAGAAAATATATACAGTGGGGGAAAAAAGTATTTAGTCGGCCACCAATTGTGCAAGTTCTCCCACTTAAAAAGTTGAGAGAGGCCTGTAATTTTCATCATAGGTACAGGTCAACTATGACAGACAAATTGAGAAAAAAAAATCCAGAAAATCCCATTGTAGGATTTTTAATGAATTTATTTGCAAATTATGGTGGAAAATAAGTATTTGGTCACCTACAAACAAGCAAGATTTCTGGCTCTCACAGACCTGTAACTTCTTCTTTAAGAGGCTCCTCTGTCCTCCACTCGTTACCTGTATTAATGGCACCTGTTTGAACTTGTTATCAGTATAAAAGACACCTGTCCACAACCTCAAACAGTCACACTCCAAACTCCACAATGGCCAAGACCAAAGAGCTGTCAAAGGACACCAAAAACAAAATTGTAGACCTGCACCAGGCTGGGAAGACTGAATCTGCAATAGGTAAGCAGCTTGGTTTGAAGAAATCAACTGTGGGAGCAATTATTAGGAAATGGAAGACATACAAGACCACTGATAATCTCCCTCGATCTGGGGCTCCACGCAAGATCTCACCCCGTGGGGTCAAAATGATCACAAGAACGGTGAGCAAAAATTCCAGAACCACACGGGGGGACCTAGTGAATGACCTGCAGAGAGCTGGGACCAAAGTAACAAAGCCTACCATCAGTAACACACTACGCCGCCAGGGACTCAAATCCTGCAGTGCGAGACGTGTCCCCCTGCTTAAGCCAGTACATGTCCAGGCCCGTCTGAAGTGCATTTGGATGATCCAGAAGAGGATTGGGAGAATGTCATACGGTCAGATGAAACCAAAATATAACTTTTTGGTAAAAACTCAACTCGTCATGTTTGGAGGACAAAGAATGCTGAGTTGCATCCAAAGAACACCATACCTACTGTGAAGCATGGCGTTGGAAACATCATGCTTTGGGGCTGTTTTTCTGCAAAGGGACCAGGACGACTAATCCGTGTAAAGGAAAGAATGAATGGGGCCATGTATCGTGAGATTTTGAGTGAAATCCTCCTTCCATCAGCAAGGGCATTGAAGATGAAACGTGGCTGGGTCTTTCAGCATGACAATGATCCCAAACACACCGCCCGGGCAACGAAGGAGTGGCTTCGTAAGAAGCATTTCAAGGTCCTGGAGTGGCCTAGCCAGTCTCCAGATCTCAACCCCATAGAAAATCTTTGGAGGGAGTTGAAAGTCTGTGTTGCCCAGCGACAGCCCCAAAACATCACTGCTCTAGAGGAGATCTGCATGGAGGAATGGGCCAAAATACCAGCAACAGTGTGTGAAAACCTTGTGAAGACTTATTGACCAAATACTTATTTTCCACCATCATATGCCAATAAATCCATAAAAAATCCTACAATGTGATTTTCTGGATTTTTTTTCCTCATTTTGTCTGTCATAGTTGACGTGTACCTATGATGAAAATTACAGGCCTCTCTCATCTTTTTTAAGTGGGAGAACTTGCACAATTGGTGGCTGACTAAATACTTTTTTACCCCACTGTATACAGTGTGTGCAAATGTAGCAAGTTATGGAGGTAAGGCAATAAATAGGCTATAGTGCAAAAATAATTACAATTAGTAATAACACTGGAATGCTAGATGTGCAAGAGATGATGTGCAAATAGAGATACTGGGGTGCAAAAGAGCAAAATAAATAACAATATAGGGATGAGGTAGTTGGGTAGGCTAATTTCAGATGGGCTGTGTACAGGTGCAGTGATCGGTAAGGTGCTCTGACAACTGATGCTTAAAGTTAGTGAGGGAGATAAGAGTCTCCAGCTTCAGAGATTTTTGCAATTCGTTCCAGTCATTGGCAGCAGAGAACTGGAAGGAATGGCGGCCAAAGGAGGTGTTGGCTTTGGGGATGACCAGTGAGATATACCTGCTGGAGCGCAGACTACGGGTGGGTGCTGCTATGGTGACCAATGAGCTAAGATAAGGCGGGGATTTGCCTAGCAGTGATTTATAGATGGCCTGGAGCCAGTGGGTTTGACGACGAACATGTAGTGAGGACCAGCCAACAAGAGCGTACAGGTCACAGTGGTGGGTAGTGTATGGGGCTTTGGAGACAAAACGGATGGCACTGTGATAGACTACATCCAATTTGCTGAGTAGAGTGTTGGAGGCTATTTTGTAAATGACATCGCCGAAGTCAAGGATCGGTAGGATAGTCAGTTTTACGAGGGCATGTTTGGCAGCATGAGTGAAGGAGGCTTTTTTTGTTGCGGAATAGGAAGCCGATTCTAGATTTAACTTTGGATTGGAGATTCTTAATGTGAGTCTGGAAGGAGAGTTTACAGTCTAACCAGACACCTAGGTATTATTTGTAGTTGTCCACATACTCTAGGTCAGACCCGTCGAGAGTAGTGATTCTAGTAGGGTGGGCGGGTGCCAGCAGCGTTCGATTGAAGAGCATGCATTTAGTTTTACTAGTGTTTAAGAGCAGTTGGAGGCTACTGAAGGAGTGTTGTATGGCATTGAAGCTCGTTTGGAGGTTTGTTAACACAGTGTCCAATGAAGGGCCAGATGTATCCAAAATGGTGTCGTCTGCGTAGAGGTGGATCTGAGAGTCACCAGCAGCAAGAGCGACATCATTGATATACACGGAGAAAAGAGTCGGCCCAAGAATTGAACCCTGTGGCACCCCCATAGACACTTCCATAGGTCCAGACAACAGGCCCTCCGATTTGACACATTGAACTCTATCTGAGAAGTAGTTGGTGAACTAGGCGAGGCAGTCATTTGAGAAACCAAGGCTATTTAGTCTGCCAATAAGAATGAGTGAAGATCAGCGATTTCTCAAAATAATGATTTCGGCTCAAGGACAAGGAGAGCCACAAGCTCTACGGGTGAGACATGAATATATTTGCAGTGTGAAGATGAATTCAGACCCTATGAAAGAGAAGATGTTGCAACAAGTTCCAGAATGTTTGTGGTCTCAACACAGTATCGATATTGGATTTGTGAAATCAGCCCAATTGAGGTGAAAGTTGAACTTCAACGAGGAGGCAGACCTCCTTGGAAGAATCAGTATCCATTGAAAGATGAAGCAATCCAAGGGATTGAACCATAAATTGAAGGACTTTCGAAAGCAGGTGTTTTGAAGACAATAGAAAAAATCCTCAGAGTAAGAATGTTTGTTGTCTTTGGAGAAACCATGAGGGGTTGATAGTAGCGCCTCTAGACCTATTAGGTCTGATGATTTAGGAAGCTATGGGTTAGCTAATGTTGCAAGGGGAGAGGTTAGGAGAAAGATCATAAAGGAGTATGGTTTTTGGGCACCATATTTGCTTGAACAGGTTGACTATGTCATAGGCAGGTGCACAATCTGTCTGAAAAATAATGTTCGCAGGGGTGTGACTGTTCTTCCTGGTTACATTCCTACACCAAGAGGTGCATAATATGTCCAACTAAGCTAAAATATGCTCAGTCGTTTGCCAAGTTTTTGTGTGAAGTATTCATAAACAGGTGGGGATTACCCGATCGAATAGCCTCAGATAATGGGAAGGAATTTGTGGATAAATCAGTGAAATTGATGTTGCAAAAATTGGGAATTAAGCAACGTCTTGGAGCAGTTCAACACCCACAAAGTCAAGGGATTTGTGAAAAAAATGAACGGTGTCTTGAAAAATCGCATTGTCAAAATTTGTCAGCATACGGGTCTTAACTGGATAGCGGCGCTTCCTTTAGCATGAATGGTGTGTCGCTCAAGTGAGTTGCGTGATCTACGTATGACACCCCATGAATTGGTAACAGGAAGAAGGACGCCTACGCCTTGTTTGCGAACAAGCGGAAAGGGTCCAAGCTTGGCTCTTTTGGAAGATGAAATGAGAGCGTACGTTTTCATATATGGCCAATTTTCATAAAAAGTTGTCCACATATGTTTCTGACAGGCAAAGAAAAGAAGAGGTGCAGGAGGAGCTTGATGAGCAAAAAAGGAGTACAGTGCAACCTGGGGACAAGGTGTTCGTGAAGGTATTTAGAAGGAAGTGGTATAACGAACGTCGTGAGGGACCATTTGAAGTTGTTCGTAGTACTGGAAGAGCTGTCCAGGTTAAAGGGTCTCCAACGTGGTATCATTTGTCACATTGTGTTAAAGTGCCTGGAGAAGAGGTGCCACGCGCAGAGAGACAGGATGTTGAAGGCTCAAGAGAGCAGGAGGGAGATAGGGGAGAACAGGAAGAAGGAGAGATGCATGACAATATTCAGAGTGAAAACCCAGAAAGAGAGATTGTCAATGTTGTGGATAACGTTGATGATAATGTTTACACTTCTGATGATGCCAGAGATGACTCTGCAATGGATGGAAAGGAAAGGAGATTTGGGGAAATTGATTTTCAATACGTCCCAGAAACAACAGGGAATATTTCAGTGGAATGTGAAGCAGCGGAGATCACCAAGGGCAACTCTGTTACAGGAGAAGCTGGTGATTCGGTTAGATAAAGTAGGCCCAGACCAGTTAGGAGAAAAGTCAGACCAAAACGTTATGAAAACTAGGGTTGAAGTAACTCTAGGAAAGTCAGCTCAGCTTCTATGTCAGTGTACAAGAGAGGGAACAGTGGTGAAGGGAAATTTAGAGTTAAGTGGAGAGATAATTATGGAGAAGAAGTGTTGTTATCAGGACCAGAAGTAGAAGCTGTGCCCCCTAGTCAAAGGAAGTACATTTTGTACAACGATATGAAGTGGAAGAGGGTTATGAGTGATTGCTCACTTATTTTGCGTAATGTTACATGCAAAGATCAGGGAGAATATATGTGTACTTATTTAGTGCAAGCATTAAAATTTGTTCCGGTTAAGAATTATTGGTTAAAAGGCTATGTAACTCGTAAGGTGACGCTTATGATGGAAGATTTAAAGTCTGTTGAAGCTTCCACAGTCACCAAAGGAGTTCAGGAGCAGTATATTACAGTAGCCACTCCAACAGTAAATAATCCACAGAGGATATCTGTCACTTTCCCACTGGAAATAATTAAGAGTGTTAATACATCAACTAAAGCAACTATTTTAATAGTAACTTTGAAAGAGATTAATGTTACGACGGCAATAACAAATTTAGGAAATATGACACAGACACCAACAACAACTTTTCTGAAACTAAAGGATGTAGTAAGAGTGACTCATGAGTTTATGATACGGATGGAGAGTGCTGTCAATGGTAGTAAGGATAGTGTTGAAATAGGAGAGCAGATGGTAGTAGAGAATGATGTAGATTCATCTGAGATAGTGCAGAATACTATCATGGAGGTACAGGATGAGTTCTTTGATTTTGATGGAAGACAATACGATATATCTGATCAATACCGCTCGTTAGGGAAGAGAGGAACTAAATGGAAGGCATATGGATTTGATTCTTCTGTTTTGCAAATTAAAGATGGATGGGCAGGTAGGAATCTTTGGTTCCAGCAGTTAACTCATTCTGTAAGATCAGTGAGGAATCTTGAGGGTCCATGTCTGTTGAGAATTCCAGCACCAGGCACATGGGGTTCAATCTTAGAGACGGTGGCTCAACCTCTATCAAGTATGTGTCAATCTTATGCTTTATCGTGGCTGTTTTATCAGCAACAATCATTAACAGATACAATAATGTCATTGTCGAAGCATTTGTTTAGGCCTAGGTTTAAGTGTTCTTGGTTAAATGAATTACCCTATGTGAATTTGTTAGATCGGAAGGAAAATCAGTTAACAGTGCTTCCTGAAGCATTGGAGGTGAAACCAGTGAGGGCTAAAAGCTGTTTTTGTTCAAATAAAACATATGATGGAAAGGGTATGTTTATGGGAATATCAGATTGTGATGATTATATGATGACTTTGGGTAAGCATGAACATAAGGTTAGTAATGAGAAATATAATGTAACTTTTTATGTTCCAGTTAGTAAGAAGAGCAGGACTTCGATGGTGAAAGATCAGCTTTTGCCTGGTAATGTGACTATTGGGAATTTTAGAGATATTTGGTGGGTTTGTGGTGATAAAGCATATATATTCTTACCCTATGGATGGACAGGATGTTGTTACATGTCGACGTTGAATCTTCCATATGAGGTTTTTACCATTAAAAGAGGGGAAGCACCGGACACAGATAAATCTGATTCTAGGTTTGGAAATAGGGTGAAAAGGGACATGGCGAAATTTCATAGTCTGGAAGCCTACCATTGGAGGATAAGTCTAGGAGAGAAATGGGGACTTGGACTTTTTCCATGGTATGGTGTAACATTTTTGGCAGATCACATTGATAATATTACCTATACTTTGCAGGGTTTTGCAAATGAAATGATAAGAGGGTTTAACCTTCTGTAAATACTCAAAGGAGTGTTAATGGATAGATATCAATTTTGAATATCCGATCATTTTACACATGTTTTGAAAAATTAGTGTGATTTTAGTATTTTGTTATGAATCAAAGAGGGGAAATGGAATGTGATTCATTTTATATATCATTTTTATTGATGTGTTAATTTGCATGGGTTGTTTTGCAAAAGATACTGTTTGGTCTTTTCTTTTCTTCCAGAAGCATATGGGGGAATATGTAGAAGGGATTCAAATACTCAAACATGGACAATATGAATGGACAATATGAATGGACTGGAGGAAGTGGAACGAGGAAGGTGTGGAAATGTTCAGATTCCATCATCAACGTTTCATTGGAAGTCGACACTGCTGAGGAGATGAAGTGTGGTGGACTACATTCCAGTGTCTGCAATGATATATAGACATATTTGCATGTGTAATACATAATTTGTGTCATATTTTTCTGTATTAATTTTTGAAGAATGATATTTGCTGTTATTGGGTACATGTGGGGATCTCAGATGTTTTTGTTTATTTCGTGGATGCTTAGGGATATTGGGTCTAGGCAGGGACAGAGAGAATCCACAGGAGGGTCCGATGGGTCGACCAGCCTGAATGTGGACATTTTTGATTGTATTTTGTTTGCTGAGGCTTTCGTGTGTATTCAAATTGCATCATAGTTTAAAATGCATTGATAAAGATGTATGAATTGATCTGGAGTACTTAGGTGGTTGCCTGGGGCAGAGGGGCCGTGAGAGAATTTTACTGTCTTGATTGATTGATGGATATTTGGAAAGAAAGCTGCCAGACAGGTTTTTCGCTCTCACACTCCATAAAGATTTGTTCATATTTCATAGAAATGTATTTACACTCCATAGAAAAATGTGTTTTTGGTTTATTGTTAAAGTTACTCAATAAGAGAAATTGTTATTTGTCATAATCCTATTCTTTTTGTTTTCGAGACTTAATTAGTCTCGAGGGGGGGGAAATATGTGGTGTCTAAGCAATTTATGACTTTGCTAATGTTTGCAGATGGTGTTTTAGAGGATGTTGACTCAGCTTAGGGAGGCATCTGGAGAGCATTTCTATAGGGGCACCCTAAAACAGAGGAAGTCTGTTTTATGGCGTCCTGGGATTGGTCTGTAGGGGAAACCACCCATATCATGTCACAGATTATAAATACCTTGGTTGGGACAAAGGAGGGGAGGAACAACATATTAGATTTTTTGCCGTTGTCCTCCAGATGCCTGCAGAAGTCTGTAAATTGACGCTGAAATCTTTTGATATAATAAACCTTTATAATCAAAGTACAGCGTCAGCGGATTCCTTGTTCTCACAGCATAATTAGCATCATTATTTAGTTACCACAGCTCCACATACAGCTGTGAATCAGGCTTCTCCACAATTAACTAAATTTTTTTTAAATCCCGCACCAGGCTCACCAGTGTCTCAGAGTTGCTTGCACACCATTTGTGCCAAATTTCAAAGTATTGGAAGGAGACAAAAAGTGTAATTTCTCTCATTGACGCAAGGGCAAGGCCCAGAGTAAATGACACATGAATATTGCATGGCCCACAGTGACTTTCTGTGCCTTCCGTTATTTATTTTTTAACTCTCCTTTGTTCTTGAGAAAACATGCACTTTCTTTTATTAAAATATGATTTAATAATTCAAGGCCCATGTATAATGGTCTCATTTGTCTCATTTAAGATATTTACCAGTATTCTTAAAAAATGCATTTATCAGCATACACTCTTTTAAAAAGTTTATTGAGGGGTTCTTTGTCAGGGGTGAGGGTGATATGTGTAATGTAGTGTATTAGGATTATGTCTTTGTTAATGTTTTTCATGAAGAAATTGAATGTTGTTTATGTTAGGTCAAAAGTAACCAGTTGTAGGGTGACGCCCCAGGGGAGACAGGTGATTGGACCGCAGAGGGAGCAACCCATATTTTTACATTGTTTATAAGTATATGCTGGAGGCACAGGAAAGCAGAGCAGCCATTACAATTCGAGGACACTGCTCTCCGGGGGATCTTGACTCCTGTAACTCATGCTGAAAGCTTGTGATATGAATAAAACTTATGATCAAAGGTTCAGTATGAGCGGACTCCTTTGTTTATCAGCAATAATTGCCAGCATTTACTCGATACGACAGTAACCATTTCTTTTTTTGCATATCAGGAAGGGTTCTGTACTGCTGTGAATGTTATGAAGAACCATCCTGTTCTTTCCCTCTCCACCATGTTTCCTTTAATGGCATGAAATGCTACACTGTTAAACATATAATTTATTGTATGGGACACTACAGGCTACTGGTTGCAGTAAAAGAAAGGTAAACAACAACAAGTTACTTACGCTTTACAACTGAATGAAGGTGTTATTGCTGTAAAAGGATGGTAGGCTGCTGATGACTTGAAACTATACCTCACTTGGGATTTGAACTCACAACCTTCTGGTCACTAATGACCTGAATGTCCTGCTATGCCACCAGGTCTGTGGGTATGATAGAGACTGGCCATAGATTTAATAGCAAGAATACACACAGTGCCTTCTTCTTTGTCATTATGGGGTATTGTGTGTAGATTGATGAGGGGGAAAAACAATGTAATCAATGTTAGAATAAGGCTGTTACGTAACAAAATGTGGAAAACGTCAAGGAGTCTGAATACATTCTGAAGGCACTGTTTAGCCACACTCAAAATTAGGGTAAGGTTAGGGTACATGGTTGTTCCCTGGGGTACAAAAAGGTTAAAGGTACACATAAGGAACCTTCAGAGGTACACATAGGAACTCACATGGTAGTGGTTGGTTCCTTTTAGGGTACATGTGTGTATTATCTATAAATAAAACAAATTATTTGAACAACAGAGCAGAAATTGTGGTTTCACATTAAACCATTTTTTAAATAATGTGTTTTCAACAGGATTTGACCTCATACCCCTGAACGTTCCACAGTTCTCTACTCTACCTGCTAAGATACTATTCAGAAGAAAAATGTTGTACAAAAACCTAAATATATTTGTAAGGACGGTGTCCGGTAGAGGTCAGTGTTTGAAAGCAGCTTTGAATTGAAGAAAGCACCGGAACCACATCAAAATCAGTGGGATCTCGCATTTTGCAATACACGGTTTGAAAAAGCATGTGATCAAACAAAGCTTTGGCCATCATTGATGACATACTTCTGATAAAATGATACATGCATAAGCACACTGCTTCGAAGTTAGCTGCTTAGCGATTTCGACGCATGCCTTGGAATTCCGGTATCAAACACAACATCACTAACGACAGCTGGTTGCCGATTCAGTAACGCAGAAGTCACAGCAAATTCCATGCAACTAACTTCCATTAAGTTACAGTGAAATACACAGTAAGCCCTTACCAGTGCAGCTCATTTACATCACACACTTCTACAACGATTGTAACACTGACTGTATTAAAATATGTGCTCAACCTTTGACGACATAACCACCAACCACTACAACTGGTACAACACTTTCACTTATGGTTGGCACATGGTCTAAAGCAGGGTTCTTCAATTCCGGTCCTGGAGGGCCGAAACACCTCTGGTTTTCATCCTCTCCTTCTAATCAGGGGCTAATTCAGACCTGGGACACCAGGTGAGTGCAATTAACTACCAGGTAGAAATAAAAAACAGAATTGTTTCGGCCCTCCAGGACCGGAATTGAAGAACCCTGGTCTAAAGCATTAAACCATGCCTCCATATATACTAATGAGCCCCGCCAGCACATTGCCTTCACCTACATTTCAAAGTGCAGTGATAGTAAGGTAAACAACAAGTCATTTTACAACAACAACACCTACATTTTGCTGTAACTCAGTAGCCGATAACTTAATGTGAAATTATAGGTAATTTTTAACAGTGTGTGCCATAAGCACATCTGAAGTATCCGATAAGTATAACTGTAGAACCTGTCATTGGTTCTGCCTGGAACCAGAGGGTTCTTCATGATAGGTTTCTAAATGGAACTCAAAAGGGTTCCGGTACATACAGCAACAAATCAAAGGGGTTTACATGGTACCCAAAACGGTTCCCCCATAGGGACAAATGACATAATGTCTATTGGTTCTAATCTTTCAAAAATCTTTATCACACACCAAATCCAGTGGTGTAGCAGGAAATTCAGGTTGCTGGCAACTGAGAGGTTGTGAGTTCAAATCCCAAGTAATTTGAATTTTGATGGTCTACAAAACCACTCCCATCATTATCATATTTACCAGCTTGATCTACTGCAGTTTGATTTTTAGAATTGTTTGTTTCAACATCTGTGTTTTTGCATGTATATTGAATTTTTAAAATCAAAACTAATCCAATCTGTTAGTTGAACGTTTTGCACCCGTTACTGAAATGGTTGTTCCAGATTAGATAGTCTCATTTATTCATCTTTCAAACTTTGGCAGTAATTCTGAATGCATATTGTAGGAATCCACACTGTCTGGATATGTGCTCCCGAGTGGTGCAGCGGTCTAAGGCACTGCATCTCTGTGCCTGAGGCGTCACTACAGACCCCCTGGTTCTCTGAAATGCTGTGTACAAATTTGCTTACATCCCTGTTAGTTAGCATTCCTCTTTTGCCAAAATAATCCATCCACCTGACAGGTGTGGCATATCAAGAAGCTGATTAAACAGCATGATCTTTACACAGGTGCACCTTATGCTGGGGACAATAAAAGGCCACACTAAAATGTGCAGTTTTGTCACACAACACAATGCCACAGATGTCTCAAGTTTTGAAGGGGTGTGCAATTGGCATGCTGACTGCAGTAATGTCTACCAGAGCTGTTGCCAGAGAATTGAATGTTCACTTCTCTACCATAAGCCACCTCCAACATCGTTTTGGAAGTACCATCTCAAGGAAGTTCATCTGCGTGCTCGTCGTCCTCACCATGGTCTTGACCTGACTGCAGTTCAGCGTCTTAACCGACAAATGCTGACCTTCGATGGCCACCGGCGTGCTGGAGAAGTGTGCACTTCACAGATCAATCACGGTTTCAACTTTACCAGGCAGATGGCGTCGTGTGGGCGAGCGGTTTGCTGATGTCAACATTGTGAACAGAGTGCCACATGGTGGCGGTGGGGTTATGGTATGGGCAGGCATAAGCTACTGACAACCAACACAATTGCATTTTATCAATGGCAATTTGAATGCACAGAGATACCATGACGAGATACTGAGGCCCATTGTTGCGCCATTCATCCGCCATCATCACCTAGTGTCAGCATGATAATGCACAGCCCCATGTCTCAAGAATCTGTACACAATTCCTGGAAGCTGAAAATGTCCCAGTTCTTCTGCATACTCACCAGACATGTCACTCATTGAGCATTTTTGGGATGCTCCGGATCGACGTGTACGACGGCGTGTTCCAGTTCCCTCCCGAGTGGCGCAGCGGCCTAAGGCACTGCATCTCAGTGCTTGAGGCGTCACTACAGACCCCCTGGTTCGATTCCAGGCTGTATCACAACCGGCCGTGATTGGGAGTCCCATAGGGCGGCGCACAATTGGCCCAGCTTCGTCCGGGTTTGGCCGGTGTAGGCCGTCATTGTAAATAAGAATGTGTTCTTAACTGACTTGCCTAGTTAAATAAAGGTAAAATAAATAAATAGGAATAAACATCACTTTGCAAGTCAGCGTGATGTAAGTTGAGGCTGGTTTTGCTTTAGCTTATGCTGGTCACCAGTGTCCAAAACACTGCGAAGGCTGGTCACCAGCAAAAATACAATGAATGTTGGTCTGTCAGCGCAAACACAATGAAGGCTGGTC
The DNA here is from genome assembly GCF_964263955.1 of Coregonus lavaretus. Taxonomy (NCBI): domain Eukaryota; kingdom Metazoa; phylum Chordata; class Actinopteri; order Salmoniformes; family Salmonidae; genus Coregonus; species Coregonus lavaretus. The sequence continues at coordinate 20,691,387 of NC_139992.1, forward strand.
TGTCAGCGAAAACACAACAAAGGTTGGTCACTAGCATAAACACAAAAAAGGCTGGTTACCAGCAAAAACACAGTGAAGGCTGGTCTGCCATCACAACCAGCTAGACCATACTCGTTTGCCAGCACAACCTGCTAGAACATGCTGGTCAGCCAGCAGAACCAGCTAGACCATGCTGGTCAGACCAGCTTGACCAGCATCCGACTAGCACTGACCAGCATAGACAAGCATGGACCAGCTTAAAATGTATGCTGGTCTATGCTGGTATTTTTCAGCAGGGTTACACGCACACAAACACACACAGTATCCAGTATCACCCGGTGAGAATCATACTGCACTACACAAAACCATTATTGTTTTACTACCCCTGGTAGTTTGAATAGACTTAGAATATGATGCTGTATGAATTCTTAAATTTGATTCAATATAAGTCAATTCAATATGCGTGATTGTATGAGTCAACATAAGTGATTGGATTCAATATGAGTTAATTGAAGACAAGTGTATTCATTATGATTCTTTCTCCCCCAGATCTATGGAGGACTAAAAGTGCCACAATTAAATAAATAAATACACCATTAAATAATTACTTAAATGTGTCATTAATTAATTAAAATTAGAATTAAATACATAAATGTGTAATTAAATGTATCATTAATTAATTCAAATACCGATTCATTTTATGTAAAATACATATATAATTATTTCACTATTTACATTTACATTTCATGATCCTGCATTGCAGTGATTCATGAATTACTTAAAACTGTCAAACTGACCCATCAAAGTCAGTGGGCGGGGCTAACGCGAATCTAGTCTGATCCATTGCTTTGGTCTGAAGTAGAGTAGGCCAACCTGGATAGAGACAATGGAGGATCTCCGTGAACTTTCCAGGGAGTTGGTTAGAGACATTTTAAACTTAGCAGAGGATGTAGAAGCAGGACCTGCTGACATTATCCGGAATTGATTTGTCTTGGCTTGATGCAGAGGGTAACCAATCAGGCGTTAGGTTCCGCCTACCAACTTTTGATGGGTCAGTTTGACAGTTTTAAGTAATTCAGGAAGCACTCCAACGCAGGACCATGAAATGTAAATGTAAATAGTGAAATTATTATATATGTATTTTACATAAAATGAATCGGTATTTGAATTAATTAATGACACATTTAATAACACATTTATGTATTTAATTCTAATTTTAATTAATTAATGACACATTTAAGTAATTATTTAATGGTGTATTTATTTATTTAATTGTGGCACTTTTAGTCCTCCATACAGATCAACAATGCAGGGTATATGGTAAACCAGAGTGAGCTGACAGAAAAAGATGTGGAGAGGAACCCAAGGGCAGTAGTCACATCTCATTGGAAACAATGCACAACACTTCCTTGCATAGGTTGATGTGTTTACACACAATGTTCTTCCTTATCATTACTCTTCACTTGGTTAGGTACATTCATCCTAACCACAGCGTTGATACCAGCCCTGAAACAGGCACAAGACCCACGAGTGATGAGTAATGTCATGCCTTATACAAATGACATTGGCCCAATACTGAACATAGCCACATCGATGAAACGCCTTGGAAATTAAAAAAGTTAGAAAAGTTGTTCTTGTATGGCCTTTCCCCCATTAGTTCTGTGTTATTGTGCTTGATTAACACCTAATTCACCAGCAGAGGAACTAGTGTGTCTGAACAAATGCATCCAAGGAATCTATTACATATTACAAAAAAAACAAGAAAAGGACATGTCCCATCTGTCTATAACAGTCTAACAGCACAGATTGTCATAGTTCATCTCACTCTGGGGAAGTAGATAAAGGGTCTCATTGCCAAAATCCCGAAGTATCCCTTTAAGTTCAAGGTCAGAATATGCATAGAGAGAAAAGTGCATGAAAAGGGAATTACGTTCCATTTATGCGCTTAACTTGGGTCGGAATTCCCCCCAGGTGAACCATGCCTTTGCGACATCATATTGTGTTGTGTGTTCATATGAGAAGGGTGACATATTGTTGTCTTGTTTATCTGGATTAAGTCTCCTATGATGCTGTACCATTGTCATGACAGCACTCATTCTGCTTTACCATTGGAGCCCTAGATCGAATCGCTCTGGCAACTCACCCAGATGACCCAATACTATTATAGGTGTTTAACGAGCCGAACACCACATCCTCACCTCACCTTATTTTAGAGGTGCACATGGTCAACACATAGCCCTCTGTAATAGTTTAGTGTAAATGGTTGACTCAGTCTTTACAGGTTCATCTCACATCTACATTTCAGATGTAATGTATTATTCTGTTTGACTGGCTCTAGTTATTGACACAAAGAGGGAAATAGCCCACAAAAGTGTATGTTCAGAGGAGCTAGTGCCTCTCAAAACAGAAACTGCAGTCCGGCCCTCCAAAAAGACTCTTAACAACTGTACTCAAGAGTTTTATTTCATTTTAGGGAGGAAGGTTGCAAGTTCAAATTCTGTGTCTGAGATAATGAATCTAATGAGAAGTGAGCTGGCAACCGGAGGGTTACTTGTATCAATGCCATTGCCTTCTGTTGTACCCTTGAGCAGAACACTTAACCCCCCAAAACAACTGCTCCACGGGTGCCCAGCGCAGCAACCCCCTGCTCCAATCACTTCCAGAGGGGTTGGGATAAACGCTTGTCTTTCTCAGGAATTCTGCATTGTTCACATCTACCCACACACCTCTGGTAGGTCTGGTCATCTGATTGGAAGTTACCTTTTAGAGTATGCTATTGGCCAACAACTCAACAAACAGTTCCTGCTCTCCTTAAGTGAGGTACACACTCTCTCTCTCTCTCCCTCCCTCTCCTCCCCATGGATTAGGCCATGGATTCTCTCTCACATATTATGTGTTTCTGTATAACAAATGGCACACCTGAAGTTCCCTTGGGGAAAATGCAGTGCATTCAATTGAATTGTTGCCCCACCAACATTTCTCCTATTTACTGAGTCACCTTATAATAGCAGTGGGATGAGTCATTCAAACAGGTTGCTGAAAGTGTTATGAAAGGGCAATTTCTACAGTAGCTATTCCTTCAGGTCCTAGAATAAATACTTTGGTATTTGATGTTCATTTGGATGTAAAACTGAACTTACAGTTTCTGGTCAATATTGTAAGCAGTCACAGGAAGACACATCCACAATAACAGAAAACTCTCTCTCTCTCTTAACCCACATGGATAACCTACCCATAATAACCCTTGCCTTTGTGTGGGCTCAATGGAAATCCACTGACCTTTGTAATGTCTACAACACTGTACAGTACACTAATGGTAGGAAAAGGAAGTGGCATTCTCTCAACCGTAGTGACACACTATTAAAAAACAGATTATATTCGCCGAGGTTTTTATTTACACTTTCCTGAATAAAGCTGAACCTTATGGGCCGGTTTCTCAGCCACAGATTAAGCCTAGGCCCATTGACAAAAAAACATAAGTACAAATGGTGAATTTAAAATCTATTTTTAGAAGTCTCCCGAGTGGCACAGCGATCTAAGGTACTGCATCGCAGTGCTTGAGGCGTCACTACGGGTTCGATCCCAGGCTGTGTCATAACTGGCTGTGACCAGGCGTCCAATAGGGTGGCGCACAATTGTCCGGGTTAGGGGAGGATTTGGCTGGCGGGGCTTTCCTTGGCTCATCGCGCTCTAGCAACTCCTTGTGGTGGGCCGGGTGCCTGCAGGCTGACTCGCTCGTCAGTTGAACAGTGTTTCCTCTGACACATTGGTGCAGCTGGCTTCCTGGTTAGGTGGGCGGGTGTTAAGGAGTGCGGTTTGGCGAGTCATGTTTTGGAGGACGCATGACTCGACCTTCGCCTCTCCCAAGCCCATTAGGGGGTTGCAGCAATGGGACAAGATCACAATTGGGGAGAAAAAGGGTGTAAAACTATATATACAGTACCAGTCAAAAGTTTGGAAACACCTACTCATTCAAGGGTTTTTCTATATTTGTACTATTTTTTACATTGTAGAATAATAGTGAAGACATCAAAACTATGAAATAACACATATGGAATCATGCAGTAAGCAAAAAAGTGTTAAACAAATCAAAATATATTTTATATTTGAGATTCTTCAAAGTAGCCACCCTTTGCCTTGATGACAGCTTTGCACACTCTTGGCATTGTGCAAATGCTAACCTTTGATGACGACTGGTACGCTTGAGAAGTGTGCTTTTCACGGATGAATCCCGGTTACAACTGTACCGGGCAGATGGCAGACAGTGTGTATGTCGTTGTGTGGGCAAGCGGTTTGCTGATGTCAACATTGTGAACAGAGTGTCCCATGGCGGGGTTATGGTATGGGCAGGCATAAGCTACGGACAATGAACACAATTGCATTTTATCGATGGCAATTTGAATGCACAGAGATACCATGACGAGATACTGAGGCCCATTGTTGCGCCATTCATCCGCCGTCATCACCTAGTGTCAGCATGATAATGCACAGCCCCATGTCGCAATAATCTGTCCTCAATTCCTGGAAGCTGAAAATGTCCCAGTTCTTCCATGGCCTGCATACTCACCAGACATGTCACCCATTCAGCATGTTTGGGATGCTCTGGATCGACCTGTACGACAGTATGAAATCTCAAACCTTTAATGGTTGAGTGTTTAGCCATGTCCTTTTGATCTGTTTCACCCTGTAGTCACTGCCAGTTTAGAAGCCTTTGTTAAGGCCTCTACAAGTGCAAGTGATATAAAACACCAAATATTCATTGGTATGATGTAATATAAAATTACATATTCACTGTTAGCAATTCCTGTATTATTACTACCATACAATCTAACAATAAAGAACTGTTTTGCTGTATATTTACTGCAGCATCCTGTAATCTCAGCCAGTTTGGAAGCCTTTGTTTAGGCCTCTAGAAGTGCAAGTGATATAAAACATAAAATATTAATAAATATGCTGTAATATACAAAAACCTAGCAGCCAATATGCTTGCACTAATCCCATGCAATTACAGTAAAATACCAACATGATTACAGTAGCATTTCCTTTCTTACAGTATAGTACGCTAATTTTACAGTATTGTACTGTACAGCAAGTTACTGTGAAAATTACAGTTACGCGCTTTGCACTATCCAGAGATGGGCAAAGATTCATCCAAAAGTTATGTTGTTACAAATTGAGGATATTTTGAAGATCAATGTATCCTTAACTACAACAACATTCCCAGTAATGAGCTCCGCCCTCAAACTATTTGTATTTTGATCAAATGTGGCCTTGTTTGGGGGCGGAGGTAATTAAAATAATACCAAGCAGTGTGCTTTGCAAGTGGACATTTTACATTTACATTTTTCATTCAGCAGATGCTCTTATCCAGAGCAACTTACAGTCAGTGTATTAAAACAAAGGTAAACAAGATTATAAACTGGGTGGTTCGAGCCCTGAATGCTGATTGGGTGACAGCCGTGGTATATCAGACCGTATACCACAGGTATGACAAAACATTTATTTTTACTGCTCTAATTACGTTGATAACTGTTTATAATAGCAATAAGGCACCTCAGAGGTTTGTCGTATATGGCCAATATACCCTGGCTAAGGGCTGTATCCAGACACTCCGCGTTGCGTCGTGCTTAAGGACAGCCCTTAGCCGTGGAATATATTGACCATATACAACACCTCCTCATGCATTATTGCTTAAATGTACCACAGTCATAGCAAGTAAAGAGATTATGTATTCTAATTAAACTGTTACAAAATAGGTAAGAAAGAAAATAAGAAATAGAATAAGTGTGATGAGGTGGTGTTGAAGGAGTCAGGCGCAGGAGGGTAAATCACAGAATAACAGGCTTTAATGCACAAAATACAGGTTTACGCAGAACTGCGTCAAACACACTCTAGGGCACAAAACCGGTGCACTGGAAAATACAAGGCACACCGGAAAATACTCCCGTCGAACAAAATACACGAGCTCCACCGAGCTTCACTAACCTTCACAATAAACAATCACCCACAAGGACAAGGGGGCAGAGGGAACACTTCTTCTTAGAGAAGAAGACACAGGGGCACAGGGGCGGAGCTTGGGTGGCGTACCCGAGCGTTGGGACAGGACAGCTCCTATCCCAACCTCGGACGCATCCACCTCCACTATGAACGGTAGTGATGAATCGGGGTGGGCCAGTACTGGGGCTGAGGTGAACAGACCCCGCAGTTTGCTGAAGGCCAGGTCAGCCTCAGCAGACCAGCGGAGCCGGGACGGCCCACCCTTCAACAGGGAGGTAATGGGAGCTGCGACCTTGCCAAAGCCCCGGATAAACCTCCGATAGTAGTTGGCAAAGCCAAGGAAGCGCTGCACCTCCTTAACCGTGGTTGGAGTCGGCCAATTACGCACGGCTGAAATACGATCTCCCTCCATCTCCACACCTGAGGTGGAAATGCGGTATCCAAGGAAGGAGACGGACTGCTGGAAAAACATACACTTCTCTGCCTTGGCATAAAGGTCATTTTCCAACAGTCGGGCCAGCACCTTGCGAACCAGGGACACATGCTCGGCGCGCGTAGTGGAATACACCAGGATGTCATCGATGTAGACCACTACACCGATGGGGGAGAGGATAACTAAATCTTATCGTCTCCCTGTTCAGTGGTCAATAATCAATGCACGGGCGCAGACCTCCGTCCTTCTTCTTCACAAAGAAGAAACTCGAGGAGGCGGGTGAAATGGAGGGATGTTTATACCCCTGGCGCAGGGACTCGGTGACATAGGTTTCCATCGTTTGCCACCATTTCAGCCTGTGACAGAGCGTATATATGACTCCTGGGAGGTACAGCGTCTACCCGGAGGTTTATCGTGCAATCCCCCACCCGATGAGGTGGTAATTTAGTCTAATGCGTTTTAGAGAACGCTTCCGCCAGATCGAGGTATTCAGGGGGAATGCGCACGGTGGAGGTTCTCTCTGGACTTTCCACCGTGGTTGCACCAACGGAAACATCTAGACACCTACCCTGACACTCTCGCGACCACCCCGTGAGAGCCCTCTGCGGCCATGAGAAGATGGGGTTGTGGAGTGCTAGCCAAGGGATACTTAATACCACAGGGAAAGCAGGAGATTCAATAATCAAAAAAATAACCTGCTCAAAATGAGTCTCCTGGGTGATCATGGTGACTGGTATCGTGACTTCCGTAATAAAACCCGGACCCTATTGGTTGACTATCGAGTGCTCTGATGGGGAGTGGAATGGATAGGGGAACCAATGTTATGCCTTGACGGCGTGCGAATGCCCTATCCATAAAGTTCCCAGCTGCGCCTGAATCGACTAGCGCCTTACACTGAGGAACTACCATGAGATCGGGAAAGTGGATAGGTAGGGTACAGTGCACAGCAGAGGGCTCTGAACAAATGTGGGTGTTCGATACCTGGGGTGATGTGTGAGTGCCCTGCCTGCCGCCTCCCGGCCCAAAAGAACGTTGACTACGACGTGTGGTGTATTGTCCCTTCGTGCCACCAGAGTGGCACTGTCACTGTCCTCCTCCGCTCTCTCGGCCGGCGGCTCCACCCAGCTCCATCGGCTCGGGATCCGAGTCGTCCGGGGTGGAAACGGGCAGACCCCTACCAGGACGTCCTCTGGCTGCCAGCAGGTTGTCCAAACGAATGGCCATGTCCACCAGTTTGTTGAAGGACAACATGGTGTCTCGGCAGGCTAACTCCCGTCGGACGTCCTCCCGCAGATGATCGATCAGGGCCCGCTCGTTCCACCCGGACCCCGCTGCCAGCATCCGAAACTCCAACGCAAAGTCCTGCGCGGTCCTCGTTCCCTGCCTCGGATGGACCAGTCGCTCACCCGCCTCTCTACCCTCGGGCGGGTGATCAAAGACCGCCCGAAAGAGGCGAGCGAACTCTCTGTAGTCCTCCAACACGGCTCCTCCTTCATTCCACACCACATTGGCCCACTCCAGGGATTTCCCACAGAGGTAGGAAACGAGGACGGACACCTTCTCCCCTCCGATGGTTCCGGCCTGATGCTGGCGAAGTAAAGCTCCAATTGGAGGAGGAATCCCTGTCACAGCGCCGTTATCCCATCAAACGCCCGTGGTCGGGATATCTGGATCCCTCCGGGTGCTGGGGTGTAGGTGGCTGGATCCGGTTGGCCAGCTGGTCTCGACAGATCGGGTTCTCTCCTCTCCAGGCGTTGGACTACCTGAAGAACCCGATCCATCGCTTCCCCCAAGCTGGCCAGCATCGTGGAATGCTCCTGGACCCGTGCCACGACTCCATATTCAGGTGGGTGATTCTGTGATGAGGTGGTGTTGAAGGAGTCAGGCACAGGAGGGTAAATCACAGAATAACAGGCTTTAATTCGCAAAATACAGGTTTACGCAGAACTGCGTCAAACACACTCCAGGGCACAAAACAGGTGCACTGGTAAATACAAGGCACACAGGAAAATACTCCCGTCGAACAAAATACACGAGCTCCACCGAGCCAGCACCTTCACAATAAACAATCACCCACAAGGACAAGGGGGCAGAGGGAACACTTATACACAGACTAATTAGGGGATTAGAACCAGGTGTGTGTGATAACGAGACAAGACAATTGTGATGATGATTGGGGCGGCAGTGGTTAGTACTCCGGTGATGACGAACGCCGAAGCCTGCCCAAACAAGGAGGGGAGGTAGCCTCGGCCGAAGTCGTGACAATAAGAAATAGTGCCCGTCGTTGGCACTAGCTACCTGTACTGTAAATCTGCAACAGTTTACTAACCACTGTGCTTCCAGTAATGCACAGTACATTCTAGAAATACAGCATGTTACTGTAGAGTCAGGTGTTCCAGTAATGTGCTGTACATTTCTGTTACAGTAAAGGTCCTGTAAATCTACAGTAATACACTGGCTTCTGTGCTGCCAGTAATTTACTGTAAATTTACAGGCCATTTTTTACAGTGTGTAGACAGAAATCCACGAGTACAATCATTATAATCGTTCATGCATTTCTTGAACGATTCTGTTAAGGAAAACGCACTACATCAGGGGTGTCAAATATACAGGCCGTGGGTGGTTTGAGATTTTAAAAATTATAACAAACTCAATATACTTTAAAAATGACTAAAACCAAATCGGAACAGTGTAGAAATGATAATGGACCTATATTCATACAGTTTCTTGACTGTCCAGCTAGCTAAAAATCACTAGACAGTCGGGGAGCATCGAAATTCCAAAAACTATGGCTAGAGGACAATTGTTTTAGCAAATCTTGATGGCAAGGAAATATAATAAATTTTCAGTGTGGCCCTCCGGACCTCGTTGACGACCATTTGCGGCCCCCGGGGCTAAATGAGTTTGACACCGCTGCCCTACATCTTTGTTGACAGTGTGTGTGTTTGTGTGTACCATGTAGCCATGCAGATGTCCATGCATGACTTCCATGCTAAGATGAAGAACAAGCTGCGTATGGTGGCCATGGGGGCCAATACAGTGTTGTGGCTGGCTGTCTGTCTGTCTCAGCTGTGCCCTTCAAGCAGCCCAGTAGACTCTTCTTCCAGAGTGAGACACAGGGGCCTCCTCTGTCCTCTCTCCTCCGTCCTCTCTGGACTCCTTTTGAAAAAGGTCAAAGGTAATCGAGGAGAGGTGGAGAGGAGAGGGAAAGTGGAAGAAAATGCACTTGTATAAAATGAGAATCTCCTTCTCCAATCGCAAGTCATCAGGCAAATTACGTCTACAGGGTGGAATCGCAAGATACATGTATAAAGTGATAAAAAACTAATTTAGCTGGTTGTGCAAGACATCTTATAGATAAAAGGATAAGTAGCATATACTTTTATAATGTTTGCATGCTTTTCTCCTTTGAGAAAACAATAGCTGATTCAAAGGGGGTGTGGCAGAATTCAAAACTCTTCCACGAAGGGACAGGTAGAATAAACTTGTGCTTCCTCACCAAAAGGAGGCTATCGAGGAGGAGAGGACCGTCTTCCATTTGCCTACTAATGAATTGACACACTCCTCGACCACTTATCAGTTTCCGGGAGAGAGGACTGAGGGGAGAGGACAGAGGACAGACTTTTGCCCAAACAAGAAAACTCCAGGGCTGGAGAGGGTAGGTAGTGGAGCAGGGAGGGGAGGGTTTTTTCTTCTTCTTGGAAATGCCTCCTTGATAGACACATCCTGACTCTGTTCAAATACCTTCCTGACATCTCTTACATCTGATACAAATACACCTCATTAAGGATATGCACTGTATAAAGCAGGCATAGAAGTAATATTTTAAAAATAAATGTCTATTTAAGCCTCATGATCTGTAAATACATACAGAATTTTGAATGTGCTTTATGATTGATTGATTGCTATTGCTAAGATCAAAGTGTATCCACACAGTACATTCCAAAGGGTAATGTTTGCGGTCATCTGATGCTCCGTTACTTTTAACAAGATACTACTTCCTTCTCAAATTCTGCTAGAAAGGATATTCCGTTAGCTTGTATGTTGCATACTACATACAGTGACTTCGGAAAGTATTCAGAACCCTTGACTTTTTCCACATTTTGTTACGTTACAGCCTTATTCTAAAATTGATTAAATGAATAAAAATCTGCAGCAATCTACACACAATACCCCATAATGACAAAACTTTATTAAAAATAAAAACTGAAATACCTTATTTACATAAGTATTCAGACTCTTCGCTACGAGACTCGAAATTGAGCTGAGGTGCATTCTGTTTCCATTGACCATCCTTGAGATGTTTCTACGACCTGATTGGAGTCCACCTATGATAAATGTAATTGATTGGACATGATTTGGAAAGGCACACACCTGTCTATATAAGGTCCCACAGTTGACAATGCATGTCAGAGCAAAAACCAAGCCATGAGGTCGAAGAAATTGTCTGTGCAGCTCCGAGACAGGATTGTGTCGTGACACAGATCGGTGGAAGGGTACCAAAACTTTTCGGCAGCATTGAAGGTCCACAAGAACACAGGGGACTCCATCATTCTTAAATGGAAGAAGTTTGGAACCACCAAGACTCTTCCTAGAAATGGTCGCCAGGCCAAACTGAGCAGTCGGGGGAGAAGGTCCTTGGTCAGAGAGGTGACAAAGAACCCGATGGTCACTCTGACAGAGCTTTAGAATTCCTCTGTGGAGATTGGAGAACCTTCCAGCAGGACAACCATCTCTGCAGCACTCCACCAATCAGGCCTTTATGGTAGAGTGGCCAGACGGAAACCACTCCTCAGTAAAAGGCACATGACAGCCCGCTTGGAGTTTGCCCAAAGGCTCTCAGACCATTAGAAACAAGATTCTCTGGTCTGATGAAACCAAGATTGACCTGGCACCAAGCGTCTGAATGCCAAGCGTCACGTCTGGAGGAAACCTGGCACCATCCCTACGGTGAAGCATGGTGGTGGCAGCATCATGCTATGGGGATGTTTTTCAGCGGCAGGGACTGGGAGACTACTCAGGATCGAGGCAAAGATGAACGGAGCAAAATACAGAGAGATCCTTGATGATAACCTGCTCCAGAGCGCTCAGGACCTCAGACTGGGGTGAAGGTTCACCTTGCAACAGGACAACGACCCTAAGCACAAAGCCAAGACAACGCAGGAGTGGCTTCGGGACAAGTACAGGTGTGCCAAGCTTGTGGCGTCATAACCAAGAAGACTCAAAGCTGTAATCGCTGCCAAAGGTGCTTCAACAAAGTACTGAGTAAATGGCCTGAGTACTTATGTAAATGTAATATCAGTTTATTTTTTATAAATTAGCAGAAATGTCTTAAAATCAGTTTTTGCTTTGTCATTATGGGGTATTGTGTGTAGATTGATGAGGGAAAAAACTATTTAATACATTTCAGAATAAGGCTGTAACGTAACAAAATGTGGAAAAAGTCAAAGGGTATGTATACTTTCTGAAGGCACTGTACATGTCAGTACCAATAGAGCACATACTGGCACTCAGAAATTTTATATGACATTGGACCTTCCGTTTTAGAATGTGCTCTAGGCACCTGGTTTAGGTTGTTGGATGAAGAAATCATGTTTTACTCAGATTCAGCAGTGTATAAAGTTTACCGCATTTCAACAAAGGTCTTCATCAGGGTTTAACAAGGGCCCATGTTCAAAGGTACTACTGGCTATAGTGTGATTACAACCATTTTGAACCGCAGAATATTTTGGAGGTACATAAAGATACATGTCGACTATTTTTGTGTGTTGACTCTTGTTTTATGGGGGTTAGCTGATTTTAAATGAACAAAGTACTTCAACATACTTTCTTCAGTTCATTTATTCAGTTAAATAATTATGTCAATTAAGTCAAACTGTGAACAGAAAAGTGTGAAATGGGTAAATTGTCGTGGAAATTCACCACTAAGGACTCAAACTCAATGAATCAATTTTTATTATCACGGCTGGAGAGGTTCGAACTAAAATCAAGCTTGATCAAAACTCTGAAAACGGCCTTCCCTCTCAGTCCTTATATACTGCCACACAAGTCATATAAGCATGATTTACATTATTCATTATCAACGTTGGTTCCTGCATGTGACTGACGAGACGTCTTCTCTCAAAGCTGAGACCTTGAAACTGAGATACTCCTTTTGGATCCCAGAACAATGTTCTGGGCGTACTGCCAATTGGTCTGAGGAGGAGGTCACAGTCACCTGCACGAACCAAGATTGAGTGAGAGGAGATGCCGTGTACAATTCAATGCTATCTCTTCAGACAACAAAATGTTCTCTCACAGGTACACAAATAAAGCCAAGGGTAATTACAAACATCCCAACGTACTAAAACCTAGCACATCTGGTGCAATAACAAAGGCACTCAATAGATAATATTAGCACCGCACATGTTTACATGCACACAGTATTCCGGATACTAGCTCATATCTCGCTTATGGTCTTATTCGGGATAAGCTGTTTACATGCACCTTTGATATCCAGCTCCCGAGTATCCCTGTTCCCATGAATAAAAATAATATTCCTCATTTAAATTCATTTGGGTTAAATGAAATAGTAACTGAAATATGGACACTGACTGCAGGCCTATAACCGCTCATGTAGCGTAACATAATATTAACTCCTGCAGAATTATCAATTTCTTGAAGTATAATAATATAAATGTACATTTTGTCTTGGGAACAGGATGTGGATAAATATTTATTTCAGCATCTCGAGAAAATGTGAATGCGCTGTTATGACACTTATGCAACCAGACAGTATTTAAAAAACATTAAATATGCAATCCAAGACAAAGTAAAGTCTTATCGGAAACATGTTTTATCATTTTCTCAGATCTTCAGTTCCTTAAAACCGGTCAAACTGATGACATTTGGACATTTTGCACAGGACCAATCTTTCCACTGTTTGGAGTTATTGCGTTTTCTCCCGGTCCCTAAACAAAACAGACAACTATAACTACGTTAACTACATTAATAATGCATTCATTCTATCAATGTAAGACATTATTCTGGTGAGCACTACTTTATTTAGTCTTCTGGGGCAAAAAGGTATGACAGACCAGAAGCTGCATGTATCTAACTATAGTTCACCAACAGATGGCCTACCAAATCTCAGAAATTATAATATGGCCTACCAAATGTCAAAGATTATAAGCAGAAATTCGTCTAAATTAGGGGTGAAAGTAGCCAGTAGACTATATGGTCCAGTACGGAGTATCAGCAAAATAAATTATCATGGTGGATCGAAATGCGCAGGTAGCCTACATTTTGAAGTGATTTGTTTGACAATCAGATGAAAACATAATCACACAACACCAATGATATGCGAAACTGAGCCTGTGCAGACCGTGAAAAACAGTAAACGGAATAGGATGTTTACATGCAACAGTATACCGTCTAAGATCAGCATATCCCAGGCATCTAATCCGGGTTTCTCATAACCGGGATACAAGCTTTTTGGGTTATTGTAAACAGGATATGACGTTTATATGCATCAACTCAAAAACAGAATCCTTGAGTATCCTGAATAATTACGGGATATTGGTGTGCATGTAAACGTGGTCAGTTTTAAAAAGAAGTAGGCCTATTTGGTAATAGTAACATTTAAAAAACACCAGTGCAAAACCCTTTTTAAGCGTGCTTTTTAAAAGCTTTACTTCATCATGATTAGGCATGCAAATTATTTATGAAAATGACTTACAAAAAAAAAATACATCAAATAAAACCTTGACTGAGTACTTAACCTAAATCAATGAATCAACTATCAATAAATACCAATTCAGTCAATCCACATGTTTATAAGAATAACAGCTCATCATCCTCCTCCTGCACCAACATCAGAACCACTTTGACAGCCATTTCACAGCCATTCCTCCTACTTTGGGAATTATTCCTGGAAGGAACAAGGTAGCTGCAGTCCCAACAGTATCCAGAGCTGTGCTCATAAATGAGGGGTTTTTCTGTTCCTCTTCTGCCTTCGCACCCTTAAGGGCATCTATCTCTCTTTGCATTTGGTGTGCTCTGTCATCAAACCCTTGCTGGAGAAGGTCATTCTGCTCCTGAAATTACAAGGTTTGTTTTTACACATCACAGGCTGTCACTAAAACAAAACACATACAGACAGTTAATCTTACCCCTACAGTTACTGTAGTTTTAAAAAGTGTACTTCTCAATGTTTGTGTTTTTTTTATTCCTACCCTGAGTCTGGCCTGCAGAACTCTATCGTGCTCTGCGACGGCATTTCTACTGTCTCTCTTCATCCTCTCCATCAGCTGGTTCACATTCTCCTCATAGGTCCTCTGGTGGTCCGCTCTCAACTTCTCCTGGACTTCCAGCTGCTCTTCCATGGCGCGATTCTCCCGTTCAGATGCCTCCATTTTCGCTTTCTCCGCTGCAGAAAAAGATAGACAGAGTATGTGTGAGAGAGAGAGAGAGAGAGAGAGATAAATCAAAGAGAGCGAGAGGTAAGCCTCCATTTGAGATGGAAAATGGAGCCGACATAGAGGGCTGCCTTGATTCTTGCTCTTAGGAAACTTTGCAGTATTTTGTTTTTTGATGTATTATTTCTTACGTTATTAGCACAAAAAATTGTTTGTGTTATTCCATACAGCCAGGAAGAACTATTGGATATCAGAGTGGCGGTAACTCACCAGCACTACCAGCATTACGACCAGGAATACGACTTTCCCGAAGCGGATCCTTTGTTCGCACCCCCCAGGGCAATTGAACTGATTACAGAGGCCGACCCAAAACAACGCCGGAGGAGAGGTACTCGGAGCGGTCTTCTAGTCCGACTTAGGAGGCGTGCACACCACCCACCACTTCTGAGTATATTACTCGCTAATGTTCAGTCTCTGGATAATAAAGTTCACGAGCTCAGGGCGAGGGTTTCTTTCCAGAGAGACATCAGGGATTGTAACATACTCTGTTTGTCACGATCGTTACAGGAAGCGGACCAAGGCGCAGCGTGATATGCGTACATTCTTTTATTTAAGTACACCAAACGAACAAAAACAACAAAACAAACGATACGTGAAGTCCTGGGTTGAACACAAACCTTCCGGAACAAGATCCCACAAAACAAAAGTGCCAACAGGCTGCCTAAGTATGGTCCCAATCAGAGACAACGAGAATCAACTGCCTCTGATTGGGAACCACCCTGGCCAACATAGAAAACACGAACTAGAACAAAACATAGAAAATAACACATAGAAACTCCACACCCTGGCTCAACATATAAGAGTCCCCAGAGCCAGGGCGTGACACTGTTTCACGGAAACATGGCCCTGTCGGGATATACTGTCCGAGTTGGTCCAGCCAGTTAGGTTCTCAGTTCATCGCGCAGACAGGAATAAATATCTCTCCGGGAAGCAGAAGGGTGGAGGTGTATGTTTTATGATTAACGACTCATGGTGTAATTGTGATAACATACAGGAACTCAAGTCCTTTTGTTCACCCGACCTGGAATACCTCACAATCAAATGCCGACCGTATTATCTCCCAAGATAATTTTCTTTGGTTATAGTCACGGCCGTGTATTTCCCCCCTCAAGCCGATACCACGACGGCCCTCAAAGAACTTCACTGGACTTTATGCAAACTGGAAACCACATATCCTAAGGCTGCATTTATTGTAGCTGGGGATTTTAACAAAGCTAATTTGAGGAAAAGGCTACCGAAGTTCTATCAACACATCGACTGTAGTACTCGCGCTGCTAAAACACTCGACCACTGCTACTCCAACTTTCAAGATCCATACAAGGCCCTCCGCCGCCCTCCTTTCGGCAAATCTGACCACGACTCCATTTTGCTCCTCCCTTCCTATAGGCAGAAATTCAAACAGGAAGTACCCGTGCTAAGGACTATTCAACGCTGGTCTGACTAATCGGAATCCACGCTTCAAGATTGTTTTGATCACGTGGACTGGGATATGTTCCAGGTAGCTTCAGAGAATAATATCACGTATATACTGATACGGTGACTGAGTTTATCATGAAGTGTATAGGAGATGTTGTACCCACTGTGACTATTGAAATGTACCCTAACTAGTAAACCGTGGATAGATGAAAGTGCATACCACCGCATTTAACCATGGCAAGGTGACTGGGAATATGGCAGAATACAAACCGTGTAGTTATTCCCTCCGCAAGGCAATTAAACAGGCAAAACGTCAGTATAGGGACAAAGTGGAGTCGCAAATCAACAGCACAGACACAAGACATATGTGGCAGGGTCTACAGACAATCATGGACTACAAAAGGAAAACCAGCCACGTCGCCGACACGACGTCTTGATTCCGTACAAGCTAAACACCTTCTTCATCCGCTTTTAGGAAAGTACAGTGCTACCGACGCGGCCCGCTACCAAGGACTGTGGGCTCTCCTTCTCCATGGCTGACGTGAGTAAGACATTTAATCGTGCTAACCCTTGCAAGGCTGCCGGCCCAGATGGCATCCTTAGCACCCAGAGTATGCACAGACCAGCTGGCTGGTGTGTTTACGGACATATTCAATCTCTCCCTATCCCAGTCTGCTGTCCACACATGCTTCAAGATGGCCACCATTGTCCCTGTACCCAAGAAAGCAAAGGTAACTGAACTAAATGACTATCGCCCCATAGCACTCACTTCTGTCATCATGAAGTGCTTTGAGAGACTAGTCAAGGATCATATCACCTCTAACTTACCTGCCACCCTTGACCCACTTCAATTTGCTTACCGCCCCAATAGATTCACAGACGATGCAATCGCCATCACACTGCACACTGCCCTATCCCATCTGGACAAGAGGAATACCTATGTAAGAATGCTGTTCATTGACTATAGCCAGGCCCGGCGGCAGGATTAACTCGGCAAGGGGGCATCAGAAATGACTAAGGGGGCACAACTATTTTAACTTGCTGATAACACTGGATGGATAATAATAGATAGTACAATTACACATAATGTATTTGCAGCCACGCACGGCTGTCTTGCCGCAAGAATACAGGCTACTGCACCGCTTTACAAACATGGACAATTCATAACCGGCTCGAGAAATTGCGAGTTATGACAACGCTACACAGCTACATGCACAACACCCATCAATGCAATGCAAAACTGTTGCTAATTACCGTAATAACACTTCCCCATGCCAATACAATGCATTTCCAATCGCGGAAAGCAAACAATACTGTACAATGCACTACCACGACTTATTGTACAATGCAGCTTGGACGCAGCTACCAAGCTGTCTTCCCACAAGAGTGCCGTACTACGCTGCGTACGATAACAGAGAAATTAGTATTCCATAGCAACGAGTTGTTTATGGCAACACTATAGCTACATCGTTACTCAAACATTGGTCAAGGTCTGCCCACCCTCATCAATGTAATGCAAAGCACCTCTTCTACATTATAAAACATTAAAAACTATTCGATTATATTCTAAACAAAACATTTCCAATCCAATCACATCACAGAAATCAAGCAGTAGACTTGGCAGCAACGGCAATAAAGAAAATCACATTTACGCCTATTTCTGACTTTAGCCACGCATTTCCAAAAGCTAGGAAATAACAAAATAATACAAGCACAGCCAGGCTGCCTGTTCTTACCCAGATTCAAAAGAGTTATAGCCGCCTTGATGCTGTGTTGTACCTCCTCAGCAGTCTTTTGTTCCACTCCCCACGGAATTTACTTGTAAGATCCCTCTCAAATGCCAGTTGAATCAGCTACGCTTTCCTCTTTGCTTGACATCATGGGAAAATCTAAATAAATCAGCCAAGACCTCAGAAAAATAATTGTAGACCTCCACAAGTCTGGTTCATCCTTGGGAGCAATTTCCAAACGCCTAAAAGGTACCACGTTCATCTGTACTAACAATAGTACGCCAGTATAAACACCTTGGGACCACGCAGCCGTCATACCGCTCAGGAAGGAGACACATTCTGTCTCCTAGAGATGAACGTACTTTGGTGCCACGTTTCTCCAAAAAGTACGATCTTTGTCCCCATGTGCAGTTGCAAACCGTAGTCTGGCTTTTTTATGGTGGTTTTGGAGCAGTGGCTTCTTCCTTGCTGAGCGGCCTTTCAGGTTATGTCGATTTAGGACTCGTTTTACTGTGGATATAGATACTTTTGTACCTGTTTCCTCCAGCATCTTCACAAGGTCCTTTGCTGTTGTTCTGGGATTGATTTGCACTTTTCGCACCAAAGTACGTTGATCTCTAGGAGACAGAACGTGTCTCCTTCCTTAGCGGTATGATGGCTGCGTGGTCCCATGGTGTTAATACTTGCGTACTATTGTTTGTACAGATGAACGTGGTACCTTCAGGCATTTGGAAATTGCTCCCAAGGTTGAACCAGACTTGTGGAGGTCTACAATTTGTTTTCTGAGGTCTTGGCTGATTTCTTTTGATTTTCCCATGATGTCAAGCAAAGAGGCACTGAGTTTGAAGGTAGGCCTTGAAATACATCCACAGGTACACCTCCAATTGACTCAAATGTTGTCAATTAGCCTATCAGAAGCTTCTAAAGCCATGACATCATTTTCGGGAATTTTCCAAGCTTTTTAAAGGCACAGTTAACTTAGTGTATGTAAACTTCTGACCCACTGGAATTGTGATACAGTGAATTATAAGTAAAATAATCTGTCTGTAAACAATTGTTGGAAAAATTACTTGTGTCATGCACAAAGTAGATGTCCTAACCGACTTGCCAAAAATATAGTTTGTTAACAAGAAATTTGTGGAGTGGTTGAAAAATGAGTTTTAATGACTCCAACCTAAGTGTATGTAAACTTCCGACTACAACTGTACAGATACACATACATACATATAAATACATATATATACACATACATACATATACAGTGGGGAGAACAAGTATTTGATACACTGCCGATTTTGCAGGTTTTCCTACTTACAAAGCATGTAGAGGTCTGTAATTTTTATCAAAGGTACACTTCAATTGTGAGAGACGGAATCTAAAACAAAAATACAGAAAATCACATTGTATGATTCTTAAGTAATTAATTTGCATTTTATTGCATGACATAAGTATTTGATACATCAGAAAAGCAGAACTTAATATTTGGTACAGAAACCTTGGTTTGCAATTACAGAGATCATACGTTTCCTGTAGGTCTTGACCAGGTTTGCACACACTGCAGCAGGGATTTTGGCCCACTCCTCCATACAGACCTTCTCCAGATCCTTCAGGTTTCGGCGCTGTCGCTGGGCAATACGGACTTTCAGCTCCCTCCAAATATTTTCTATTGGGTTCAGGTCTGGAGACTGGCTAGGCCACTCCAGGACCTTGAGATGCTTCTTACGGAGCCACTCCTTAGTTGCCCTGGCTGTGTGTTTCGGGTCGTTGTCATGCTGGAAGACCCAGCCTTACTGAGGGAAGGAGGTTGTTGGCCAAGATCTCGCGATACATGGCCCCATCCATCCTCCCCTCAATATGGTGCAGTCGTCCTGTCCCCTTTGCAGAAAAGCATCCCCAAAGAATGATGTTTCCACCTCCATGCTTCACGGTTGGGATGGTGTTCTTGGGGTTGTACTCATCCTTCTTTTTCCTCCAAACACGGCGAGTGGAGTTTAGACCAAAAAGCTCTATTTTTGTCTCATCAGACCACATGACCTTCTCCCATTCCTCCTCTGGATCATCCAGATGGTCATTGGCAAACTTCAGACGGGCCTGGACATGCGCTGGCTTGAGCAGGGGGACCTTGCGTGCGCTGCATGATTTTAATCCATGACGGCGTAGTGTGTTACTAATGGTTTTCTTTGAGACTGTGGTCCCAGCTCTCTTTAGGTCATTGACCAGGTCCTGCCGTGTAGTTCTGGGCTGATCCCTCACCTTCCTCATGATCATTGATGCCCCACGAGTTTAGATCTTGCATGGAGCCCCAGACCGAGGGTGATTGACCGTCATCTTGAACTTCCTCAATTTTCTAATAATTGTGCCAACAGTTATTGCAAACAAAGGTTTCTGTACCAAATATTAAGTTCTGCTTTTCTGATGTATCAAATACTTATATCATGCAATAAAATGCAAATGATTTACTTAAAAATCATACAATGTGATTTTCTGGATTTTTGTTTTAGATTACGTCTCTCACAGTTGAAGTGTACCTATGATAAAAATTACAGACCTCTACATGCTTTGTAAGTAGGAAAACCTGCAGAATCTGCAGTGTATCAAATACTTGTTCTCCCCACTGTATATACACACATATCCTTTAAAAATACAGTGGGGAGAACAAGTATTAAGAATTCCGGCTCTCACAGACCTGTTAGTTTTTCTTTAAGAAGCCCTCCTGTTCTCCACTCATTACCTGTATTAACTGCACCTGTTTGAACTTGTTAGCTGTATAAAAGACACCTGTCCACACACTCAATCAAACAGACTCCAACCTCTCCGCAATGGCCAAGACCAGAGAGCTGTGTAAGGACATCAGGGATAAAACTGTAGACCTGCACAAGGCTGGGATGGGCTACAGGACAATAGGCAAGCAGCTTGGTGAGAAGGCAACAACTGTTGGCGCAATTATTAGAAAATTGAAGAAGTTCAAGATGACGGTCAATCACCCTCGGTCTGGGGCTCCATGCAAGATCTCACCTCGTGGGGCATCAATGATCATGAGGAAGGTGAGGGATCAGCCCAGAACTACACGGCAGGTCCTGGTCAATGACCTAAAGAGAGCTGGGACCACAGTCTCAAAGGAAACCATTAGTAACACACTACGCCGTCATGGATTAAAATCCTGCAGCGCACGCAAGGTCCCCCTGCTCAAGCCAGCGCATGTCCAGGCCCGTCTGAAGTTTGCCAATGACCATCTGGATGACTCAGAGGAGGAATGGGAGAAGGTCATGTGGTCTGATGAGACAAAAATAGAGCTTTTTGGTCTAAACTCCTTCGCCGTGTTTGGAGGAAGAAGAAGGATGAGTACAATACCAAGAACACCATCCCAACCGTGAAGCATGGAGGTGGAAACATCATTCTTTGGGAATGCTTTTCTGCAAAGGGGACAGGACGACTGCATTGTATTGAGGGGAGGATGGATGGGCCATGTATCGCGAGATCTTGGCCAACAACCTCCTTCCCTCAGTAAGAGCATTGAAGATGGGTCGTGGCTGGGTCTTCCAGCATGACAACGACCCGAAAAACACAGCCAGGACAACTAAGGAGTGGCTCCGTAAGAAGCATCTCAAGGTCCTGGAGTGGCCTAGCCAGTCTCCAGACCTGAACCCAATAGAAAATATTTGGAGGGAGCTGAAAGTCCGTATTGCACAGCAACAGCCCCGAAACCTGAAGGATCTGGAGAAGGTCTGTATGGAGGAGTGGGCCAAAATCCCTGCTGCAGTGTGTGCAAACCTGGTCAAGACCTACAGGAAACGTATGATCTCTGTAATTGCAAACAAAGGTTTCTGTACCAAATATTAAGTTCTGCTTTTCTGATGTATCAAATACTTATGTCATGCAATAAAATGCAAATTAATTACTTAAAAATCATACAATGTGATTTTCTGGATTTTTGTTTTAGATTCCGTCTCTCACAGTTGAAGTGTACCTATGATAAAAAATTACAGACCTCTACATGCTTTGTACGTAGGAAAACCTGCAAAATCGACAGTGTATCAAATACTTGTTCTTCCCACTGTATACATTTCCCTTTATTACTTTCCAACCCCACCACCCCTTCCCTAATTGGAGTAAACTAGTGGACAACAATGCTTAGGCCTCTACTTCCATCTTATAAATACTATATACATTTTATGGACACAGTCAATTTTACAATAATTGTATTTTGTTTGTTTTTACTCCTGAACTTCCTCTACCCTCAACCTCTCCGATCATTTTCATGACGTCCATCCGGTTTGCTTCTATATGCCATATCTTTCTAACTGTGCTCTTTCACAAAAGCTCTCAACCTATAACCTATATACTTATTATGGACACAGTATGCTTTACATTAGTTATCCTGTTGTTATTAGTTGTTGTTAGTTGTTATTAGTCCCATCCTTCAACTCCATTCAACACCTCCCATCTACCTCTTAACACCGCATCCATATTGGATTTCTATTTGCCATATATTTTCAACTGTCCTGTGATGTTTTACAAAAGTTCTGAACCCTTCTATTCTCATTGTTTCTACAGATTGTAAATTGAAAATAAACATTTTTGCTAAACGTATTATATTATTGATCGATTGACTATGACTTTTCAGATCACCCAGTAGTGCTATCTGCAGGGTTAGCTCCAGGTAAATATTGCAATCCTTTAGCCATTCCTGGACCTGTGTCCAAAACAAGCTACAAATGGACAGTACCAATACAAATGATCTAATGATTCTGTCTCTTCGCAGCAAAATCTGCAGAGCTGGGAAGACTGTATCCCCCATATAAATAACATTCTATTGCTAGCAAGAATTTGGTATATTAATTGAAATTGAAAAATTCTAAGTTTTGAATCTGGCGTCGTTTTGCGTATCAGTTCATAAACACTATGCCATGGAATCGGTATGTCAAAAATCTCTTCCCAACTATTTTGCAATCTATATGGGACGGCTGTCAATCCTTTGGTCCTTAAATGAAACTGGTATACTTTTTTATTTATCACAATTTTCTTTAACCAATTATGTTCTTTAATCAATTATGTTATTTAATGCAGGGCCGACAGACAAGTTTCTTACTTTTTCCCCATTCCACTTTCCTCTTCCATTTTTGCGGTAATGCTGCAATTATTTGGTTGTAATTTTGGGTAAAGCAGACATTTCCTTATGTTTTTGTTAGCTGCATGTGCGACATAACTCCACCAATCCTACCTATGATATAATTTACGAAGATTATACTTTTTTTTTTTATAAAGAAATCATGTTTCTTTTTTATCAATTACTATATTTGAGTTGAACCACAATATTTGTTGGATTATTTGTTCTGTCGATTCTGGAGGATGAAATTGAAATTGCAACCAACTTTCTATGGCTTGTTTTAGAAATGGTGATATTTGGGAGATGATTTCCTTTTCAAATAACTGAAAGTGAGCGGTTGTAATCTGAATAAAGGGGAAAAGGTCATTCTTGAACATTGGGTGAGACAATCTTACTAATTTGCTAGAGAACCAGTTCGGATTTAAGTATAACTTTTGTATGACTGAAGCTTTTAGTGATAGGTCTAATGCTTTAATATTTAATAATTTCTGTCCTCCGAATTCATATTCATTATATAAATAGGCCCGTTTAATTTTGTCTGGCTTGCCGTTCCAAATAAAATGGAATATTTTTTTCTCATATAATTTTTAAAAAACTGTTCGCTAGGCTTAGGCAAGACCATAAGCAAATAGGTAAACTTGGATAATACTAAAGAGTTAATCAGGGTGATTTTTCCACAAATTGACAGGTATTTACCTTTCCATGGTAGCAAGATCTTATCTATTTTTGCTAACTTTCTATTAAAATGTATTGGAGTGAGAAATTTTATTTAATTTGGGATATGTATTCCGAGTATATTCACATCACCATCAGACCATTTTATTGGTAAACTACATGGTAATGTAAAAATTTTATTTTTTAGTGATCCAATACGTAATATAGTACATGTATCATAATTTGGTTGTAATCCAGAGAGGTTAGAAAATGTATCTAGAGGCTGTGGAGGGATTCAAGTTGTGGATTTAAAAGAAAACATGAATCAGCGTACAATGACACCTTTGTTTTTAAGCCCTGGATTTCTAATCCCTTGATATTATTGTTGGATCTGATTTTAATAGCTAACATTTCGATGGCAATAATAAATAGATATGCCGATAGTGCACAACCTTGTTTCACTCCTCTTGACAGTTTAAAACTTTCGGAGAAATAGCCATTATTTACTATTTTACACCTAGGGTTACTATACATGATTTTAACCGATTTTATAAGAGATTCTCCAAAATTGAAATGCTCCAGGCATTTATATATAAACCCCAGTCGTACTTTTTCAAATGCCTTTTCAAAGTCTGCTATGAATAGCAGGCCTGGTTTCCCAGATTTTTCATAGTGTTTTATTGTTTCCAGTACTTGCCTTATATTATCTCCAATGTATCATCCATGTAAAAAACCTGTCTGATTATAATGAATAATGTCCGACAATGCCTTTTTAATTCTATGCGCTATACATTTTGCTAGAATTTTTGCATCACAACACAGAAGTGTAAGGGGCCTCCAACTTTATATTTTCCACTTGTATCCTGTTTCAGTAATAATGAAATCAGACCTTCTTCTTGAGTGTCTGATAATCTACCAATTACATAGGAGTTTTTAAAACATGCTAATAACGGTCCTCTGAGTATATCAGAAAAGGTTTGGTTTACCTCGACTGGTATGCCATCCAACCCTGGAGTTTTCCCAGACTTAAAGTCTTTAATTGCATCCAAAAGTTCCTCCTCTGTAATTTCACCTTCACATGAGTCTTTGTGTATGGCTGTTAATTTTACATTATCAATAGAACAAAACATCTCTACAATTAGCTTCAGTTAGAGGAGATGGAGGCGACTGAAACGTAAACATATGCTTAAAGTACTTTGCTTCCTCCTTCAAAATATCATTTGGTGAATCATGGGTGACTCCATCATTTGTAACCAGTTTCAGTAAATTATTTTTGGTAGCATTTCTATGTTGAAGATTAAAAAATAATTTGGTGCATTTTCCCCCATATTCCATCCAGTTTGCCTTATTTGTATAATATATTACACTTGATCTTTCTTGAATAAGTTTCTCCATTTCTTTTTGTTTTTCCTCTAATTTATTCTGAGCCTCTATGTTACATTTTTTATTGCTATCTATCTGTTCTGTTAGACCTTCTATTTCCTTTGTTAGTATGGACTCTTTTGACCTAAATTGCTTTTGTTTTCGAGATGAGTACTGAATTGCATGGCCTCTAAAGGCACATTTAAAAGTGTACCATACAATAAGGGGATTTGCTGTACCTATGTTATGTCGGTCAAAAATCAGTTATAAATTCCTCTGTCCTAGCTAAAAACACGTTATCATCCAATAGGCTTTGATTACATTTCCAATATCCTCGCCCATGTGGAAATTCAGTAAGAGTAATGTTTATGCCAATTATATGATGGTCCGACCGCATTCTGTCCCCTATCAACACTTTTTAAACTTTTGGTGCCAACGAGAATGACATAAGAAAGAAGTCAAGACGACTAGTTTGATTGAGTCTCCGCCATTTATATCTCACTAGATCAGGATATTTAAGCCTCCATATACAGTGGGGGAAAAAAGTATTTAGTCAGCCACCAATTGTGCAAGTTCTCCCACTTAAAAAGATGAGAGAGGTCTGTAATTTTCATCATAGGTACACGTCAACTATGACAGACAAAATGAGAAGAAAAAAATCCAGAAAATCACATTGTAGGATTTTTAATGAATTTATTTGCAAATTATGGTGGAAAATAAGTATTTGGTTAATAACAAAAGTTTCTCAATACTTTGTTATATACCGTTTGTTGGCAATGACACAGGTCAAACGTTTTCTGTAAGTCTTCACAAGGTTTTCACACACTGTTGCTGGTATTGCCACTCCAGGACCTTGAAATGCTTCTTACGAAGCCACTCCTTTGTTGCCCGGGTGGTGTGTTTGGGATCATTGTCATGCTGAAAGACCCAGCCACGTTTCATCTTCAATGCCCTTGCTGATGGAAGGAGGTTTTCACTCAAAATCTCACGATACATGGCCCCATTCATTCTTTCCTTTACACGGATCAGTCGTCCTGGTCCCTTTGCAGAAAAACAGCCCAAAAGCATGATGTTTCCACCCCCATGCTTCACAGTAGGTATGGTGTTCTGTGGATGCAACTCAGCATTCTTTGTCCTCCAAACACGACGAGTTGAGTTTTTACCAAAAAGTTCTATTTTGGTTTCATCTGACCATATGACATTCTCCCAATCCTCTTCTGGATCATCCAAATGCACTCTAGCAAACTTCAGACGGGCCTGGACATGTACTGGCTTAAGCAGGGGGACACGTCTGGCACTGCAGGATTTGAGTCCCTGGCGGCGTAGTGTGTTACTGATGGTAGGCTTTGTTACTTTGGTCCCAGCTCTCTGCAGGTCATTCACTAGGTCCCCCCATGTGGTTCTGGGATTTTTGCTCACCGTTCTTGTGATCATTTTGACCCCACGGGGTGAGATCTTGCGTGGAGCCCCAGATCTAGGGAGATTATCAGTGGTCTTGTATGTCTTCCATTTCCTAATAATTGCTCCCACAGTTGATTTCTTCAAACCAAGCTGCTTACCTATTGCAGATTCAGTCTTCCCAGCCTGGTGCAGGTCTACAATTTTGTTTCTGGTGTCCTTTGATAGCTCTTTGGTCTTGGCCATAGTGGAGTTTGGAATGTGACTGTTTGAGGTTGTGGACAGGTGTCTTTTATACTGATAACAAGTTCAAACAGGTGCCATTAATACAGGTAACGAGAGGAGGACAGAGGAGCCTCTTAAAGAAGAAGTTACAGGTCTGTGAGAGCCAGAAATCTTGCTTGTTTGTAGGTGACCAAATACTTATTTTCCACCATAATTTGCAAATAAATTCATTAAAAATCCTACAATGTGATTTTCTGGATTTTCTTTTTCTCAATTTGTCTGTCATAGTTGACGTGTACCTATGATGAAAATTACAGGCCTCTCTCATCTTTTTAAGTGGGAGAACTTGCACAATTGGTGGCTGACTAAATACTTTTTTTCCCCACTGTATCTACTAGTTCTAATGTATCCATGACATTCACGATTTCCTTAAGAGCATGAGGGCGATAGTTTGTAGTGTGATTTCCATTACGGTCCATTGAGCTATTAAAACAGTATTATAATCCCCCCCATTCCTTTTTCCACACAACTTCATCTAGAATTGTTGAATGAGTTTCCTGTAAACAATAGATATTATATTCCTTCTCTTTGAGCCATGTAAATATTGTTCTTCTTTTGTTATTATCTGCTAAGCCATTACAATTATAACTGGCTATACTTATTTCACCACATACCATGATGAGATACAAGTTTCAAATATATTACTTGATATTACTTGTTAGATATACTGCACTGTCGGAGCTAGAAACACAAGCATTTCGCTAAACCCGCAATAACATCTGCTAAACACGTGTATGTGACCAAAATATGTTGATTTGATTTGGGTGGTCATTAAATGTTGTTACCAGGTCATGGTGTGCATTTTCATGGTGACTGTATATCACCTTCTGCTCTCTGCTCAGCTTCACTGAGGGACTTGTCTGCTGACAGGATGGCCTGACCAATGCTGGCCTTCCTTTCCAAGTACTCCTTCAGTACCTCTTCAGCCTGGAACCACCACACATAATGTTTAACTTTCAACATCA
This sequence comes from Coregonus lavaretus, assembly GCF_964263955.1. Lineage (NCBI taxonomy): Eukaryota > Metazoa > Chordata > Actinopteri > Salmoniformes > Salmonidae > Coregonus > Coregonus lavaretus. Next base: position 20,719,169 of record NC_139992.1, read on the forward strand.
CATCAGTACATGCATAACTCCTTTGAACAGCATCCACAAAACATGATAATTGCATACTATCCTAAAATAGCTGAAGCACCACCTCAACAACGTACCTTTACACCCCCGCCTTTCTCAGATCTGTATTCGCTGGTGGCCAGTTTCAGGTCGTTGCAGTACTCTTTGTATCCTCCAGAGGTCATGTAGGATCCATCCCTTATTTGCTCCTCCAGAGGGGCAAAGATGCATTCGATTTTGGACTCGCATGCCTTCTGGGACTCCTTGTAGTTCCTCTCACAGATCTTCTGGTACTCCTCCTGAAGCACTTTCTACAGAAAGGATAAGGCTGGTTCAGAATGTACCAGAACAAACCAGAATGTCTTGGTTCAGTTGAGGTAATAAATGGTGAGAAATCTGTCGATGTTCCCCTGGAGCAAGGCACTTAACCCTAATCGCTCTGGATAAGTGAGTCTGCTGAATGACTAAAATGTACATGTAAGTGTAGCATGAAGGGATAGCTCACCCAAATGACAAATTATCCTCCTCTTGTTAAATACATGCATCACTGAATTGAATATTGACTCATTGAATATGGAATCTACACTCCCATACCATGAGCTCCAACTGATACTTCTGGTCCTCGTCTTTAAAGGAGCTGTTGATGAATATGGCCACAGCCTCCTTCTCCATGACAGCATGTACTTCAGACAGCTCCTCTTGGGTCTCTGTGGGGTAGGCCACCCAGTCAGCCATGCCTTTCTGGTAGTGGGCCCTGGCCCTCTCGATGGCACTGGAGTTCTCAATCTGGGCCAGCGCCAACACAGCGTTGTCCAGGCAGGGGATCTGCCCGCTCCGGATGGCAGACACATAGGTCTCTGCCAGGTTTCCCAGCACTGCAGGAGAGGGCAGGGAATCAGCATATCTGGTAGTTGTGGTAATGATGGTGGTAGTACTGTAGCGGTGCTTGTATAGATGTAATGTAAGTAGTAGAATTAATAGTAATTTAAGTACTAATGGTGTTGTTAGTTGTTCTGGTCAAGGTGGTTGTAGTCGTAGTAGTAGTAGTAAAAATAGAGGAAGTAGTTATAGTAGCAGCAGTAGTGTAGTTCTATTATTAAAAATCATTACCTACTTTCATAAGTGCTTTCCATCCTCAATATCAGTGTTTGAATACTCACGTCTGCCGGTAACTTTCAGGCCCTGTTTCAGGGTCTTGGTCTTGGCCTCCTTGAAGACATGGTCACAGAACTCCTTGGCTTGCTCCACAAAGGAGGGCTCCAGGTCAGCATCGGTCAGCTCCTCCATACGTCTCATTTTGTTTCCGTTGGCTGGCCTCTCAAACACAAAGCACCAGCGAGGAGTGAAACAGTTCTGCAGGCAGCTACGAGGCAGGTTGTATGCCTGATCTTTCTTACTATGACCTTTGTAAATGAAAGGGAAAGTAAATCAATCATTAATTAACAAATAAAATATGATTAACCGTAAATTCAATCTAACCATGGTTTTGATTAAGAGATTAAGTTAGCTGCGCTAGCTGTGTTCCCTTCACCTGTTTTCAGTTTAAGAGCGTTCTCCAGGTACTCATTGGCTGTGATGGGTATTCCATCAACCTCCAGGGTCAGGGTGAAATCTCTGACTGTCCACACAAAGGAAGGAAAGTAACGCAGGTACTCTGAAGATTCCTCCCCGTCTCGCTGGTTGGACTTCACCTTGATGTGCTCTGTCATTGCTGTCACATAGCTGTGGGGGGGGGGGGGGGGGGGGGGTGTTGAGGACTAAATGAACCCAGACATACAACACTACGCAGTAAACTGGTGTCTGGTTCAAAGACTAAGACAGGATTGATTCTTACTCTGATTGTGTTTTATAGATTTCCTCGAACCAAATTAGACTACATCAATCTATATTTCTTTATAGGCCTGCTGAAGGATACTGTAGTTTCTCCAGGGCGTTGTTGTCGATGGTTCCCATGCTGTTGTACACCAGAGTACTGCTGAGCAGGACAGCCAGGGAAAAGATCCAGTTGTCATTCTTCTCATCACCCTGCAGACACAACAGAAGGAACACCTTGGTACTCTGTTCATACTAGAGTGGATTGGAATAAAGTCAGTAACGAAATGTCTACTCCATATGCCGTTTTATGGGCTCCCTACATAAATAAAGGTTGAAGCTAGAATCCTTAATTGAAACATTAACAAAGCTTACACCCTGCCTCAGTTTTGGTTAAAATCATTATTTAAAAAGCAGAGGGATGGGCCTGGAGAAATGTAATGACTCAAATTCATAGACTGAGCTATGGATGCAATGACTTACCATCCGTGATATCATAATTGTAGTGTTAACCATGATGTTATACAGTGTTTATATACATTTACAAACATTGGAGTAAAACAAGCTTATATTTTGGGTTCTGATGGGGTACGACAGTTGAACTAAGCTCATGAGGCATTATTTATAAGTTATATTCTTTAGAATCAATGGGTATATATCATTAATTTATAAGTCAGACATGATATACAGTTGATGACATCAGCCATCAGTACTAGACACAGTCCACTGAGATAACATGGGACTTTACCCATAGCAATGCTATCTGTCATCTAAACAATCTGAGCCATAAAAGGTTTTTGACAGAGAGTGAACTTTGACCTCCCACCTTCTCCACATCCCCCAGCCCCTCTGTATCCAGCAGCACCAGGGTGTGGTCTCTTTTTTCAGGATGAGGCACACACCACATCCAGATGCCCTTAGTTTTGGACTGGATGGTGGCTCCAAGGGCAAAACCTTGAGGACAGAGGATAAAAACTGTTCTTAGGACATTAAAATAAGGAATCTGTAAAGAGGCAGCTGGATGTAAATTGTTTACTCAAGGCAGCTGGTTTTCAGATTAACCTTTTTGTCTAGTTATACTGTATATCATACTAACAGACTGAAAGTGAAACTAGCAGCCAGTGCAATAACACAATGTGTCACAGGTCATATAGGTTGTGTTTACGGCACCATTTATCTACAGAACCCACCTAGAACAAATGTGGTCGGAACAAAATGTTTTTATGTTTGCTCTGCTGTCTGGTTGTACTTTATGGTGTAAAACTGAAAGACAAACTAACTGTAGTTTCCAGAATGCAATAACAGGATTGAGAGAAATAACCGTCAAAGCATAATGTGGTCAGAACAAGATAAATCTGTACTTTGGTGCAGCATATCTGTCTCTCTAACCCAGAATGTCAAATGCAGTACATATAGACATGCTGTACATAAGTTAACACTTTCTGTTTCAAATTGCGATTACCCTATCTTTATGATAAATCATTATCTTATACATAATCATTCCTTAACCATATAACAGTTTTGCGGACATGCGTATTGTTATGTACACTGAACAAAAATACATGCAACAATTTCAAAGACTTGACTGAGTTCCAGTTCAAATAAGGAATTCAGTCAATTGAAATAAATTCATTATGCCCTAATCTATGGATTTCATATGCATCTGTTGGTCACAGATACCTTCAACAACAAAAAAGTAGGGGCGTGGATCAGAAAACCAGTCAGTATCTGGTGTGACCACCATTTGCCTCATGCAGCGTGACACATCTCCTTCGCATAGAGTTGATCAGACTGTTGATTGTGGCCTGTGGAATGTTGTCCCACTCCTCTTCAATGGCAGTGCGAAGTTGCTGGATATTGGCGGGAACTGTAAAACGCTGTCGTACACGTCAATCCAGAGCATCCCAAAAATGCTCAATGAGTGACATGTCTGAAGAGTATGAAGGCCATGGAAGAACTGGGACATTCTCAGCTTCCAGGAATTGTGTACAGATCCTTGCGACATGGGGCTGTGCACTATCATGCTGAAACATGAGGTGATGGCAGCAGATGAATGGCACAGCAGTGGACCTCAGGATCTCATCACCGTATCTCTGTGCATTAAAATTGCCATAGATAAAATGAAATAGTGTTCGCTGTCAGTAGTTTATGCCTGCCCATACAATAACCCCATCGAAGGTGAGCATTTGCCCACTGAAGTCGGTTAAGACGCCGAACTGCAGTCAGGTCAAGACCATGGTGAGGACGACGAGCACACAGATGAGCTTCCTTGAGAGGGTTTCTCACAGTTTGTGCAGAAATTCTTCGGTTGGGCAAACCCACAGATTCATCTGCTGTCCGGATGGCTGGTCTCAGATGATCCTGCAAGTGAAGAAGCCGGATATGGAGGTCCTGGCCTGGTATGGTTATGCGTGGTCTGCGGTTGTGATATCGGTTGGACGTACTGCCAAAACGACGTTGGAGGCAGCTTATGGTAGAGAAGTGAACATTCAATTCTCTGGCAACAGCTCTGGTGGACATTCCTGTAGTCAGCATGCCAATTGCACACTCCATCAAAACTTGAGACATCTGTGGCATTGTGTTGTGTGACAAAACTGCACATTTTAGAGTGGCCTTTTATTGTCCCCTGCACAAGGTGCACCGGTGTAATGATCATATGGTTGAATCAGCTTATTGATATGCCACACCTGTCAGGTGGATGGATTATCTTGGCAAAGGAGGAATGCTCACTAACAGGGATGTAAGGAAATTTGTGCACAAAATGTCAGAGAAATACGCTTTTTGTTCGTATGGAAATTTCTGGGATCTTTTATTTAGGCTCATGAAACATGGGACCAACACTTTACATGTTGTGTTTATATCTTTGTTTGGACTTTGGTCGAACCATACATAAAAAAATGCTTTAGTGGATGTGCTCACCTTTCCTCTCCCCAGCCAGCTTGTTCATGAGGTAGGACTTGCCGGTGCGGTACAGCCCGACCACCGCCACCACTACCACATGCTGGTCAATCTGGTCCAGGATGTCCAGTGCACTGCGGACCACACGCAGCTTCCCATCACTGTCGTTCTCAATCAGACATACTGGTTCCTTCATGGATACTGTCTGGCCTGCCATGATGCTGTCCTATAGAAACCCTGGCAATGACATGCATAATAACTTTTGGTTGAGTAGGGCACTGTGTGTGTGTGTGTGTGTGTGTCATAAAAGTCCCTCAACTTTTTTATTGCAATTAAATGTAAAGCGATAAAGGCGCCACAGGGGCTGGTGATATGGAGTGAATCAAGGCTTATCATAACAGATTGGGTTGACAATGACACAAAATAATTAATTCATCTTAAAAATAAACATATTTTAAATTGTTACTTGGTTTCTTTCCACACATGAGACTAGCCTATATCACATTTTCTAGTTTACAAGAAACGGACACAATATTGCTCTACGAATTGTCTAAACATCAGATTGTTACCATGGTTACTCCATGGATTATCAGTGTGACCGAAGTCACCCTAAAAAAGACGCAATATTCTCCTACAAGCCAGAATTTGAATACAATTATATTTACACGTACTTTACCGGTTGTACATGCTGTTGGTCCTTTTAGCGGTAGAAGGTGGTGGTTTACCCGACTTTTGAGTCGCCGGTAGGTTCCGTGACTTGTATTTTCAATGTCTTCACGCATTGCACATGTGATAGTGATGCAGGGGTTGACTCATAACCAGCAGTCCCGCGGTTATACGGGTTTAGGGCCACTACATATTGTGTGGCTGAAGGGCGGGTTGAATAAAGAAACAATACCTTAAAAAATCCATAAATTTATAATTCTTGTGCAATTTATATAGGCTACATCGAGGTATTTTAGGCTATCTGGTAGGCTATTAGTGCATAAACCTAAACTTTAGGTCTTAACTGTACGCGCGCAAAATAGCCTACACAGCCAATCGCCAAATAATGCTTTTTGGAACGGGCAGAAAAAGTTAACATCAATCCACGGAGGCAAAAAGGATAGTTGAAAATAAAGAGAAGGGAGGGCCAGAAAAGTAATGTTTGGGAAAGATTAGGTAAAGTGGTAAGAGAGGATGATAGCAGTGCCGGCTATGTTTGGCTGTGTGTGATGATTGTGTGGCGCTATACAAATTCGACAGTCACAAGATGGGACTTCAAATAGGCCTATCGCATGTCAAGGGAACTGTAGCCTACTGTTTAGATGGGTTAGCGGGAAACTTAAATCTGGACATTGACTAACCAGAATAACCTAAAGTTTTTTGGCAAACTCCAAAGACCTCTGATAATAGTAGTCCCGTGCGAATCGACATCCCTGTGTTTTGAGAGAAATGTCTGAGTTTGACAGGTATTGCTCGCGGTTTGAGCAAGAAAACAATAACTGATTCGATCATTTGAACGAAGTGCTGCGCATAGCATATGAAGGGCCTACATGTATGAACTTTCACAGTGAATGCTTTTGTTTATAGGTTTTGTGTGAATGAATTGAACATCGGCAATTGTATCATAAAAAATGATTACGCCTAATTAATGCAACCCTTGTTGTTAATAGATCGCAAAGCAGCATACAAAAGTGCTAGCTAATCTTCCCCCAACATTGGACACCCCCTAACTTCGGACACTCTAGGACTAAATCACCTCGAGCTCAACATTTAAATGGACTGGAAAATAACGGTACGTTTTGCGACTAAAGACACCATTCTAGCTAGCTGACCACCGATTTTCAGTGCAATTTAAGTAAGTTAAGTTACGTTTTGAGAGTTTTCAAAAAAGTTATATGTATACACATGTTGTGGGACACGCTATATATTGTAAAATTCGACTGCGCAACAGACCACACATAATTTAATATACCTCTGAAATATAGCTAACAGATTTTCTAATGTTGCTAGATTATTTTCTAAATGTTGATAGAACTGCTAAGTAAGCAAAAAGGAAATAAATTGTAAGCGTTGGATAATACATATCACGAAAACAGCTGAATGTTGTCAAGCTTTACCATATCAAAATTGGAGTCTGACGGGGACGTTTTGCACAATCTGCTAAAATTAATTTTGAACCATGAACTTTTTCACACCTATACTGTTGGCTATGATTCATCTTACAACAGCTACATAGAGGCAGTATTTAGTAAAATTTTACAATGTATGCATCAATATTAAACTAATTGGGACACTAATTTTCATTACAGATAACATCAACCAAAAAACGTGGGTACACTTTCAGTTATTGTGAAAACCTTCATCATCACCTTTCAATACCTTAGCTTTGAAATGTAAATGTTTATACATATTCAGATTTAGTTATCTTTCTAAAATGTGTATAGTATGCCAAGTTATTTAGCTACATGTATTTACCATGACAGCATGGAGAAAGTCAAGAGGAAGCAGTGGAGTGAGGTGGACATGTTCCATGCCATGGAGGACTGCGGGCAGGGATGGCTATCCGCCAGGCTGCCAAGGTTAGGCATCTTTTATTTTTAGGAGATTACCACGTGTATGTGAATTTTATCTGCTAGTAACCATTTTCTTTTCTTATCTACCAAGGTGCATGGTGTACCTTGGCAGACCCTGGCGGACAGGCTGAGCGGCCGGGTGACCCATGGTTGTCGCAGTGGACCACCCACATCTGGTGCAGTACTGTATCTACTGCGCCATGGGTTCCCCTTCACTAGACAGAGGCTGATGAAATACACAGACAAAATACACAGGTATTTGGTGTTCTATGTGTTTATGTATGTAGAATGCTGGTCTGACTGTTCTCAATGTGTGTGATGTAAATGTGGATGTGTATGGTGATGCCAAATGTTTGTATGGTGATGCCAAAACAAACATTTTCATCCTGGATGGACAATTATATATTCTATTCTATTGTAGGTTTCGGCACCCAGGTGAAACAATCCCACCACTGGGGAAGAGGTGGTGGGAAATGTTCAGGAGGAGGCACAAGAACCTGAGCATGAGGAGGCCGGACACCCTGGACAGGGGGAGAGCTGAGTGTGCCACACGTCCGACGATGGACACCTTCTTCACTTCTAATGAGAAGCACTTGGAGGAGAGTGGGTTGAGGGAGAAACCCAGACAAATCTATAACTGCGATGATTCTGGGTTTCGTAGCAACCAGAGCAGGCACAAAGTGCTGGCTCCCCGGGGCGCAAAACACATGTACCAGCAGGCTCCGGGGACCAAGGTGCACGTCACAGTGCTGGCCTGCTTCAACGCAGCTGGGGAGGCCACTACTTCAACGCAGTCCCCCCGTTTATCATCTACCCCAAGTGTTTCCCCGGTGGCCATTACACACTGGGAGGCCCACCCCAAGCCTTGTATGGACGGTCAAACAGTGGCTACATTGACGGGGACCTGTTCAGGAAGTGGTTTTAGCATGCAGTGAAGGAGCGCCCTCTCCTTCTCCTTTCGATGGGCACAAGAGCCACGTGGACCCGGAGGTGCTCGCGGCAGCACTAAGGGAAGGGGTTGTCTTTGTCTTCCACCACACTGCACCCACGTCCTGCAGCCGCTGGACGTGGCATACTTTGGCACTTTAAAGGCTGAGTTCTCCAAGGTAGCTGGAGACCTTAGCCATTTTGACCACTCCTACATGGTAAACAAATCACAATTTGCCAAAGTATTCCGCTACCCGTATCAGCGCAAGGACATGCGCTATGGGGTGGAAGGGTTTAAGAAGTGTGGCCTCTTCCTTTTTGACCCTTGAGCAATTGAAGGGTCCCGTTTAATGCAGTCTCTGTCCCTACCGGGTCCCACCACTGCCTCTCCTGGAACCAGCAGCACTGTGCCGTCCAGCAGCACCTCCTCCCCAGCGACCACAGGAGGACCCTCAGCCCATGCTCCATTCCCAGCCCCTGCTCCAGTCCCAGCCCTAGCAGAGCACCCCCTAATAGAGGGGGGGCTGCTAGCAAAGGACCTGGGGCACATCCTTACTGTCCTGAAGTATCGGCTAGACCGATACAGAAGACTACCTGTGGTCCCCACATGCATCACCGGGGAGGAATACACGCGCCAGTGGCAGGAGAGGGGTGAGAAGGAGAGGGCCGAGGCAGAGGAGAAAGAGCGTCGGGCAGCCCTCAGAACACAGAGGGCACCGGAGAGGGCTGCCATGGATGAGACCATTGACGCCATCGCCTCTGCTGGACCCCCTGCTGGGACCACTCCTGACAGCTGCCACACCATCGTCGGCCCCTCAACCCCACCATTACAAACACCAGCTCCTCCAAGCCATCGTCTGCGGTTTCGTCCACCACCACCACGATCCACACCACCCCCCCTGTCTGTCACCACCAACACGGCCTCCTCTGTACCAACTGCCTCCTCCGTCTCCCCTGGTCACACCACCATAGCAGCCTCGTCTGGTGACCCTGCCCCCTGCAATTTGAATACAGCCACCTCCACAGGTAAACACGTTAAATTATGAAGAAATGACTGTTTGTTATCTGTTTTATAAAACTGCAATGTTTAAACTTTCTTTTTCTCTCTTTACATATCTACAGTCCATAGCACCAGCCCTCAAGTCATGTCCACCTCCTCCAAAACTTCTGCAGCTTCCTCCAGAGGTATTGATGTAAAGAAGTTGAAAAGGGTTTTCATGAAACATGCTCTGTCTAACACTACTTTTTCTCAAACTGCATCACAGAAAAGGAAGAGAAAAGCTCACCCGGCCACCTCTGTCACGCCACCCATTGCACCACTCTCAGGTACTTCATAATCTGTTTTTCTCTCTCTCAGTTGTATCAATTACTATTGTTGTTGAAGAACTTCTACATTTTGCAAAACCATGTTAATCAATTTGATTATTATTATTTTTTAAATAAAAGAAGACACCACCTGCTGTGCTCGCTGCGGGGAGCGTGATCCGCCTGCAAGCTCCCCTCAGGAGTGTAGGTCCGAGGTGCCATGGGTGTGCTGTGACTTCTGCCAGCATTGGTTCCGTTGCAGGTGTGTGCAGTGGGATCCAGAGGTGGCGGTGGAGCTGGACTTTTATTGTGATTTTTGTGTCAATATAGGGAAGGAGGTTGAGATTTAATTGTTTATTTTGTTTGTTTTCATATTAAATTATTTATTTGTAAAAAATAAAAATAAAAATAAAGAAATCTCAACTATAATATATATATTTATTCAACCCATCTTGTGTATTTCTTCCTTTACTCTGCAACAAACTCCAACAGTGTTTTCATTATTTATGTCAATGCATATTACTGAAATTAATGTTTTATTTGATGTAAATTATTCATACTCATTTATATTTTAGTATTAAAATGTTATCCACTTTCTCAAAGCATAAGATTGATCTGTAAAACAAATTATGAGACAGTATTTGGTTACAAAACTGAATATGTTGGTGAATAACCATTTTTTAAGAGTCTACACAGGAGAGTCATTTTTTTTTTCCGCATGGCTACCCAACTAGTCAACTATCTTGTAACCACTTCAGTTATGAGGTTTGTGTCTCTTTTTCCAACAAAATTAAATGGATATATCTTGTAATTGAACAAGATAGTAAGGTGGCCAATAACTGGGGGCCGTATGCCGATAATACGGGACGTATTTTTTTTGCTAAACCTCTTATCAAAAAGCTGATAATAGTAGTATTTCCACTGAAATGTCAAACATGTTAATTGCTAACCCGTTAGCTAACATTTTTACAACACCAATAATCACAAAAAATTGATTGCTTGATCACAAGATAACACTGTTGAAGTTAATATATTTCTTAAACGCTGTTGAATATACCGATAATACAGGGTTCCACGCTAAATGTTTGGAACAAGTTCACTTTCTCATCCGTAGCCTAAAAACGCATATCAAGTGCAAGTTAGCTGTTTAGCTCACATCTGAAGGCTGCGGGGCATTTAGGACGTCTTCTACTGCGAATCGCTAAAATATCCTAATGGTTTTGATCACACTTCCTCAATATAAATATTATGTCGACACTATACCAAAGATGGTTTGGTATGGTTTAGAAACTGTAGTGATGTCTGATAGATATCTCCGTAATTGATTATGCGTGTCATCATCATAACCGAATATGACTAACCAAGCAATGAGGACTAGCAGATAGTAGCTCTGTGGACTGCATGTTAATTGCCTTATTTAAGAGTTATTAAACATAACTAAACCGGATTACTCACTGCCTGTTCTCCATCATGACAGGAACCAAACTCGAGTTATCAGTGTAGCCTGTAATCGCCTGGACTATCTTCATGCCAGGCTTCCATCATAACTGTAAATTATAGAAAAAAAACCTGAAAGAACGTTCTCTAGTAATACTAGTCCCGTGCGAATAGGGCTATAGCCTTAAAATTAGCTCCTGCAGAATTAAGCATTTCTTGCAATAAAATGATACACCAAATGTAGGCAAAATGACTTGGAAACAGGAGCGTAGAAATATGATGTATTTATTTCTGCATCTTGAGAGAATGCAATGCTCAGTTAGGTGCTGTCTTTATCATAAAAGCATCATAAAAGCTGATAGTATTTCAACATCAAATATGCATCAAAGCCGAACTGAAATCTTAACAGAAACACCTTGGGTCGTTTTCACAGCTTTCTTTTTCCTTACAACCGGTCAAACTGATATCATTCGGCTCGGCGAAAAAATGAACACAGAGGATTTGAAGGCCGAGATTCTTGCTGCCCTCAGAGCGGACATTTCGTCTATAGTCAAGTCGGAACTCAAGGAGGCGCTCAGTGAGGACTTCAATTTTATTAAGTCGGAGTTACAAGCAGTCAAGAATGAACTCGCAAAGCATACAGCAATTGTTCGCACAGAACTGGATATAGTAAAAAAAAAAAATATCTGACATGGAACAAGGCTTGTGAACATGCTCGGATGACATGACTACGCTACAAACCACGGTTAAGAAGCTCGAAACTGATGTGTCTCGCCTTAATTAACAATGCATACATTTACAAGGTCATATGCGAAGATCCAATATCAGGATCATGGGGGTGGCTGACCCGGGCTCAAGTTCAACTTCATCGGTCTCAAAGTTATTGAAGAAGGCCCTCAAAATGGATAAAGACAACATTGTAGACCGCTCACGTCGGGGCTCTCAAACAAGAAAGCCTGGCGGAAACCTTGCGTCATTGTGGCTAAACTACACTACTATCAGGATTGTACTGATGTTCTTCGGCGTGCCAGAGAATTTGTCCCACTTCAATGCAACGGAGCACCCATCTATATCTTCCCAGACTATGCCCCCAGCGTTGCTCGTGACCGTGCCGCTTTCAACGATGTCAAGAGTCTGCTCCATGGACGGACCGACATTCGTTATGGTGTGGCTTTTCCTGCCCGGTATAATATGCAACAGCACTGAGAAGGAGTTCCAAGACCCCCATAAGGCGATGGCCTTCATAAGAGAACATTCTACCGAGGTCGGACGAAGCAAATGGCTGAATGTTCACCTATTTGGCGATTAGGGTAATGGACAAATGTGTCTAGCACTGCAGACTCAGTCTCTCTTTTTTTTTTTACTGTATAGCGTTGCCAGTGACATCAGTTGATGTTGTTATTATTAGGTAACGTTAGTGAACGTTTCCGGTACCATCGGTTATTATTAGGTAACGTTGGTGTCTTGGTTCTGCTGAGTCAATTCTCCTTTTGTTTTATGTTTTATTTTATTACCATGAAGCTGCTCATTTCATTTCTTGATGGTCCCCGCATCCAGGTTAGATAAAGCACAGTTCTATTATTAGGCTATGTCATTTATTTAAAGACGTTGCTGCTAGTGGTATTGCTGTAAGATGTGATTTATAAAATGTTTTATACTTTCTCTTAAAACAGCCTAGTTTTGGGTTGTAAATAAGTATTTCTTATTTATTTGTTAACCGCAATTAGTTTTAAATACTTCACTATTTCAGCAGGGCTCTCTACTCGTTAGATTTAGTGTTCCCCACTACAAGCACATTATGTGTGGATATCTTTGCGTGGGAATTAGCGGTTACCTTGTTCTATTAGGTGACCAGGGTGAGTTTTGTTTTTCATACCAGACTTCAGAGTATTGTTTGTTTATGTTTTTTTTATGTTTCTTCAACTTTTGGGATTTTAATTTGCTCTTTTTGGAAAAATGTTTAATGGGTCAGTTCTTATTGTAATCTGTCATCTATCCTTTTCCCACCTGACTTTACATGGCTAAGCCTAATATCATGAGAGGGACAGCTGGTTGCTCGGTCACTTTTGCTAGCTGGAATGTTAAATCTTTAAATCACCCAGTGAAACGTAAAAGGGTTATTTCTCATTTAAATCATCTTAAAGTAGATATCTCCGCACTTTTGACCACTCCCGTTTAAAGGGAGGGTGGATCGGTCAATCATATCATTCCAATTTTCATTCTAAAACTAGAGGAGCAGCCATTTTAATGAGTAAGAACATACCGTTCGCAATGTCAAGTGTAGAGGCAGATTCAGCAGGCCGTTTCATTATTGTAGTAGGAAGACAGTATAATACACCTGCTATCTTGGCTAACATTTATGCACCAAATTGGGATAACAGTTCAATCTTCACAAATTTATTTTCACGATTACCAAATATGGATACACACCACCTAATACCTAAAACTAGGTGGTGATATGAATTGTGTACTGTCGCCAAATCTGGATCGTAGCTCTCCTTGGGTATCATCTTCATCAGCTATTTCTTAAGACATATGCCATATATCTGATGCGTGGCGTTTCCGCAATCCCACAGCTAGGGAATATTCTTTTTTCTCGCCAGTTCATAAGACCTTCTCACGTATTGACTACTTTTTCCTAGACAATAGATTTCTGCCACTTACCACGGAGTGTGATTACCAAGCTATAGTCATTTTGCATCATTCTCCCCTTACTATGAAACTACTTATACCAAATACACAGCTTAATTATCGTCCTTGGCGGCTTAACTCACTACTGCTATCAGAAGAAACCTTTGTTGCTTTTATATCATCTGAAATTTGAGATATTTCCCGAGTTTAATCAAACCCCTGGAATGTCTCCTACAACAGTATGGGAATCAATGAAGGCTTATCTACGGGGCCAAATTATTTCGTACAGCGCAAGATTAAGGAAGTGCAATATTCAATGCCTAGGGGAATTTATAAATAAAATCTTGGATTTGGATATGGCATACTCACAATCTTCATCCGCAGATTTACTGAAACAACGTTTGACACTTCAGACAGAGTTCAATCTTCTTTCAACTCGACAAGCTGAAAATCTAATTAGTAAATCTCAATACCAAAATTATTAACATCAAATCAGGGAAAATGCTAGCACACCAGCTGCGTCAGAGAACTGCAAATCAAACCATACCTGAGATAACTGACGAGCTGGGTAACAAATGTATTGATCATTTTGAGATCAATTCATGCTTTCATAACTTTTACTCACAATTATACACTTCGGAATCCGCTGGTAATGCTACCTTACTAGACACTTTCTTTGAGAACTTAGATATTCCTACAGCTGAACCTGAGATAGCTGCTGAATTGGAAGAACAGTTCTCTGTAGAAGAGATTGTGTTGGCAATTAAAACTATGCAGTGTGGTAAATCCCCTGGACCCGACGAATTTCAGAATGAATTCTTAAAAAAATTCTCTGATCAACTCTCTCCTCTCTTGCTTTTCGTATTTGAGGAATCATTCTCCTCAAACTCTTTACCCTCAACAACGGGACAGGCATGTATTTCACTTATACTGAAAAAGGGAAAAAACCCTCTTGAGTGTGGTTCATTTAGGCCAATTTCTTTACTGAATTGCGATGTAAAGATACTTTCTAAGATGATTGCCTGCCGTTTTGAGTCAGTCCTTCCCTCCATTATCTCTACAGATCAAACTGGTTTCATTCAAAATTGTCATTCTTTTTTCAACATCAGACGTCTTTATAATATACTTTATAATCCCTCTTCATCTGACACTCCAGAGATATTGTTATCACTTGATGCTGAGAAGGCGTTTGATCGGGTGGAGTGGGATTATCTTTTTTATACTCTCAAACAATTTGGATTCTGTCCTAATTGTATGTCCTGGATCAAAGTCCTTTACTCCTCCCCTATGGCTGCAGTGCGCACAAATAATAACCTTTCATCCTATCTCCAACTTCAACGTGGGACAAGACAGGGTTGGATATCAAAGCGGCGGTAACTCACCAGAACTACCAGCATTACGACCAGGAATATGACTTCCTCGAAGCAGATCCTTTGTTCACACTCCCCAGAGCAATTTAACTGATTCCAAAGGCCGACCCAAAACATCGCCAGCGGAGGAGAGGCACTCGTGGCGGCCTGCTGGTTCGACTTAGGAGGCGCGCACACCACCCACCGCTTTTGAGTATATTACTCGCTAATGTTCAGTCTTTGGATAACAAAGTTGATGAGATCAGAACAAGGATTTCTTTCCAGAGAGACATCAGGGCCAGTAACATACTTTGTTTCACGGAAACATGGCTCTCTCGGGATACTCTGTCGGAATCGGTCCAGCCAGAGGGATTCTCAGTTAATCGCGCAGATAGGAATAAATATCTTTCTGGGAAGCAGAAGGGCAGAGGTGTGTGTTTCATGATTAACGACTTACGGTGTAATTGTAGTAACATACAGGAACTCAAGTCCTTTTGTTCACCCGACCTAGAATACCTCACAATCAAATGCCAACCGTATTATCTCCGAAGACAATGTTCCTCCGTTATAGCCATGGCCGTTTATATCCCCCCTCAAGCCGATACCACGACGGCCCTCAAAGAACTTCACTGGACTTTATCCAAACTGGAAACCACATATCCTGAGGCTGCATTTATTGGAGCTGGAGATTTTAACAAAGCAAATTTGAGGTATCAAAATATCAACATATCGACTGTAGTACTCGCGCTGCTAAAACACTGGACCACTGTTATTCAAACTTCCACGATGCTTACAAGGCCCTCTCCCGCCCTCCTTTCGGCAAATCTGACCACGACTCCATTGTGCTTCTCCCTTCCTATAGGCAGAAACTCAAACAGGAAGTACCCGTGCTAAGGACTATTCAATGCTGGTCTGACCAATCGGAATCCACGCTTCAGGATTGTTTTGATCACGCGTACTGGGATATGTTCCGGGTAACTTGCGAAAATAATTTAGACGAATACACCGATACAGTAACTGAGTATGTCAGGAAGTGTATAGGAGATGTTGTACCCACTGTGACTATTAAAACCTATCCTAACCAGAAACCGTGGATAGATGGCAGCATTTGCGCGAAACTGAAAGCGCGAACCACCTCATTTCACCATGGCAAGGTGACTAGGAATACAAGAATACAAAATACAAACAATGTAGTTATTCACTCCGCAAGGCAATCAAACAAGCAAAACATCAGTATAGAGACAAAGTGGAGTCGCAATTCAACGGCTCCGACACGAGACGTACAGTGAGGGAAAAAATTATTTGATCCCCTGCTGATTTTGTACGTTTGCCCACTGACAAAGACATGATCAGTCTATAATTTTAATGGTAGGTTTATTTGAACAGTGAGAGAGAATAACAACAAAAAAATCCAGAAAAACGCATGTCAAAAATGTTATAAATAGATTTGCATTTTAATGAGGGAAATAAGTATTTGACCCCCTCTCAATCAGAAAGATTTCTGGCTCCCAGGACAGGTGTCTTTTATACAGGTAACGAGCTGAGATTAGGAGCACACTCTTAAAGGGAGTGCTCCTAATCTCAGTTTGTTACCTGTATAAAAGACACCTGTCCACAGAAGCAATCAATCAATCAGATTCCAAACTCTCCACCATGGCCAAGACCAAAGAGCTCTCCAAGGATGTCAGGGACAAGATTGTAGACCTACACAAGGCTGGAATGGGCTACAAGACCATCGCCAAGCAGCTTGGTGAGTAGGTGACAACAGTTGGTGCGATTATTCGCAAATAGAAGAAACACAAAATAACTGTCAATCTCCCTCGGCCTGGGGCTCCATGCAAGATCTCACCTCGTGGAGTTGCAATGATCATGAGAATGGTGAGGAATCATCCCAGAACTACACGGGAGGATCTTGTCAATGATCTCAAGGCAGCTGGGACCATAGTCACCAAGAAAACAATTGGTAACACACTACGCCGTGAAGGACTGAAATCCTGCAGCGCCCGCAATGTCCCCCTGCTCAAGAAAGCACATATACATGCCCGTCTGAAGTTTGCCAATGAACATCTGAATGATTCAGAGGAGAACTGGGTGAAAGTGTTGTGGTCAGATGAGACCAAAATCGAGCTCTTTGGCATCAACTCAAGTCGTCGTGTTTGGAGGAGGAGGAATGCTGCCTATGACCCCAAGAACACCATCCCCACCGTCAAACATGGAGGTGGAAACATTGTGCTTTGGGGGTGTTTTTCTGCTAAGGGGACAGGACAACTTCACCGCATCAAAGGGACGATGGACGGGGCCATGTACCGTCAAATCTTGGGTGAGAACCTCCTTCCCTCAGCCAGGGCATTGAAAATGGGTTGTGGATGGGTATTCCAGCATGACAATGACCCAAAACACACGGCCAAGGCAACAAAGGAGTGGCTCAAGAAGAAGCACATTAAGGTCCTGGAGTGGCCTAGCCAGTCTCCAGCCCTTAATCCCATAGAAAATCTGTGGAGGGAGCTGAAGGTTCGAGTTGCCAAATGTCAGCCTCGAAACCTTAATGACTTGGAGAAGATCTGAAAAGAGGAGTGGGACAAAATCCTTCCTGAGATGTGTGCAAACCTGGTGGCCAACTACAAGAAACGTCTGACCTCTGTGATTGCCAACAAGGGTTTTGCCACCAAGTACTAAGTCATGTTTTGCAGAGGGGTCAAATACTTATTTCCCTCATTAAAATGCAAATCAATGTATAACATTTTTGACATGCATTTTTCTGGATTTTTTTGTTGTTATTCTGTCTCTCACTGTTCAAATAATCCTACCATTAAAATTATAGACTGATCATGTCTTTGTCAGTGGGCAAACGTACAAAATCAGCAGGGGATCAAATACTTTTTTCCCTCACTGTATGTGGCAGGGTCTACAGACAATCACGGACTACAAAAGGAAAACCAGCCACATCGCCGAGACCGACGTCTTGCTTCCGGACAAGCTAAACACTGCTTTGAGGATAACACAGTGCCACCGACGCGGCCCGCTACCAAGGACTGTGGGCTCTCCTTCTCCGTGGCTGACGTGAGTAAAACATTTAAACGTGTTAACCCCCGCAAGGCTGCCGGCCCAGACAGCATTCCTAGCTGCGGCCTCAGAGCATGTGCAGACCAGCTGGCTGGTGTGTTTACGGACATTCAATCTCTCCCTATCCCAGTCTGCTGTCCCCACATGCTTCAAGATGGCCAGCATTGTTCCTGTACCCAAGAAAGCAAAGGTAACTGAACTAAATGACCATCGCCCTATAGCACTCACCTAGTCAAGGATCATATCACCTCTACCTTACCCGTCACCCTAGACCCACTTAAATTTGCTTACCGCCCCAATAGATCCACAGACGGTGCAATCGCCATCACACTTAAAACTGCCCTATCCCATCTGGACAAGAGGAATACCTATGTAAGAATTATGTTCATTGACTATAGCTCAGCATTCAACACCATAGTACCCTCCAAGCTCATCATCAAGCTTGAGGCCCTGGGTCTGAACCCCGCCCTGTGCAACTGGGTCCTGGACTTCCTGACGGGCCGCCCCCAGTTGGTGAAGGTAGGAAACAACATCTCCACTTCGCTGATCCTCAACACTGGGGCCCCACAAGGGTGCGTGCTCAGCCCCCTCCTGTACTCCCTGTTCACCCATGACTGTGTGTGGCCAAGCACGCCTCCAACTCAATCATCTAGTTTGCAGACGTCACAACAGTAGTAGGCTTGATTACCAACAATGACGAGACCGCCTACAGGGAGGAGGTGAGGGCTCTGGGAGTGTGGTGCCAGGAAAATAACCTCTCACTCAACGTCAACAAAACAAAGGAGATGATCGTGGACTTCAGGAAACAGCAGAGGGTGCACCCCCCTATCCACATCGACGGGACCGCAGTGGAGAAGGTGGAAAGCTTCAAGTTCCTTGGCGTACACGTCACCGACAAACTGAAATGGTCCACCCACGCAGACATTGTGGTGAAGAAGGTGCAACAGAGCCTCTTCAACCTCAGGAGGCTGAAGAAATTCAGCTTTGCACCTAAAACCTTCACAAACTTTTTCAGATGCACAATTGAGAGCATCCTGTAGGGCTGTATCACCACCTGGTACGGCAACTGCACCGCCCGCAACCGCAGGGCTCTCCAGAGGGTGGTGCGGTCTGCCGAACGCATTATCGGAGGCAAACTACCCTCCCTCCAAGACACATACAGCACCCGATGTCACAGGAAGGCCAAAAAGATCATCAAGGACATCAACCACCCGAGCCACTGCCTGTTCACCCCGCTATCATCAAGAAGGCGAGGTCAGTACAGGTGCATCAAAGCTGGGACCGAGAGAATGAAAAACAGCTTCTATCTCAAGGCCATCACCCTGTTAAATAGCCATCACTAGCACATTAGAGGCTGCTGCTGCCTATTGAAGTCACTGGCCACTTTAAGAAATTGAACACTAGTCACTTGAATAATGTTTACAGTCACTTTAATAATGTTTACATATGTTGCACTACTCATCTCATATGTATATACTGCATTCTATTCTATAATATTCTACTGTATCTTAGTCCATGCCGCTCTGTCATTGTCATTGCTTGTCCATATATGTATATTTTCTTAAATTCCATTCCTTACTAGTTTTGTGTGTATTAGGTATATGTTGTGAAATTGTTAGATATTACTTGTTAGATATTACTGCACTGTCGGAGCTAGAAGCACAAGCATTTCGCTACACCCGCTATAACATCTGCTAAACACGTGTATGTGACAAATAAATTTGATTTGATTTGTCTCAGATGACCTCCTACATAAGGACAAAACCAGCAGACAACAGGTAAAGTACGTTCAAATTAAGTTAATTCAACAGCCTGACTTGTGATGGGACTGTTCACAAAAAGTGAGCCTACATGAGAGCGGAGACTTCCACTCTCGGATTCGTAGAGGCTAATCCATGAATAGCTCCGAATGTACTTGCATGCACACGCGTGGTTATCCAATCAATTAATTAACCGCAAATGTAAAAAATATTATTTTACCAGCCTATATTGCAACCAGTCAACTTGCAAATCAATACCTATATATCATATAGTAAAACATCCCACATTTAGAAGTGCAAGAGTTTAGGCTTACCTCCGCGACGCTGTGCAGTGCGGCTGTTCAGTCTGGTCCGCGTTTGGAAGGCAAAAGAGATCGGTTATGATATTGAAACTGAAAGTGTTTCTCTTATGTTTAAAATAAATGTTCCAGGAAAGCACGACGTTTATATAAAAAACGAGTCCCTAGTCTGCTGCAGTGATGCATGACCTGACCTATGTCACGTTAATTACAACCAGTGTAGCAAGTCGAACATTTCCGAGTTTCCTATTTCCAACTAGCACATGAATGCAGCACTATTCCTACCTGGAACAATAGTCCGATAATTGCCTCATTAACGCCGTACACACAATTTAACATTTCGTTGATTCATTAAAAAGTCGGATGCGTCAGTTTCATCTCTTATTTGACTGGTGAAAATAAGTGAAGAAAAATATAGTCTAGGCAATTTTCACTTTCTGTATCTGCAGCCAAATGAGTGCCACTAGTTACCACAGCCACACAGTCATAATCCTCGTCTATTTTTATAATTTCCATTCTTAAAATGTGATTTTAAACCTAACCTTAACCACACTGATAACATTATGCCTAACCCTAACCTTTAAATTAAGACAAATCACATTTTTATTTTCATGAATGTTTATTATTATAAACAATTTTGACTTTGTGGTTGTTGTAACTAGTGGAAACCCCCCTGAAAAGGTACTCTACAGCGAGTCGTCCCTCTTTCATTTTACAGTTGGTTTGGAGCGGGTCGTTAATGTGACTATGCTACAATCAACGAATCCTTTTCCATAGCAGGAAAACGGTTAAATGTTTGAAGACGAATTTCATAATGAAATTGAAGCTGACATTGGACAATATTTTGAGTTCACTTTTAATTTTGTATGCATATGGCTCAGCTTAATATGTTTTACATAACCTATGCAGTAGTCCTAGGCTATATAATATGCACATAATTCACCTGAACTATATTTAATTAATCATTTTATTATAGATTGAATATTTCAGGGAGCTGTAGGCTAATCATCCTGTGAAGCCACTTGACCATGGATTCCCCAATGTGCCTGGCCGAAAACGCAGACGGCGAGCTTCATGTAGTTCCTGGTGCCATCAAGTACCTGATGGGACTGAACCAGCAAGTCGTAGTGGTGGCGGTGTTCGGGCTGTAACGCACCGGCAAGTCCTACCTCATGAACAAGCTGGCTGGGAAGAGAAAAGGTGAGACCAAGAGACTGACTGATGCTGAGAGACATATCCGAGTTCACAAACTGGTTTGGTCATTATCAGTGCCTCAATAGTCAATTCCCAGTTTATTGAAAATATTTTTTGCATCAGTACATTTGTTTAAGAAGAAAAAATGTATTCCATTTTTTTCGTCTTAAAGCGGGCTTTGAAATAATGATTTAGGTTTTGCCCTGGGAGCCACCATCCAATCCAAGACTAAGGTAATCTGGATGTGGTGTGTGCTTCATCCTGAAAAAAGAGATCACACCCTGGTGCTGCTGGATACAGAGGGGCTGAGGGACTTGGAGAATGTGGGAGGTCAAAGTTCACTCTCTTTACAATCCACATTAATAATCCAGCACAGTGAACAAATATCTAAACACACATACACTACATGACCAAAGGTATGTGGACACCTGCTTGTCGAACATCTAATTCCAAAATCATGGGTATTAATATGAAGTTTGTCCCCCCTTTGCTGCTATAACAGCTTCCACTCTTCTGGGAAGGCTTTCCACTAGATGTTGGAACATTACTGCAGGGACTTGCTTATATTCAGCCACAAGAGCATTAGTGAGGTCGGGCACTGATGTTGGGTGATTAGGCCTGGCTCGCAGTCGGTGTTCCAATTCATCCCAAAGGTGTTCGATGGGGTTGAGGTCCGGGCTCTGTGCAGGCCAGTCAAGTTCTTCCACACATATCTCGACAAACCATTTCTGTATGGACCTCGCTTTGTGCACGGTGGTATTGTCATGCTGAAACAGGGAAGGGCCTTCCCAAACTGTTGCCACAATGTTGGAAGCACAGAATCTTCTAGAATATAATTGAATGCTGTAATATTTCCCTTCACTGGAATTAAGGGGCCTAGCCCAAACCATGAAAAACAGCCCCAGACCATTATTCCTCCTCCACCAAACTTTCCAGTTGGCACTATGCATTCGGGCAGGTAGTGTTCTCCTGGCATCCGCCAAACCCAGATCCGTCCTGTCGGACTGCCAGATGGTAAAGCCAGAGAACGCCTTTTCCACTGCTCCAGAGTCCAATGGCGGTGAGCTTTACACCACTCCAGCCGACGCTTGGCATTGCGCATGGTGATCTTAGGCTTGTGTGCGACTGCTGGAAACCCATTTCATGAACCTGCCGATGAACAGTACTTGTGCTGATGTTTCCAGAGGCAGTTTGGAACTCGGTAGTGAGTGTTGCAACCGAGTACAGACGATTTTTATGCGCTACGCTCTTCAGCACTCGCCAGTCCCGTTCTTTGAGCTTGTGTGGCCTACCATTACGCGGCTGAGCCATTGCATTGTTGCTCCTAGACGTTTCCACTTCACAACAACAGCACTTACAGTTCACCGGAGCAGCTCTAGCAGGGCAGAAATTTGACGAACTGACTTGTTGGAAAGGTGGCATCCTATGATGGTGCCACGTTGAAAGTCACTGAGCTCTTCAGTAAGGCCATTCTTCTGCCAATGTTTGTCTATGGAGATTGCATGGCTGTGTGCTCGATTTTATACACCTGTCAGCAACGGGTGTGACTGAAATAGCCGAACCCACTAATTTGAAGGGGTGTCCACACACTTTTGTATATATAGTGTATTGTAAATGATTTCATTTCATTTAGCCAGATCACCAATACATGTTGCTGTTGTCATACTTGTTTCAGGGGGATTCTAAGAATGATGCCTGGATCTTCTCCCTGGCCATTCTGTTAAGCAGTACTCTGGTCTACAACAGTCGAGGGACCATCGACAATCAAGCCGTGGAGAACCTCCAGTATCCTTTAAACCTAAATCAATTTCCCCATGGCAATCCTCCCCTTTTTTCTCTCCTATTGACTTTAACAGGTGTACATGTCATGTGTGGGGGATATTTCCCCCAACCGGGCCATTTCTTGGAAGTCCCTCTCATATTGAAAGTGAAAGTGCTGTATGTTTGTATATCTATTGGACGCTGAGCAATATGTCCTTATAGACCCAGAGCAACACATTGTGTTACTGACAGCGTTAATTACGTGTTTGCAGAATGTTGGAACATACTGTACTTTGTTGGATCCATTCCCTTAGGGGTCACTCAGTGCATGTGGACACAGTCCATTCAAAAAGAAACTGAAACTTCTTTGCTATAACTGTTGTACAGCAAGTCCTTGTACAACTGTAGCAGGCACATGACAATGCGGACGCACATAGTTTTTTTTAGACCTTTTGTAGCTTTTATCAGTCAATCCTCAACCGGCTCTAAAGATATGTGGGTGAGCTGACAGAGCGGATCAAGGTGAATTCTTCCAGTGCAGCTTCGTCCTCTCACAATGAGGAGGAAGGAGGGGACACCCAGTTTGTGCAGTTCTTTCCTAATTTTGTGTGGGCAATCAGAGATTTCACTCTACTACTCGAGATCGATGGCAGAAATGTCACCGAAGATGGGTATCTGGAGCATTCCCTGGAACTCAGAAAAGGTGACAGCGCTAGCCACCACCCCAATGATCAACTGTGCACAATGTCTCTCCATAGAATAGTGCACCATGAACAATTATACAGTTGGAATAATCATTATCTCACAAAGAACATGGGTGTTGAAAAACAAGAAGATTGATATTGGCTCTAACGCTTGCTAAATTACCTATTAAATCATTCCTATGAAAATGTATTGTCGGATTACACTCATAATCAAACAGACTCATAAAGTAAATTACATTATTTTATCCGGTTTGTTTATTGGTCACAAAGTATTCTACCTTATGTTAATTGAAGCATATCTCTTGATATGCTTGTCTGTTAATGACTGTGTGTTTGGATGGTGAACTTTAAGGGCCGGCCTCCCAGACACAGATTAGGCCTCCCAGACGAGATTCTCCTTTGAACACACTTTTTTGTCCAGCCCAGGATAAGGCCTAATCTGTCTCTGCGAAACCAACCATAAAAATTGAGTAATGTCTACCATAATGATGAATGCTGACTATCATTCAGGTGGGGGTAAAAATAACCTGATGTACAACCTCCCACGAGAGTGCATCCGGAACTACTTCCCCTCGCGCAAGTGCTTTGTATTCCCCACCCCTACAACCCCTGCCAACATGCCCCGCCTGGATTCCATGGATGAGGCTGACCTCTGTGGAAGCTTCCGAAAGGGTTGCAGATACTTTTTGTCACTTCATTTTCCAGGAGAGCCGTACAAAAACTGTCAAAGGGGGCCACAAAGTAACCGGGAGAAGTAAGTCAAATATCTGAAGATTCTGCACAGATGTATTGAATGTAGCCTATGTTATTGTCCCACCAAATGTATACACTTATATTTTCTTCCCGCCTCTATCTGATTGCAGTGCTTGGCCACTTGGTTAACACCTATGTGGAGACCATAGCCAAAGGCTCTGTGCCATGTCTGGAGAATGCGGTGCTGGCCATGGCTCAAATTGAGAACCGGGCTGCTGTGGATGAGGGCCTGGCGGTGTACCAGAGGGGCATGGAGGAGGTAAAGGCCTTATTCCCAGTGGACATGGGTCAGATTTCAAGTCATCACCTCCGCCCAGACCACCAGGCCACATAATCGTTCATGAACCGATCCTTCAAAGACAAAAATTTGGATTTCTTGAAAGCGTTAGCGGTAAGGGTCATCATTTGAAATATGTGCCTGGTACAAACATTGACTTAGTTCTTAACTCTGTCAAGGACCACGTTTTACAAGTCCTTCCCTAAAAAAGTATTGACTCTTGCAGGTGGCCATTGCAAAGCACTACGCTGACCTTCTCATCCCGAATGAGGATGCCTCAGAGAAGAAGTGTGCGGCCCTTCTGGAGAAGCTGTCTGTTCCGATGGCCCAGAAGATTAAGGAGGGGATCTACGCTACACCTGGAGGATATGACCTTTACTGCAATCACCATGACAACATGGTGGCACGGTACCGGGCCGAGCCCGCAAAAGGAGTTGGGGTAAGAGCTTCGAACTGAATCCTTGCTAGGGCTGAAACATTCATCAAAATTCCATATTGAACACTGGAGCTGTTCTCATCTTTCAGGCCGATCCACTCAGTTTCAGTGTTGTAGATGACTTGCTGTTCTTTCTATCAACCTCTAATATTACTGTTATGTTATGATTTACAGTAGCTTCCATAATCTATTTTTAGGCATTCTACAGCATCATACCAGAAACATCAAACAATGATTAAACATGTAGCCTTTGGGGGTGTTTTCTGCAGGCTGAGGATATTCTTGAGCAATTCCTGAGGGAGAAGAGTCTAGAAAAGAATTACATCCATCTAAGTCAACATAGATCTGGGATGTTTGAAAGAGTACGTATGCGGTGTGGTGTCTAAGGAATTTATGACTTTGCCAACGTTTGCAAATGGTATCTTTGAGGATGTTGATTCAGCTTAGGGAAGCATCTGGGGAGCAGTTTTATAGGGGCACCCCATAAAACAGAGGAAGTCTGTTGTGTGGAGTCATGGGATTGGTCTCTAGGGGAAACCATCCATATCATGGTAAAGATTATAAATACTTGGTGGGGACAAAGGAGGACAGAACAACATATTATTTTGGGTCATTGTTCTCCAGATGCCTGCAGATGTCTGTAAACTTACGCTGAAATCTTGTGATATAAATAAACCTTTATAATCAAAGTACAGTGTAAGCGGACTCCTTGTTCTCACAGCAAAATTTGCATTATTATTTAGATACCACAAAATGGCGACGAGGAACGTTTGGGGCGTGATGCGTCTCTCCAGTGTTCCATTCATGAGCTGCGAAGTGACTCCCGCTCAAGACGCCGGCTCATAAGGTGAGATTTCTCACAATTTTGTGCGCTGGTTGGTTCGCTTGCTTATGGGTGTGTGCGCTGGAGAAATGTACCGTTTAAAAGACTTATGTGTGCAAATGTTGCTGTTATTTTCTGTGGGATAGGAGTCCGTTCTAAAATTCTAAATTTGTTTGCGCTGGTAACTTCGCAAACAGGGGGGAGTGTCTATAACTGTTGAAGAATAGAATGAAGGAATAAGGCCAAGGAAAGTTATACAAATTAGGACATTGCGAATCTATGGAAGCCCTCAAACGAGGCGATCATTAGGATGGGCCGAAAAATCCTAAAAGCACGTTAGGTGAATTTAGGTGAGTCCAGGGGCTTTGGGGTTGTGGTATATATATTCGGTTGCAAGTTACCACTCAACTTATAGTTGACGAAGTATATGATTGATGTAACCGCTCATCGAATGTCCGCAAACTTGTGGTAGCATAAATTTAGGAACAATGGACATATACGGCGCAATGGAGGTAGAATACTACCTTAAAGGTCCGTAAGAACGGAAAAAGCCTCTTAAACTGTGTATGTGTGTGTGTGTGGGGGAGAGAGAAAAATGGTGGAGTGGAGACGTCTCTGTTGTGTCTGAGCTGTGTGTCGACTCATGTTGGGATGGGATTTGTGTTGGAGATCTTGTGAGTCTCCGTGGGTGAGAACGTTGGTGGTTGTTAACTATATGTGAGCCCCCTGGAAGGACGTTAAGGTAAAAAATGTCATGACTCTCTATAAAAAGAGAACGTTTACTAACTATTAGAATATCATGAGCCTACAGGGAGGAGTTTTTAATAGTGTATAGAGATGTTTTGTAATGGATAAGAAAATAACTATACATCTGCAGATTTGGATAAAGGGAAGTTAAGAAACTTCAAAGTAGGATTTGTGCTCAATGTTTTATGTTGGTTTGTGAGCTCTGTTAAGTGTTACTGTTTGCCTCATGAAGAACGGAGGTAAAGTTGGTGTGTCTACTTTCTGTTGTTTAGCTGGGAGAGAGCTCCATCCACTCTGAAATCGCACTGGTGAATGTACTACGCATGCGTGTGATTTTATGACTTTAGAGTTACGTAGAGCAAATATGCCACTCCCCTGCCTGCACTGAGCTGCTGGGAGACGCAGACTCAGAGCAGACAGAGAAGAAAGGAGAAAGATTTAGACACTAATAGTGTATTCTGTTTGTTAAATCGGCTGTTGTTTAACGATGAAACTGTTTTCTTGAGACCTATCGAATTGATAAACTAGAGATATGTTGATGGATTAAAAATAAATAAAATAAAATGTTATTGAGCTATCTATAAATATTCCTGAGTTAAGTTGTTTGCTTATTTCTTAGCGTGAATGTGAATAGAGGAATATTGAATGGTTGAAATAACTCAGTGAGTGCATAAACTACTAAATTCTTGTCTGTTTCTTTGTTCTTCTGTGATATGAGAGACGATGAGGAGGAGACAGAGAGAGAGAGGAAGTGCTGACGAGTGCATCATGCGACAGGGTGTGCTGCAACGGATCAAGTCAAACTAAGGCCAGTACTGTTCTATTTACAAAACTTACCTTCCCATTCAGGATATTTTGTGTGCCTAGCATATTTGATGTTGTGACAATTTGACAGGGACTTGGCAACAGACTGATCAATTGATGTAATTGCATATTGGAGTTTTTGTGCATAAGTTGGTTTGATTAGAGTTGTGTTGGGAATCGAGTACTGACATTATTCTGTAAAATTAAGGTAATTGGGTGCTTATTAAGCAATTGATTTGTGAGTACTGTAGTGTTGCTGGATTATAGGTCTTTCTTTTTTGGATTGCTCTGAAGTTGACTACTTTCCTTTACTTTTCCTGATCGGATGTGGTAAGATTGCCACTAATTAATAAATTGGTTAAAAAATGTGTACACATATTGATTAATTAATTAATTAATTAATTGTTTAATTAATTAATTAATTGTTTAATAAAAAATTGAAAATTAATAATAATTAAAAAGGGAGGGAACCATAAGCTATATAGTCTAAAATAATAAAATAATTCATAATAAAGGAATATAAAAGAGTTGTTACAATGGGGAAAAAGGACATCAAAACTATGAAAGTAATTACTCCTGTTGATGTAGTACAAAATAGTAATCCTCTAGTTAATGGTATTGCAAGATTATCTGGAAAATTGAATAAACGTTGGCCTGACATTGAACAACCATGGCCAGTGGAAGGGACTCTTAACCCTGACGTCATCAACATAATGAAAAAGTGCTTCTGTCAATTCATAAGGCAGATCAAAAGAAGGGGGAAAAAAAGGGATCAACGAAAAGAGACAAAGAGAGCTGGGTGTTCTTAAGCTGTTTGAAAATGAAGGACAAAAACTGATGAAAGATACCAACGATAAAAGAAACAAAGGTATAGAGAAAATGGTAAAAGAAGTGAAGGTGACAGAAAAACTAATGACAGAAGTCAGTACACCTTTCTCACATACGGATTCAGCAAAAAGACCCCCACCTTATGAGAAAGAAGTAGAGTTTAAGGACGTCTATCCTCAGCTTCCAGTGATCATTCAGGAGGGTGATTATTGCATCAGAGATGAAGATGAACGAATAATAGAGAGAGGACAAGCAGAAATGACCATAAAAATGAATCCAAACTCCAAAAGTAAGAAGAAAACGAGATGTCTGGAAACTAAGGGTGGTGAGGTTCAGGAGGATGGAACTTGAAGATGATGATGATGATGATGGTGATGATGATGATGATCAGAGTGATTCAGAAGAGATCATGGGTGGATATGACCCTGTAATCAGACGGAGGTTGGCCAGAGCGGAAAGAAGGGGTGATGGATGTTTGAAGAAGAAGAATACAAGATATTCTAGTTCTGATGAAAGCGAAGATGAAGACAGCGATAAAGATTTGGAGATTAAAGGTGCTTCATATTCAAGAGGATTTTATCCTACAATGACTAGCACAGAAGAAATAGAAAGAGATATAGACCGATGCGTATCATGCCTGGATAAAGCGAATAATTTAGAAGAAGTAAGAGAACTGGAACAACAACTCAAGAAGCTGAAGATACAGAAGAAAAAACTGCTGAGAAAAGGATCCCAAGAATTGGAGAAAAAGTATACATTGAGGCCAAGGAAAGAGGGCACCAGTAAGAAGATGATGCCAGTGATCATTCGAGGACAAAACCTAGAATATAAGCCTTTGCAAAATACCGATATGTCAGATATACTTGAGAAGCTGCCTACTCTTCATGATGGAGCGTATCCTTGGATTTCAAAATTGGAAGAAATTACGGTGGGAACACAGTCAGCCATAGGAGACATTAAGAGACTTTTGGCTAATCTCCTTGGGATTCCAGATATGAAAGAAATATTTCAGAGAGCTGGACTCAATAGATATGTGGGGACTGCAGTGAACGACCCTGAATTGTTGGCTGCAAGTAGAAATCGGCTGTGGAGAGCACTGAAAGATACGTTTCCAACAAATGTGCATCCTGACAACATTCTGATTGACCCACTAGGACAACAAGAAAATCCGAGAGCCTATGTGTCAAGAGTTCATCAACTGTGGAGAAATATTACTGGAAATGATCCAGATGTGAGTCAAATTGAGCAGTCAATTTTGAGAGCTAAACTGCAGATGGGATTGCCCTCACCAGTAAGGAGCAAACTGGCAGAGGTGGTTGGACTTGGAAGCATGACAAAAGGCGTCTATACAGATCATATAGCCCATTAAGTGGATCTGTACAGGAAAAAGGAACACAACCAGAAAGAACAGGACCAAGAAACTCTCAGAAAACTCAATCAAATACAACTGGGGTGAGAATAAGAAGGACAAGAAACAAGCTTTGGTTATGCAGAATCAGTGTGCACCAAATCAACAATCACTGCCACAGCTTCAACCGGACCAGTTCCAACCGCAATTGTACCAGCCACCAATAGCGGTACCAGTTGTTTCATATCCATAGCCAGTTTCTGGACAGACACAGAATTGGAGAGGAAGAGGAGGAAGATTTAAGCCATACTTCCAGCAATCTCCAGAAGTGTGTTATAGTTGTGGACAGGTTGGTCACTTTGCCCGTGAGTGCAATGGGCCAGGAGGAAACATCAGAGGGAATTTCAGAGGAAGATACAGGGGTCAGTCAAGATCATCTGGAGGACAGGTGAACCCCTATAGGGGCACGGAGCAAGGATTCTAGGGGTGCCCAGAAGATCCGAAAGGGGGGTGTCAGCTGGTAGCATCAGGACCGGAAAAAGATCCAACAATTGAGGTGAAAATAAACAACCGACCATTGGAAGTGATGGCGGATAGCGGAGCTGCTTTTACGTGCGTTCGGCCTGAAGATGCTACACATCTCCCTATGTCCAATCAACTAATTAGGACAATCGGATTCGAGGGAGTAAAACAGCTGATTCCTCTTACGGAACCAATTGAGCTCTGCTATAAAAGTAAAAAAATTACAATACCCATACTGGTATCAGAACATACACCTATTTCATTGTTGGGAAGATATGCATTGTGTAAATTGAATTGTACAATAAGATGTACACCAGACGGCTGTCTGGTAGAAGTGCCAAAGGAAAAGGTTTACCAATTGTTGATGATGACAGAGATGGATTCGTCTTTAGTATTCTGGATTGGAAATCTCAGTGAAGATTCTTTAAAGAAGGCTAAGGTTAGGAGAAAGATCACAAAAGAGTATGGTTTTTGGGAACCATATTTGCTTGAACAGATTGACTATATCATAGGAAGGTGCACAATCTGTCTGAAAAATAATGTTTGCAGGGGGTGACTGTTATTCTTGGTTACATTCCTACACCAAGAGGTGAATAAGATGTCAAACTAAGCTAAAAGATGCTCAGTCGTTTGCCAAGTTTTTGTGTAAAGAAGTCATAAGCAGGTGGGGACTACCCGATCACATATCCTCAAATTAGTGGGAAAGGAATTTGTGGATAAATCAGTGAAATGGTTTTTGAAAAGTTAGGAGAAAAGTCAGATTAAAAAGTGAAGAAAACTAGGGTTGAAGGAACTCTAGGACAGTCAGCTCAGCTTCAATGTTAGTTAGTAGGAATGGAGAGAGAGAACAGTGGTGAAGGGAAATTTAGAGTTCAGTGGGAAGATAGATATGGCAGGAGTTTAGATTTGTTAGGAGCAGTTGCATTGAGAAAGTATGCGTTGCTGAATGATAAGAGAAGAATGAAGATTGAGGGTGATTGCAGTATCTATATTTACAATTCCCAGCAGGAAGATCAAGGTGATTATAAATGTATTTTTTATAATCAACAGTTTGAAAGTGAGGGATTAGAGTTGGGACTGAGAGTTAATGTAGTGACACTAGTGGTGATAGATGGAAATACAAGTAAAGAGTTCAAAGCTTTAGGGAGAATGGATGAATCAACAACAATGACATGAACACTTCAGCCTATTATAACAACAGTGAGAAGCAATTCAACTCTTTCAACATTGACAGTTATTAAAGCTATAAATGTATCACATTTGATTACAAGGGAGCCAATCGCTCCAGCACCAATTTTAGAGGAAAAGACTGTCATTAGGGTTAGGATGGGTGGTACAGCTCATCTTCCTTGTAGATGTGAGAGAAGGAATGTGTAGAGGTGACGTTCCTCCCACATGGAGAGATAATTATGGAGAAGAAGTGTTGTTATCAGGACCAGAAGTAGAAGCTGTGCCCCCTAGTCAAAGGAAGTATACTTTGTACAACGATATGAAGTGGAAGAGGGTTATGAGTGATTGCTCACTTATTTTGCGTAATGTTACATGGAAAGATCAGGGAGAATATATGTGTACTTATTTAGTGCAAGCATTAAAATTTGTTCCGGTTAAGAATTATTGGTTAAAAGGCTATGTAACTCGTAAGGTGACGCTTATGATGGAAGATTTGAAGTCCGTTGAAGCTTCCACAGTCACCAAAGGAGTTCAGGAGAAGTATATTACAGTAGCCACTCCAACAGTAAATAATACACAGAGGATATCTGTAACTTTCCCACTGGAAATAGTTAAGAGTGTTAATACATCAACTAAAGGAACTATTTTAATAGTAACTTTGAAAGAGATTAATGGTACGACGGCAATAACAAATGTAGGAAATATGACACAGTGTCACGCTCGTCGTAGGGAATAGAGGAGGACCAAGGCGCAGCGTTGCAGGCAAACATACTCATTTATTGAGCGAAACGCGAACAAAACAACAAAAGACGGTAACGTGACAGTACACGGTAAAACACAACCAACTTGAAACAAGAACCCACAAAACACAAAGGAAAAACCGACAGTTTAAATATGGCTCCCAATCAGAGACAACCAGCAAACAGCTGACACTCGTTGCCTCTGATTGGGAGTCACTCAGGCCAACATAGAAATAAAGAACATAGAACCCCCAACATAGAAATAGAACACATAGAATGAACACACCCTGGCTCAACAAATAGAGTCCCAGAGCCAGGGTGTGACAGTACCCCCCCCTAAAGGCGCGGACTGCGACCGCGCCTCAATAAGAGCTAAACAGGGGAGGGCTGGGTGGGCATACCTCCTCGGCGGCGGTTCTGGCTCCGGCCTTGCCCACCACCCTCCAATCAACCCCCCATAGCGCCCCTGGTCCGGTCTAGCCCCGCTGGCCGGAGCCGGACTGACGACACGCACCCCTGGCTTGGTGCGTGGAGCAGGAACGGACCGGACCGGGCTGACGATGCGCACCCCTGGCTTGGTGCGTGGAGTAGCATCTGGCCGAACCGGGCTGACGATACACACCCCTGGCTTGGTGCGTGGAGCAGGAATGGACCGGACCGGGCTGACGATGCGCACCCCTGGCTTGGTGCGTGGAGTAGCAACTGGCCGGACCGGGCTGACGACTCGCACCCCTGGCTTTGTGCGTGGAGCCGGAACGGGCCTCACCGGACTGACGACTCGCACCCCTGGCTTGGTGCGTGGAGCCGGAACGGGCCTCACCGAACTGACGACTCGCACCCCTGGCTTGGTGCGTGGAGCCGGAACCGGCCTCACCGGACTGACGACTCGCACCCCTGGCCTGGTGCGTGGAGCCGGAACGGGCCTCACCGGACTGACGACTCGCTCCCCTGGCTTGGTGCGAGTAGCAGGAACGGGCTGGACCAGGCTGACGACTCGCACCCCTGGCTTGGTGCGAGTAGCAGGAACGTTCTGGACCAGGCTGACGACTCGCACCCCTGGCTTGGTGCGTGGAGCAGGAACGGACCGGACCGGGCTGACGATGCGCACCCCTGGCTTGGTGCGTGGAGTAGCATCTGGCCGAACCGGGCTGACGATACACACCCCTGGCTTGGTGCGTGGAGCAGGAATGGACCGGACCGGGCTGACGATGCGCACCCCTGGCTTGGTGCGAGTAGCAGGAACGTTCTGGACCAGGCTGACGACTCGCACCCCTGGCTTGGTGCGAGTGGCAGGAACAGGCCGGGCCGGGCTGGCGACTCGCACCCCTGGCTTGGTGCGAGTGGCAGGAACAGGCCGGGCCGGCGACTCGCACCCCTGGCTTGGTGCGAGTGGCAGGAACAGGCCGGGCCGGGCTGGCAACGCGCACCGTAGGTTTGGTGCGAGTGGCAGGAACAGGCCGGGCCGGCGACGCACACCGTAGGCTTGGTGCGAGTGGCAGGAACAGGCCGGGCCGGGCTGGCGACGCGCACCGTAGGTTTGGTGCGAGTGGCAGGAACAGGCCGGGCCGGGCTGGCGACGCACACCGTAGGTTTGGTGCGAGTGGCAGGAACAGGCCGGGCCGGGCTGGCGGCGCGCACCGTAGGTTTGGTGCGAGTGGCAGGAACAGGCCGGGCCGGGCTGGCGACGCACACCGTAGGTTTGGTGCGTGGAGCAGGGACAGGCCGGGCTGGGCTGGCGACGCACCCCGTAGGCTTGGTGCGTGGAGCAGGGACAGGCCGGGCTGGGCTGGCGACGCACCCCGTAGGCTTGGTGCGTGGAGCAGGGACAGGCCGGGCTGGGCTGGCGACGCACACCGTAGGTTTGGTGCGTGGAGCAGGAACAGGCCGGGCTGGGCTGACGACGCACCCCGTAGGCTTGGTGCGTGGAGCAGGAACAGGCCGGGCTGGGCTGGCGACGCACACCGTAGGCTTGGTGCGTGGAGCAGGAACAGGCCGGGCTGGGCTGGCGACGCGCACCGTACACTTAGTGCGGGAAGCAGGAACGAGCCGGACCGGACTGGTGACGCACACCACTTGCTTGGTGTGAGGAGCGGGACTGGGTTTCATCATAACCCTCCGCTCCCTCAGCTGCCTACCGAGTTCCTCTCGCCGTGCCTCATTTCTCACCCTTTCCCTAATCGCCTCTAATAGCTCCATCCTCTGCAACACTAACTCCTGCTCCCTCTTCGCCAGTAGCCCCCTTAACCTGGTGGCCTCCTCACCTAATCGCCCTGTGGCAGCCTCCTGCTGCCCAGTCGCCCCTGCCGTGTGCCCCCCCCTAAAAAAATTTTGGGGTTGCCTCTCGACCCTCCGACGCTGCTCCCACGTCCAGGCTGCCTGTTCCTGGACACGCTGCTTGGTCCTGGTTTGGTGGGTTCTTCTGTCACGATCGTCAGGGTAAGGAGTAGACCAAGGCGCAGCGTTGCAGGCAAACATACTCATTTATTGAGCGAAACGCGAACAAAACAACAAAAGACGGTAACGTGACAGTACACGGTCAAACACAACCAACTTGAAACAAGAACCCACAAAACACAAAGGAAAAACCGACAGTTTAAATATGGCTCCCAATCAGAGACAACCAGCAAACAGCTGACACTCGTTGCCTCTGATTGGGAGTCACTCAGGCCAACATAGAAATAAAGAACATAGAACCCCCAACATAGAAATAGAACACATAGAATGAACACACCTTGGCTCAACAAATAGAGTCCCAGAGCCAGGGTGTGACACACAGACACCAACAACAACTTTTCTGAAACTAAAGGATGTAGCAAGAGTGACTCAGGAGTTTATGATACGGATGGAGAGTGCTGTCAATGGTAGTAAGGATAGTGTTGAAATAGGAGAGCAGATGGTAGTAGAGAATGATGTAGATTCATCTGAAATAGTGCAGAATACTATCATGGAGGTACAGGATGAGTTCTTTGATTTTAATGGAAGACAAGAAGATATATCTGATCAATACCGCTCGTTAGGGAAGAGAGAAACTAAATGGAAGGCATATGGATTTGATTATTCTGTTTTGCAAATTAAAGATGGATGGGCAGGTAGGAATCTTTGGTTCCAGCAGTTAACTCATTCTGTAAGATCAGTGAGGAATCTTGAGGGTCCATGCCTGTTGAGAATTCCAGCACCAGGCACATGGGGTTCTATCTTAGAGACGGTGGCTAAACCTCTATCAAGTACGTGTCAATCTTATGCTTTATCATGGCTGTTGTATCAGCAACAATCATTAACAGATACAATAATGTCATTGTCGAAACATTTGTTTAGGCCTAGGTTTAAGTGTTCTTGGTTAAATGAATTACCCTATGTGAATTTGTTAGATGGGAAGGAAAATCAGTTAACAGCGATTCCTGAAGCATTGGAGGTGAAACCAGTGAGGGCTAAAAGCTGTTTTTGTTCTAATAAAACATATGATGGAAAGGGTATGTTTATGGGAATATCAGATTGTGATGATTATATGATGACTTTGGGTAAGCATGAACATAAGGTTAGTAATGAGAAATATAATGTAACTTTTTATGTTCCAGTTAGTAAGAAGAGCAAGACTTTGATGGTGAAAGATCAGCTTTTGCCTGGTAATGTGACTATTGGGAATTTTAGAGATATTTGGTGGGTTTGTGGTGATAAAGCGTATATATTCTTACCCTATGGATGGACAGGATGTTGTTACATGTCGATGTTGAAGTTTCCATATGAGGTTTTAAAATTAAAAGAGGGGAAGCAAGGGACATAGATAAATCTGATTCTGAAAGAGAGAAGTTTAATAGTCTGGGAAGCCTACCATTGGAGGATAAGTCTAGGAGAGAAGTGGGGAATTTTTCCATGGTATGGTGTAACATTTTTGGCAGATCACATTGATAATATTACATATACTTTGCAGGGTTTTGCAAATGAAACTATAAGAGGGTTTAACCTTCTGTCGAATACTCAAAGAAGTCACAGACTGACGCTGTTGAAACATGACATGGCTCTTGACTATATTTTAGCAAAACAAGGTGGCTTATGTTTGGCTATGAATTTGACGGGGGATGATTGTTATACTTTGATCCCAGATAGTTCCGATAATATCACTAGTGTTATAGATGCATTGAAGAATATAAGGGATGCGTTTGGTAGATATTAAGGAGCTGGATGATCAGCGAAGGCTTGGTTGCAAGATCAGTTAGGCCCAGTGGGAGCAGTGATAGTTCAGATTTTAGTAGCAGCTCTGATAGCGCTGTGTGTGATGTTTTGCTTTTGTACTTTGTTATTGACTTTTGCGAAGGCTATGATATTGAGATGGGTTGGAGTTGTGATGCCTGGAGAAAACACTCAGATGCCGTTGTTAACTGTTACTGATCTAGATGAAGATGAACAAGTGGGACTGGATGGAGTATTGATGGATAGATTTCCATTTTGAATATCCGATCATTTTTCAAATGGTTTTAAATGTTAGTGTGATTTTAGTATTTTGTGATGAATCAAAGGGGGGAAATGGTATGTGATTCATTTTATATATCATTTTATATATAATTTTTTGTTGATATTGATGTTTTAATTTGAATGTGTTGTTTTGCAAAAGATACTGTTTGGTCTTTTCTTTTCTTCCAGAAGCATATGGGGGAATGTGTAGAGGGGATTCAAATACTCAAACATGGACAATATGAATGGACAATATGAATGGACTGGAGGAAGTGGAACAAGGAAGGTGTGGAAATGTTCAGATTCCATCATCGACGTTTCATTGGAAGTCGACACTGCTGAGGAGATGAAGTGTAGTGGACTACATTCCAGTGTCTGCAATGATATATAGACATATTTGCATGTGTAATACATAATTTGTGTCAGATTCTTTCTGTATTAATTTTTGTAGAATGATATTTGCTGTTATTGGGTACATGTGGGGATCTCAGATGTTTTTGTTTATTTTGTGGATGCTTAGGGATATTGGGTCTAGGCAGGGATAGAGAGAATCCACAGGAGGGTCCGATGGGTCGACCAGCCTGAATGTGGACATTTTTGATTGTATTTTGTTTGCTGAGGCTCTCATGTGTATTCAAATTGCATCATAGTTTAAAATGCATTGATAAAGATTTATGAATTGATCTGGAGTACTTAGGTGGTTGCCTGGGGCAGAGGGGCCGTGAGAGAATTTTACTGTCTTGATTGATTGATGGATATTTGGAAAGAAAGCTGCCAGACAGGTTTTTCGCTCTCACACTCCATAAATATTTGTTCATATTTCATAGAAATGTATTTACACTACATAGAAAAATGTGTTTTAGGTTTATTGTTAAAGATACTCAATAAGATAAATTGTTATTTGTCATAATCCTATTATTTTTGTTTTCGAGACTTAATTAGTGTCGAAGGGGGGAAATATGTGGTGTCTAAGGAATTTATGACTTTGCTAACGTTTGCAAATGGTATCTTGGAGGATGTTGATTCAGCTTAGGGAAGCATCTGGGGAGCAGTTTTATAGGGGCACCCCATAAAACAGAGGAAGTCTGTTGTGTGGAGTCATGGAATTGGTCTCTAGGGGAAACCACCCATATCATGGTAAAGATTATAAATACTTGGTGGGGACAAAGGAGGACAGAACAACATATTATTTTGGGTCGTTGTTCTCCAGATGCCTGCAGATGTCTGTAAACGTACGCTGAAATCTTGTGATATAAATAAACCTTTATAATCAAAGTACAGTGTAAGTGGACTCCTTGTTCTCACAGCAAAATTAGCATTATTATTTAGATACCACAGTGGGCTAAAGATTAACCTAAAACGTATGGCCTACTCCAGAACTTGGAAAAGATCAGGGGCTGTCTGTTGCGTAAATATGAGAGAGAACATGATTGGTCTAGAACAGTGATGTCAAACGTCCGGCCCGCGGGCCGGATCAGGCCCGCAAACGGGTTTAATCCGGCCCGCGAGATGATTTTGAAAAATAATTAAAAAATAAAAAAATAAATTATAATTTGGTAAAGTATAAAAATGCGCTGCAATTTTTCAATAAAATAAACTGCTGTTCCAATTGCGTCCACTGGATGGCGCAATATCAATTGTGTTAAGCAAGCAATCTGTTTATACTGGGGCAGAGCAAGTTTGTCCAGCACGTGCAGCCAATGAGCTACTTTGTTTTGCCCGCGATATTTATTATGGCTTCTACTTTTAACATTATGTGCTTTGGCACCCTCATTGCCCTAATATGTCTCTGTCAAAAAAGAGAAAAGTGGACGCAGAGTGCAGAGTGTTCCAAGAAAAATGGTCATCCTATTTATGCTGAAAGAATATACCCTTCGTCGCCACTATGTGAGTCTTCATGCCGACAAATATGACAACTTTCAAGGACAGCGGAGATGAGAGAAGGTGAATGAACTGTTGGCGGGTCTGAAGAAACAGCAGTCTGTGTTTACTCACAGCCGAGACATCAGTGACGCTGCAGTGAAAGCTAGCTACCTCATTGCTAATGAAATCGCAGTGGCTTCAAAACCATTTAGTGAGGGTGAATTTGTAAAAACATGCATGATGAAGGCAGCGTAGATTGTGTGCCCTGAAAAGCGGCAGGCTTTTGCAAATATCAGCCTGACAAGAAACACAGTTGCAGACAGGATTTCCGATCTTTCAGTGGATTTGGACAGCCAGTTGAAGCAAAAAGTAAAGTCATTTATTGCGTTTTCGGTTGCAATTGATGAAAGCACGGACATTACAGATGTTGCACAACTGGCCATTTTCATCCGCAGAGTTGATGACACATTGACCGTCACCGAGGAGTTCGTGGAGTTGGTGCCGATGACAGATACAACGACCGCAGCTGATATTTTTACCACACTCGTCGGCGCGCTGGACAGGGTCGGAGTGGACTGGTCCCGCGCTGTCAGCCTGGCTATGATGGTGCACCCTCAATGATCGGGAAAAAAGCAGGCGTTGTGACAAAGTTCAGAGAGAAAGTGCAATCTGCAAATGGAGGACGTGATTTTTTGACTTTTCACTGTATTTTGCACCAGGAGGCTTTGTGTTGCAAGTCATTAAAGATGGATAACGTCATGAAGGTGGTCATCCAAACTGTTAATTTAATCCGATCCAGAAGCCTGAATCACCGTCAGTTTGACAGCCTTCTCAGAGAGAAAGACCACATCTATGGCCTGCCATACCACACTGAGGTAAGATGGTTAAGCCGAGGTGCTGTGCTGAGGCGTTTCTTTGATTTACGAGAAGAAATTGAACAGTTCATGGAAGAAAGGGGCAAACCAGTGTTAGAATTTCATTCCGCAGAATGGATGCAGGACCTTGCATTTATGGTGGATGTTACAGAGCACCTGAATAACTTGAACAAACAGCTGCAAGGGCGCAACAAAGTTGTCACGCAGTATTATGACAGCATACGTTCTTTCCAGTTGAAGCTGTCATTGTGGGAGACGCAACTTGCCGGTGGTGATGCAGCTCACTTCCCCTGTCTGAAAAATGTGTGCGCGACCCAACATGTGGCAGACATGAAGCGCTTCAAAGATAAAATAACGGGACCGTTACGGGAGTTTGAGCAACGCTTTCAGATTTATGTTTATATGTTTTTATGTTGATGTGCTATTGTTTTTAATTGATTTTATTTTATTTGTATATTTAACCTATTCTTGACTCTGTGGTTCTTGCACTTGTTTGGGGAACAGGATTTCATTCTTTTTATCTACATTTCTGCCTGAGAAATGACACCCTGATATAGTTCTGTGATCTGTGATATACTTATGTGAATCACTGAGGCATTGTGTGTTTGTGTGTTCTTTGTCCTCAGAACTTTCAAATAACTTGAGGTGTTTTATGATTAATAGTGATGTTGTGCTTTTGGACACTGTCCTCAGGCTCCAGCTTTATGTTTATATGTTTTTATGTTGATGTGCTATTGTTTTTAATTGATTTTATTTTATTTGTATATTTAACCTATTCTTGACTCTGTGGTTCTTGCACTTGTTTGGGGAACAGGATTTCATTATTTTGTATCTACATTTCTGCCTGAGAAATGACACCCTGATATAGTTCTGTGATCTGTGAAACAGTTCTGTTAATCACTGAGGCATTGTGTGTTTGTGTGTTCTTTTTCTTTAGAATTTTCAAATAAACTTGACGTGTTTTATGATTAATAGTGATGGTTGTGCTTGTACTATTTTGGACACACTGTCCTCAGGCTCCAGCTTTATGTTGTATGTTGATCGTATTAAAACAAAGAAAACAATCTGAAGTTGTTGTTTTTAAGTTATATATACCATGATTTTTCCGGTCCGGCCCACTTGGGAATAGATTTTCCTCCATGTGGCCCCTGAGCTAAAATGAGTTTGACACCCCTGGTCTAGAAGCTAGAGTATTTTCCTACCTCAACTCTTCCTTTGGACCTTGCAGAGGAGAAGGAGAGATCAGCTGTGCTGGAGCAGGAGAAGAAGGCTGCTGAAGAGAAACGGGCGGAGATGGAGCACACCATGGAAGACAATCGCAGAAGCAAAGACGAGATGTTGAAGCAGATGGAAGAGAAGATGAAGGAGGAGATGAAGCAACAGGAACGGGACTTCCACAGGGCCTTGGAGTGCAAGATGCAGGAGCAGAAGGATCTGCTGGAGAAGGGCCAAAAGGAGAAGGCTGACTTGATGAGACAGGAGATAGAGGAGTTCAAGAAGAGCAACAAACCTGAGAAGGAAGGAGGTGGTTTCCTTGAGTCTACAATCTCTTCGATTTGGAATGGACGTTGCCAACACTTTCTTTCAATAAAAGCTCATGAAGAGAGCTTTTATGAAGTAGACACATTGTGTATTACTTGAGCATATACACATTTGCTAGCTTTATCTAGCAATGTAAAGCGAAAAGTCAAGTTGATAGCTATGCTTAGAATCAGTCAAAGCTTTGTATGCAAGAGTGATGTATTATTTTTCTTATACAGTATATATATATAAACAGATTTTGGTGAAATTATCACTGTACTAGTATAGCGCTTTAATAAAAACATTTCAAGACTATAACGAATAATTTTCTTTAATCATAATATACACTGAACAAAAATATAAACTCAACATGCAACAATTTCAAAGATTTTATTGAGTTACAGTTCATATAAGGAAATCAATCAACTGAAATAAATTCATTAGTTCCTAATCTATGGATTTAACATGACTGGAAATACAGATATGCATCTGTTGGTCACAGATACCTTAAAGAAAAGGTAGGGGCGTGGATCAGAAAACCAGTCAGTATCTGGTGTGACCACCGTTTGCCTCATGCAGCATGACACATCTCCTTCGCATAGAGTTGATCAGGCCGTTGATTGTGGCCTGTGGAATGTTGTCCCACTCCTCTTCATTGGCTGTGCGAAGTTGCTGGATATTGGCGGGAACTGGAACACGCTGTCGTACACGTCGATCCAGAGCATCCCTAACATGCTCAATGGGTGACATGTCTGGTGAGTATGCAGGCCATGGAAGAACTGGGACATTTTCAGCTTCCAAGAAATGTGTACAGATCCTTGCGACATAGGGCCGTGTATTATCATGCTGAAACATGAGGTGATGGCGGGGGATGAATTGCACGACAATGGGCCTCCGGATCTTGTCACAGTATCTCTATGCATTCAAATTTTCATCGATAAAATGCAATTTTATTTGTTGTCAGTAGCTTATGCCAGCCCATACCATAACCCCACTTCCACCATGGGGCACTCTGTTCACAACGTTGACATCAGCAAAACGCTCGCCGACACGACGCCATACAGTTGAAACTGGGATTCATCTGTGAAGAGCACACTTCTCCAGCGTGTCAGTGGCCATCAAAGGTAAGTATTTGCCCACTGAAGTAGGTTACGACGCCAAACTGCAGTCAGGTCAAGACCCTGTTGAAGACGACAAGCACGCAGAAGAGCTTCCCTGAGACAGTGTGCAGAAAGTCTTCGGTTGTGCAAACCCACAGTTTCATCAGCTGTCCGGGTGGCTGGTCTTAGACGATGTGGAGGTCCTGGGCTGGTGTGGTTAAACGTGGTCTGCAGTATTGAGGCCGGTTAGACGTACTGCCAAATTCTCTAAAACGGCATTGGAGGCGGCTTATGGTAGAGAAATTAACATATAATTATCTGGCAACCGCTCTGGTGGACATTCCTGCAGTCAGCAGGCCATTTGCACGCTGCCTCAACTTGAGACATCTGTGGCATTGTGTTGTTTGACAAAACTGCACATTTTAGAGTGGCCTTTTATTGTCCCCAGCACAAGGTGCATCTCTGTAATGATCATGCTGTTTAATCGGCTTCTTGATTTGCCACTCCTGTTAGGTGGATTGATTATCTTGGCAAAGGAGAAATGCTCACTAACAGGGATGTAAACAAATTTGTGCACACAATTTGAGAGAAATACGCTTTTTGTGCTCATGGAAAATGTCTGGGATCTTTTAATTCAGCTTATGAAATATGGGACCAACACTTTACATGGCGTTACATTGCGTTCATATTTTTGTTCAGTATACTTTTTGTCTTATATTCTTTGAGAACGTTGTCTATTGAATCAAAATATAATTCATTTGGATATTATATCATTTGAAAACATAACCAATCTATGTAGTTGTATATAAAATGCATATATAAATAAATACATTGTTTTGAATCCACTTTGAATCTGTTAGTGTTTATGTAAGTAGTAGTAGTCTGTTACTGACTCGCATCTGGAAAACCCCATTTATGCCTTCGTTGCCTGACGCTTATCTTTTTGTTATATTTTTTTTATTGAATATTAAAATATACAATCTATCTGCAGTGAAGCCGCTCAACATTACATTACATTCAGTCATCTAACAGACTCCCATCCACAGCGACCCACAAAATCAACCAGGGTCAACGCCCTGCCCAAGGGCACGTCGACAGATCTCCCACCAAGTCAAAATGGGGACCCGAACCAGCGACCTATCGGCCACTGTCCCAATCTCCCAACCGCCAGGCCAACAACCCTCCAAGATCCCCCGACAGCTGCCCCTCAACCACCCAAGACGTCCCCCCCGCTTCTTATGTTGTCACTCTGTGATTCTAGGCTAAGATGGTCCAGGAGGCAAAGGAGAAGCAACAGGAGTTGGAGAGAGCGCTAGATAGCAAGCTCCATGAGCAGGAAAAGCTGATGGCTATGAAGGAGGAGATATAGAGCCTGAGAGAGAAGGAGGCCAAGCACGAGAAGAAAGAAGAGCAGTCTCGTAACTTCAGAGCCATAGCACAGGGTGTCATAGAGAGTGTCAGCAATGGCTTAGGTCACTACTTTAACTATAGGAAAGCCTGTGAGGAACGCAAAGAGATTGTGTTCAAGGAGCGGGTCAGATCCACTTCCAAACTCAAATCAGGTGTGGTTGGCAATATCCCTGATTTGGAGCACAGAACACTCAAGCAAGACAAGACGACCACGCCCAAACTCAAGACAGGAGCCGTTGGCAACTCTAAAGATAATTAAACTCTGCCCAAAGTCAACACAGGTACAACTGGCAAAAGCCCTGGCTCAGAGTTCTAAAGGATGCGCCAGAGATTGGTCAATGGCCAGATCAGCAGCCACACCTTTCCCCAGTCTCATCATTAACCAGAAGAGCCCAGTAAAACTACTAGGAAATAGTGCAACAGAAACACTGCTGTGCAACAACGGTACAATGAGGCCAAACTAGCTGTCACTTCACAGAAGTCAGTTCCTCAGTTTATAACCATTAATTTCTCATTCTGATAACCTTTAAATATTATTACATGTTAATATAGATCATTCTTAGAATTGGAGAGTTAAGATTTGTGCTTTCTTTTGTTCTTGGATGTAGGGTAAAATAAATGAGCTTGCTGAACTTGTCTAGAGGTCAAATTTGTTCTATATTACACGTAAGGCTAGAATGGAACTGCTAATATTCAACGCGCTTTTCACTTAAGGGTTGACCATTATCATCTTTTGAGATTGTTGTTTGAATAAACCTTGCTTCATCTCTATTCGATAACTTTTCACATTTTCTCTGATAGGGTTAAGGATAAAGCTAAACTTGTTTTAATAGAGATATTGATCAATTAGGGAGAACTGATGAGCTGAACACCCCCAGCTGAATCTCTACATGGCATTCAAATAAAGCACAGGCATTCAAATGAAAAAGAGACACATCCTGTCTTTCA
Source organism: Coregonus lavaretus (assembly GCF_964263955.1). Taxonomy (NCBI): domain Eukaryota; kingdom Metazoa; phylum Chordata; class Actinopteri; order Salmoniformes; family Salmonidae; genus Coregonus; species Coregonus lavaretus. The sequence goes on from NC_139992.1 coordinate 20,763,478, forward strand.
GTCACCTCATATCAATTTAATCAAATACAAACATGAGTACATCAGCAGCAGGACAACAAGAGGAACTGTAATTATGGAACGATATGAACACATATCTCTACTCGGATGACCTGTACCCAGATCAGCTTTAGGGCCAAGACGAGCCATGCAGGAATGATTTTCATTAGTCTGCTGCATGAACACACCACGCACATCAAGACCTGAGGGGAATGTCACAAACAGATACAGATATACTGTACTTTAACCTGCTGAAAAAAAACAGCATAGACCAGCATAGGCTAGTGACCAGCCTTCATTGTGTTTTCTCTGGTGGTCAGCCTTTGTTGTGGTTTTGCTGGTGATCAACCTTTATGGTGTTTTGGACACTGGTCACCCACACAACCTGCATCATTTTACATTATGTTGGCTTGCAAAGTGATGTTTACTTCCTATTACAATCCAGCCTGAGTGGGGCTAGCTAACAATTGGGACATTTATTCACCAACAATCTACATTCAGATTGACTGTCAGGATCAGAAGGATGATTAAATGAGACTACCTAAACCAGCTAAATGGGAACAACCATTTCAGTAACGGTGCAATAAATCCAACTAACAGATTGGATTAGTTTAGAAAAAACTATGTTATTTATCTTTGTGTAGCATAAAATTAATGAATTTATTAATTAATCAGTCAATGTACATGCAAAAGCATAGATATTGAAACAAACCATTTTTAAGAAATCAAACTGCAATAGAGCATGCTGGGAAATATGATAATGATGGGTGTGGTTTTGTCGACCAGCTAGATCAACCAAACTCAACTTTCGGACCGCTGTCCGGGTCCGGACCCAGAGAAGGGTCAATACGGACCAAACAACATTGCATTTAGTTATTTCAAAGTGAATAAATTATTTTTAAGACAGCTTTCAAAAATCAACCGGGCGCGGTGGTTTCTCTAACTCAGCAACCTCTCTTTCTCTTTCTCTCTCTCTCTCTCTCTCGAAGCAACCCCCCACCTCTACTAGTTCCCTGTCTAATCCAATCGCGTGGTTATATGCAAATACAAGAGGCCGCGTCTTACCCAATCACATAAATGCAAATATCCTCTGCGGAACCTCTGGACAAGCAGGAAGAAAGAAACAAAGATTTGACCGCGGTTCAAGTGTTAATATCACAGATAAAAGAAAGAGCTTAGTTATCAGTATCTTTATTAATATGGCTTGTTCAAAAAAAGACAAGTTAACGCTGAAAACCGTATATTCAAAGACGAGTGGACAGAAAAGTATGCGTTCAAAACCAATGTGCCTGATATGCAGCAAGTCCGTAGTCCTCGTGAAAAGTGGCAATATTAAACGCCATTATGACACCAAATGGCGCCGGAGAAGATGGCTGCCGTTTTACAGCCCTCTAACCAATTGTACTATTATGTGTGTTTTTCCGCGTTATTTGTAAAAGCGCTCCTTCATCCAGAGGCAGGGACTTTAATGCAGGGAAACTTAAATCCGTTCTACCTAATTTCTACCAGCATGTTAAATGTGCAACCAGAGGAAAACAAACTCTAGACCACCTTTACTCCACACACAGAGACGCATACAAAAGCTCTCCCTCGCCCTCCATTTGGCAAATCTGACCATAACTCTATCCTCCTGATTCCTGCTTCTAAGCAAAAACTAAAGCAGGAAGCACCAGTGACTCGGTTAATAAAAAAGTGGTCAGATGACGCAGATGCTAAGCTACAGGACTGTTTTGCTAGCACAGACTGGAACATGTTCCGGGATTCTTCAGATAGCATTGAGGAGTACACCACATCAGTCACTGCTTCATCAATAAGTGCATTGATGACGTCGTCCCCACAGTGACCGTACGTACATACCCCAACCAGAAGCCATGAATTACAGGCAACATCCGCACTGAGCTAAAGGGTAGAGCTGCCGCTTTCAAGGAGTGGGACTCTAACCCGGACGCTTATAAGAAATCCCGCTATGCCCTCCGACGAACCATCAAACAGGCAAAGAGTCAATACAGGACTAAGATTGAATCGTACTACACCGGCTCTGATGCTCGTCGGATGTGGCAGGGTTTGAAAACTATTACAGACTACAAAGGGAAGAGCTGCTCAGTGACACAAGACTTCCAGACGAGCTAAACCACTTCTATGCTCGCTTCAAGGCAAGCAACACTGAAGCATACATGAGAGCACCAGCTGTTCTGGATGACTATGTGATCACGCTCTCCGTAGCCAATGTGAGTAAGACTTAAGCAGGTCAACATTCACAAGGTCGCAGGGCCAGACGGATTACCAGGACGTGTACTCCAACTGGCAAGTGTCTTCACTGACATTTTCAACATATCCCTGACTGAGTCTGTAATACCAACATGTTTCAAGCAGACCACCATAGTCCCCGTGCCCAAGGACACTAAGATAACCTGCCTAAATGACTACCGACCCGTAGCACTGACGTCTGTAGCCATGAAGTGCTTTGAAAGGCTGGTCATGGCTCACATCAACACCATTATCCCAGAAACCCTAGACCCACTCCAATTTGCATACCGCCCCAACAGATCCACAGATGATGCAATCTCTATTGCACTCCACACTGCCCTTTCCCACCTAGACAAGAGGAACACCTACGTGAGAATGCTATTCATTGACTACAGCTCAGCATTCAACACCATAGTGCCCTCAAAGCTCATCACTAAGCTAAGGATCCTGGAACTAAACACCTCCCTCTGCAACTGGATCCTGGACTTCCTGACGGGCCGCCCCCAGGTGGTAAGGGTAGGTAACAACACATCTGCCACACTGATCCTCAACACGGGGGCCCCACAGGGGTGCGTGCTCAGTCCCCTCCTGTACTCCCTGTTCACCCATGACTGCATGGCCAGGCACGACTCCAACAACTGGTAGAGCACGGCACTTGTAACGCCAAGGTAGTGGGTTCGATCCCCGGGACCACCCATACACAAAAAAAATAAAAGAATGTATGCACGCATGACTGTAAGTCGCTTTGGATAAAAGCGTCTGCTAAATGACATATTATTATTATATTATATCATTAAGTTTGCAGACGACACAACAGTGGTAGGCCTGATCACCGACAACGATGAGACAGCCTATAGGGAGGAGCTCAGAGACCTGGCCGTGTGGTGCCAGGATAACAACATCTCCCTCAACGTGACCAAGACAAAGGAGAAGATTGTGGACTACAGGGAAAAAAAGAGGACTGAGCACGCCCCCATTCTCATCGACGGGGCTGTAGTGGAACAGGTTGAGAGCTTCAAGTTCCTTGGTGTCCACATCACCAACAAACTATCATGGTCTAAACACACCAAGACAGTCGTGAAAAGGGCACGACAAAGCCTATTCCCCCTCAGGAGACTGAAAATATTTGGCATGGGTCCTCAGATCCTCAAAAAATTATACAGCTGCACCATCGAGAGCATCCTGACTGGTTGCATCACCTCCTGGTATGGCAACTGCTCGGCCTCCGACCGCAAGGCAATACAGATGGTAGTTCGTACGGCCCAGTACATCACTGGGGACAAGCTTCCTGCCATCCAGGACCTCTATACCAGGCGGTCTCAGAGGAAGGCCCTCAAAATTGTCAAAGACTCCAGCCACCCTAGTCATAGACTGTTCTCTCTGCTACCGCACGACAAGCGGTACCGGAGTGCCAAGTCTAGGTCCAAAAGACTTCTCAACAGCTTCTACCCTCAAGCCATAAGACTCCTGAACAGCTAATCATGGCTACCCGGACTATTTGCACTGCCCCCCCCACCCCCACCCCCGACCCCATCTTTTTACGCTGCTGCTACTCTGTTAATTATTTATGCTTAGTCACTTTAACTCTACCCACATGTACATATTACTTCAACTACCTCAACTAGCCGGTGCCACCGCACATTGACTCTGCACCGGTACCCCCCTGTATATATAGCCTCCCTACTGTTATTTTATTTTACTTCTGCTCTTTTTTTCTCAACACTTTTTTGTTGTTGTTTTATTTTACTTTCTTATTAAAAAATAAATGCACTGTTGGTTAAGGGATATAAGTAAGCATTTCACTGTAATGTCTACACCTGTTGTATTCGGCGCATGTGGCCAATAACATTTGATTTGATTTGATTTGAATCGTAGTCATTTGGATCAGACGTGTCCACTGGAGGCGAGAACAAACAAGCTTAACCAAGTCAAATCCCAGATCCACCAAAGTTCTTGTCAATTCCCTGACAGCCAAACAACGTGCAATGGAGTGTTCACTGCAGATAGCTTGGGTTTTGGGAAAACGCTCAACTTTTTCTGACACTGAGATGGTAAATTATTGCATGTGTGGAGTTCCTGACACCTTGCTTGAAGGGAAAATATAAAACTGATCCCACTGTTAGATTCCACAGCAATGAGAACTGATAAGTTAGCTGAAGTTTTGACTTAACAACTTGATGAGGCCACTCAAAATGCACCATGCATTTCATTAGCTGTGGATGATTCAAAAGAAAACACTGATAATGCCCAGCTTGATGACTTCACTGTTGGAATAGAACTGCTGCTGCTCATCCAGAACCTTCTTGGTCATAAATGTGACAAAGTTGTCAGAGGAAGAAAAACAGATCTTCAGATGGGTAGATGTTGCATCACTGCAAATGGAGTTGATTGAGCTGCAAGAAAATGTGGCTTTGAAGGAGTAGGCTAATGACTGTGACCCTGTCACTTTCTGGGGAAAGATGGTGCTTGCAGCTGATGGCTCACAAGTGTCTCAGAGTTGCTTGCACACCATTTGAGCCAAATTTCAAAGTATTGGCAGGAGATACTCAGCCCCCAGCTGTGCCCTGGACACCATATGTGAATTGATTGCCCCCCATTTATCCTCAGAGTTTGTACTGCTTGGTGACCTAAATTGGGATATGCTTAATACCCCAGCCATCCTACAATCCAAGCTAGATGCCCTCAACCTCACGCAAATGATCAACGAACCTACCAGGTACAACCCTAAATCCGTAAACATGGGTACCCTCATAGATATCATCCTGACTAACATACCCTCTAAATACACCTCAGCTGTCTTCAACCAGGATCTCAGCGATCACTGCCTTATTGCCTGCGTCCGTAACGGGTCCGCGGTCAAACGACCACCCCTCATCACTGTCAAACGCTCCCTAAAACACTTTAGCGAGGAGGCCTTCCTAATTGACCTGGCCCAGGTATCCTGGATGGATATAGATCTCATTCCGTCAGTAGAGGATGCCTGGTTGTTCCTTAAAAGTAATTTCCTCTCAATCTTAAATAAACATGCCCCATTCAACAAATACAGAACTAAGAACCGATATAGCCTCTGGTTCTCCTCAGACTTGACTGCCCTTGACCAGCACAAAAACATCCTGTGGCGTACAGCATTAGCATCAAATAGCCCCCGCGATATGCAACTTTTCAGGGAAGTTAGGAACCAATATACACAAGCAGTCAGGAAAGCAAAGGCTAACTTTTTCAAACAGAAATTTGCATCCTGTAGCACTAACTCCAAAAAGTTTTGGGACACTGTAAAGTCCATGGAGAATAAGAGCACTTCCTCCCAGCTGCCCACTGCACTGAGGCTAGGAAACACTATCACCACCGATAAATCTACAATAATCGAGAATTTCAACAAGCATTTTGCTACAGCTGGCCATGCTTTCCATCTGGCTACCACTAACCCGGACACCAACTCTGCACCCTCTGCTGCAACTTGCCCATGCCCCCCCCCCGCTTCTCCTTCACACAAATTCAGACAGCTGATGTTTTGAAAGCGCTGCAAAATCTGGACCCCTTCAAATCAGCTGGGCTAGACAATCTGGACCCTTTCTTTCTAAAACTAGCTGCCGAAATTGTCGCTACCCCTATTACTAGTCTGTTCAACCTCTCTTTCATAACGTCTGAGATCCCCAGAGATTGGAAAGCTGCCGCGGTCATCCCCCTCTTCAAAGGGGGTGACACTCTAGATCCAAATTGCTACAGACCTATATCCATCCTGCCCTGCCTTTCGAAAGTATTCGAAAGCCAAGTTAACAAACAGATCATCGACCATTTCGAATACCACCGTACCTTCTCCGCTATGCAATCCGGTTTCCGAGCTGGTCACGGGTGCACTTCAGCCACGCTCAAGGTCCTAAACGATATTATAACCGCGATTGATAATAGACAGTACTGTGCAGCCGTCTTCATCGACCTGGCCAAGGCTTTCGACTCTGTCAACCACCGCATTCTTATTGGCAGACTAAATAGCCTTGGTTTCTCAAATGACTGCCTCGCCTGGTTCACCAACTACTTCTCAGATAGAGTTCAGTGTGTCAAATCGGAGGACCTGTTGTCTGGACCTATGGCAGTCTCTATGGGGGTGCCACAGGGTTCAATTCTTGGGCCGACACTTTTCTCCGTGTATATCAATGATGTCGCTCATGCTGCTGGTGACTCTCAGATCCACCTCTACGCAGACGACACCATTTTGTATACATCTGGCCCTTCATTGGACACTGTGTTAACAAACCTCCAAACGAGCTTCAATGCCATACAACAATCCTTCAGTAGCCTCCAACTGCTCTTAAACACTAGTAAAACTAAATGCATGCTTTTCAATCGAACGCTGCTGGCACCCGCCCACACGACTAGAATCACAACTCTCGACGGGTCTGACCTAGAGTATGTGGACAACTACAAATACCTAGGTGTCTGGTTAGACTGTAAACTCAACTTCCAGACTCACATAAAGAATCTCCAATCCAAAGTTAAATCTAGAATCGGCTTCCTATTTCGCAACAAAGCCTCCTTCACTCATGCTGCCAAACATGCCCTCGTAAAACTGACTATCCTACCGATCCTTGACTTCGGCGATGTCATTTACAAAATAGCCTCCAACACTCTACTCAGCAAATTGGATGTAGTCTATCACAGTGCCATCCGTTTTGTCTCCAAAGCCCCATACACTACCCACCACTGTGACCTGTACGCTCTTGTTGGCTGGTCCTCACTACATGTTCGTCGTCAAACCCACTGGCTCCAGGCCATCTATAAATCACTGCTAGGCAAATCCCCGCCTTATCTTAGCTCATTGGTCACCATAGCAGCACCCACCCGTAGTCTGCGCTCCAGCAGGTATATCTCACTGGTCATTTCCAAAGCCAACACCTCCTTTGGCCGCCATTCCTTCCAGTTCTCTGCTGCCAATGACTGGAACGAATTGCAAAAATCTCTGAAGCTGGAGACTCTTATCTCCCTCAATAACTTTAAGCATCAGTTGTCAGAGCACCTTACCGATCACTGCACCTGTACACAGCCCATCTGAAATTAGCCCACCCAACTACCTCATCCCTATATTGTTATTTATTTTGCTCTTTTGCACCCCAGTATCTCTATTTGCACATAATCTCTTGCACATCTAGCATTCCAGTGTTAATACTATTGTAATTATTCTGCACTATAGCCTATTTATTGCCTTACCTCCATAACTTGCTTCATTTGCACACACTGTATATATATTTTCTGTTGTATTTCTGACTTTATGTTTTTTACCCCATATGTAACTCTGTGTTGTTTTTTATTGCACTACTTTGCTTTATCTTGGCCAGGTCGCAGTTGTAAATGAGAACCTGTTCTCAACTGGCTTACCTGGTTAAATAAAGGTTAAATAAAAAAATAAAAAACAAAAAGTGTAATTTCTCTCATTGATGCAAGGGCAAGGCCCAGAGTAAATTATACATGAATATTGCATGGCCCACAGTGACTTTCTGTGCCTTCCAATATTTTTTTTAAACTCTCCTTTGTTCTTGAGAAGAAAAAATATATATATATTTAATAATTCAAGGCCCATGTACAATGGTCTCATTTTATGTATTTACCAGTATTCTTAAAAAATGTATTTACCAGCATACACTCTTAAAAAAAAGGTTGTTGGGTGGTTCTTTGTCAGGGTTGAGGGTGATATGTGTAACCATTAATTTTTGTTGCATATCAGGAAGGGTTCTGTACTGCTGTGAATGTTATGAAGAAACATCCTGTTCTTTCCCTCTCCACCATGATTTCCTTTAATGCCATGAAATGCTACACTGTTAAAAATATACTGTACTGTATGGGACACTACAGGCTACTGGTTGCAGTAAAAGAAAGGTAAACAACAACAAGTTACTGACTTTTACATCTGAATGAAGGTGTTATTGCTATAAAAGGACAGTATGCTGCTGATTACTTGAGACAATACCTCACTTGGGATTTGAACTCACAAACTTTTGGTTACTAATGACCTGAATTTCCTGCTATGCCACCTGTGGGTATGTGTCTGTGGGTATGATTGAGACTGGCCATAGATTTAATGGCAAGAATACACACAGTGCCTTCGGGAAGTATTTAGACCCCTTGACTTTTTCCACATTTTGATACGTTACAGCCTTATTCTAAAATTGATTAAATATTTGTTGTTCCTCAGCAATCTACACACAATACCCCATAATGACGAAGAGAAAACTGGTTTTTAGAAATGTTTGCAAATGTATTAAAAAGAAAAATCTGGAAAACATTAATTACATAAGTATTCAGACCCTTTGCTACGAGACTCAAAATTGAGCTCTGGTGAATCCTGTTTCCATTGATCATCGTTGAGATGTTTCTACAACTTGACTGGATTCCACCTGTGGTAAATTCAATCGATTGGACATGATTTGGAAAGGCACGCACCTGTCTATATAAGGTCCCACAGTTGACAGTGCATGTCAGAGCAAAAACCAAGCCATGAGGTCGAAGGAGTTGTCCGTAGAGCTCCGAGACAGGATCGAGGCACAGATCTGGGGAAGGGTACCAAAAAATGTCTGCAGCATTGAAGGTCCCCAAGAACACAGTGGCCTCCATCATTCTTAAATAGAAGAAGTTTGGAACCACCAAGACTCTTGCTAGAGCTGGCCGCCTGGCCAAACTGAGCAATCGGGGGAGAAGGGCCTTGGTCAGGGGGATGACCAAGAACCTGATGGTCACTCTGACAGACCTCTAGAGTTCCTCTCTGGAGATGGGAGAACCTTCCAGAAGAACAACCATCTCTGCAGCACACCACCAATCAGGCCTTTATGGTAGAGTGGCCAGACAGAAACCACTCCTCAGTAAATGGCACATGACAGCCCACTTGGAGTTTGCCAAAAAGCACCTAAAGACTCTCAGACCATGAGAAACAAGATTCTCTGGTCTGATGAAACCAAGATTGAACTATTTGGCCTGAATGCCAAGCATCACATCTGGAGGAAACCTGGCACCATTCCTACGGTGAAGCATGGTGGTGTCAGCATCATGCTGTGGGGATGTTTTTCAGCGGCAGGGACTGGGAGACTAGTCAGGATTGAGGCAAAGATGAACGGAGCAAAGTGCAGAGATATCCTTGATGAAAACCTGCTCCAGATTAGTCAGGCCCTCAGACTGGGGCATAGGTTCACCTTCCAACAGGACAACGACCCAGCCAAGACAACGCAGGAGTGGCTTCATGACAAGTCTCTGAATGTCCTTGAGTGGCCCAGCCAGAGCCCGGACTTGAACCCGATCAAACACCTCTGGAGAGACCTGAAAATAGCTGTGCAGCGACGCTCCCCATCCAAGCTGACAAAGCTTGAGAGGATCTGCAGAGAAGAATGGGAGAAACTCCTCAAATATAGGTGTGCCCAGCTTGTAGCGTCATACCCAAGAAGACTCAATGCTGTAATCACTGCCAAAGGTGCTTCAACAAAGTACTGAGTAAAGGGTCTAAATACTTATGTAAATGTAATATTTCAGTTTTTTGTATTTTTAATAAATTAGCTTTTGCTTTATCATTATGGGGTATTGTGTGTAGATTGATGAGGAAACATTGTTTTAATCAATGTTAGAATAAGGCTGTTACGTAACAAAATGTGGAAAAAGTCAAGGAGTCTGAATACTTTCCGAGGCCACACTCAAAATTAGGGTAAGGTTAGCGTAGATGGTTGTTCCCTGGGGTACAAAAAGGTCAAAGGTACACATAAGGAACCTTCAGAGGTACACATAGGAACTCACATGATACTGGTCGGTTCCTTTTAGTGTACGTGTATATTATCTATAAATAAAACAAATTATTTGAACAACAGAGCAGAAAGTTTGGTTTCACATTAAACAATTTTTTTAATAGTGTGTTTTCAATAGGATTTGACCTCATACCCCTGAACGTTCCATAGTTCCCTACTCTACCTGCTTAGCTACTAGTCAGAAGAAAAGTTTTGTACAAAAAACTAAATATATTTGTACGGACGGTGTCCGGTAGAGGTCATTGTTTGAAAGCAGCTTTAAATTGAAGAAAGCACCGGAACCACAGAAAACACTGCTACTGCTACTGCTCTTTCTTCGTCTAACCATGTGTTCTCGCATAACCCGAGAACATCTGGTCAGCGTGGCGGTGGCACAGGAATCCTCATCTCTCCAAAATGGACATTCCCTCTTTTTCTCCTGACCCATCTGTCTATCTCCTCATTTGAATTCCATACTGTCACAGTCACTAGCCCATTCAAGCTTAACATCCTAGTCATTTATCGCCCTCCAGGTTCCCTTGGAGAGTTAATCAATGTGCTTGACGCCTTGATAAGTTCCTTTCCTGAGGATGGCTCACCCCTCACAGTTCTGGGTGACTTTAACCTCCCTACATCTGCCTTTGACTCATTTCTCTCTGCCTCCTTCTTTCCACTCCTTTCCTCTTTTGACCTCACCCTCTCACCCTCCCCCCCTACTCACAAGGCAGGCAATACGCTTGACCTCATCTTTACTAGATGCTGTTCTTCTACTAATCTCACTGCAACTCCACTCCAAGTCTCCGACCACTATTTTGTATCCTTTTCTCTCTCACTCCTCCAACCCTACTCACTCTACCCCTACTCAGATAGTAATGTGCCGTCGCAACCTTCGCTCTCTCTCTCCCGCTACTCTCTCCTCTTCCATCCTATCATCTCTTCCCTCTGCTAAATCCTTCTCCCTCCGATCTCCTGATTCTGCCTCCTCAACCCTCCTCTCCTCCCTTTCTGCATCTTTTGACTCTCTATGTCCCCTATCCTCTCGGCCGGCTCGGTCCTCCCCTCCTGCTCCGTGGCTTGACGACTCATTGCGAGCTCACAGAAGAGGGCTCCGGGCAGCCGAGCGGAAATGGAGGAAAACTAGACTCCCTGCGGACCTGTCATCTTTTCACTCCCTCCTCTCTACATTCTCTTCCTCTGTTTCCGCTGCTAAAGCCACTTTCTACCATTCTAAATTTCAAGCCTCTGCCTCTAACCCTAGGAAGCTCTTTGCCACCTTCTCCTCCCTGCTGAATCATCCTCCGCCTCCCCCTCCCTCCTCCCTCTCTGTGGATGACTTCGTCAACCATTTTGAAAAGAAGGTTGACGACATCCGATCCTCATTTATTAAGTCAAATGACACCGCTGGTCCTGCTCACACTGCCCTACCCTATGTTTTGACTTATTTCTCCCCTCTCTCTCCAGATGAAATCTTGCGACTTGTGATGGCCGGCCGCCCAACAACCTGCCCGCTTGTCCCTATCCCCTCCTCTCTTCTCCAGACCATTTCCGGAGACCTTCTCCCTTACCTCACCTCGCTCATCAACTCATCCATGACCACTGGCCATGTCCCTTCCGTCTTCAAGAGAGCGAGAGTTGCACCCCTCCTCAAAAAACCTACACTCGATCCCTCCGATGTCAACAACTACAGACCAGTATCCCTTCTTTCTTTTCTCTCCAAAACTCTTGAGCGTGCAGTCTCTAGCCAACTCTCCTGCTATCTCTCTCAGAATGACCTTCTTGATCCAAACCAGGCAGGTTTCAAGACTGGTCATTCAACTGAGACTGCTCTTCTCTGTGTCACGGAGGCTCTCCGCACTGCTAAAGCTAACTCTCTCTCCTCTGTTCTTATCCTTCTAGACCTATCCGCTGCCTTTGATACTGTGAACCATCAGATCCTCCTCTCCACCCTCTCCGAGTTGGGCATCTCTGGTGCTGCTCACTCTTGGATTGTGTCCTACCTGACAGGTCGCTCCTACCAGGTGGCGTGGCGAGAATCTGTCTCCGCACCACGTGCTCTCACCACTGGTGTCCCCCAGGGCTCAGTTCTAGGCCCTCTCCTATTCTCGCTATACACCAAGTCACTTGGCCCTGTCATATCCTCACATGGTCTCTACTATCATTGCTACACAGACTACACACAATTAATTTTCTCCTTTCCCCCTTCTGATAACCAGATGGTGAATCGCATCTCTGCATGTCTGGCAGACATATCAGTGTGGATGTCGGATCACCACCTCAAGCTGAACCTCGGGAAGACGGAGCTGCTCTTCCTCCCGGGGAAGGACTGCCCGCTCCATGATCTCGCCATCACGGTTGACAACTCCATTGTGTCCTCCTCCCAGAGTGCAAAGAGCCTTGGCGTGACCCTGGACAACACCCTGTCGTTCTCTGCAAACATCAAAGCGGTGACCGATCCTGCAGGTTCATGCTCTATAACATTCGCAGAGTACGACCCTAACTTACACAGAAAGCGGCACAGGTCCTAATCCAGGCACTTGCCATCTCCCATCTGGATTACTGCAACTCGCTGTTGGCTGGGCTCCCTGCCTGTGCCATTCAACCCCTACAACTTATCCAGAACACCGCAGCCCGTCTGGTGTTCGACCTTCCCAAGTTCTCTCATGTCACCCCGCTCCTCCGCACACTCCACTGGCTTCCAGTTGAGGCTCGCATCTACTACAAGACCATGGTGCTTGCCTACGGAGCTGTGAGGGGAACGGCACCTCCTTACCTTCAGGCTCTGATCAGACCCTACACCCACTTGCTATCATAAGTTGAATGCACCAATTTGTAAGTCGCTCTGGATAAGAGCGTCTGCTAAATGATGTAAATGTCAAATCAGTGGGATCTCGCATTTTGAAATAAACGGTTTGAAAAAGCATGTGATCAAACAAAGCTTTGGACATCATTGATGACATACTTCTGATAAAGTGATACACGCATACACACACTGCTTCGAAGTTAGCTGCTTAGTAATGTAGAATTCACAGCAACTTCCATGCAACTAACTTCCATTAAGTTACTGTGAAATACACAGTAAGCACTTAACAGTGCAGCTCTTTTACATCACACGCTCTTACAACAACTGTAACAATGATCATATTAAAAGATGTGTTCAACCTTTGATGACATAACCATCAACCACTTCAACTGGTACAACACTTCCACTAACGGTTGGCACATGGTCTAAACCATTAAGCCATGCCTCCAAATATGCTAATGAGCCCCCGCCAGCATATTGCCTTCACCTACATTTCAAAGTGCAGTGAAAGTAAGGTAAATAACAAGTCATTTTACAACAATAACACCTACATTTTGCTGTAACTCAGTAGCCGATAACTTACTGTGAAATTACAGGTAATTCTTAACAGTGTGTGCCATAAGCACATCTAAATTATTTGATAAGTATAACTGTAGAACCTGTCATTGGTTCTGCCTGGAACCAGAGGGTTCTTCACGATAGGGTTCTAAATGGTTTCGGTACCTAGAGCGACAAATAAAGGGTTTTACATGGTACCCAAAAGGGTTCCCCCATAGGGACAAATGACAATGTCTATTGGTTCTAATCTTTTAACAATCTTTATCACACCCTCAGATCCAGTTGCTGGCAAATGAGAGGTTGTGAGTTCAAATCCCAAGTGAGGTTTACTCCCAAGTAATCTCAATTTTGCTGGTCTGCAAAACCACTCCCATCATTATCATATTTCCCAGCTTGATCTACTGCAGTTTGATTTTTAGAATTGTTTGTTTCAATATCTGTGTTTTTGCATGTATATTGATTTTTAAAAATCTAAACTAATCCAATCTGTTAGTTGAACGTTTTGCACCCATTACTGAAATGGTTGTTCCAGTTTAGATAGTCTCATTTACTCATCTTTCTAACTCTGGCAGTCATTCTGAATGCAGATTGTAGGAATCCACTTTGTCTGGATTCCAACAGGAATTAAACATCACTTTGCAAGCAATTGTAATGTAACTTGGTACTGGTTTTGCTTTAGCGTATGCTGGTCACCAGTGTCCAAAACACAGCGAAGGCTGGTCACCAGCAAAAATACAATGAATGTTGGTCTGTAAGCGCAAACACAATGAAGGCTGGTCTTTCAGCAAAAACACAACGAAGGCAGGTTACCAGCAAAAACACAACAAAGGCTGGTCACCAGCAAAAACACAACAAAGGCTGATCACCAGCAAAAACACAACGAAGGCTGGTCACCAGCGAAAACACAACGAAGGCTGGTCACCAGCGAAAACAACAAAGGCTGGTCACCAGCAAAAACACAACGAAGGCTGGTCACCAGCGAAAACAACAAAGGCTGGTCACCAGCAAAAACAGAACAAAGGCTGGTCAGACAAGCTTGACCATCTAGACCATGCTCGTCTGCCAGCACAACCTGCTAGAACATGCTGGTCGGCCAGCAGAACCAGCTAGGCCATGCTGGTTAGACCAGCTTGACCTGCATCTGACCAGCATTGACCAGCATGGACAAGCATGGACCAGATTAAAATGTATGCTGGTCTATGCTGTTTTTTTCAGCAGGGTAGCTTCAGATCCTGCTTTGTGATACACCCCCCTGGGTTACATGCACGCAAACACACACAGTATCCAGTATCAACCTGTGACAATCATACTGCACTACACAGAAACATTATTGTTTTACTATCCCTGGTAGTTTGAATAGACTTAGAATATGATGCTATATGAATTATTCAATATTTATTCAATATAAGTCAATTCAATATGCGTGATTGCATGATTCAACATAAGTAATTGGATGTAATATGAGTTAATTGAACACAAGTTTACTCATTATGATTCTTTCTCCCCCAGATCAACAATGCAGGGTGTATGGTAAACCAGAGTGAGCTGACAGAAAAAGATGTGGAGAAGAACCCAAGGGCAGTAGTCACATCTCATTGGAAACAATGCACAACACTTCCTTGCATAGGTTGATGTGTTTACACACAATGTTCTTCCTCATCATTACTCTTCACTTGGTTAGGTACATTCATCCTAACCACAGCGTTGATACCAGCCCTGAAACAGGAACAAGACCCACGAGTGATGAGTAATGTCATGCCTTATACAAATGACATTGGCCCAATACTGAACATAGCCACATCAATGAAACACCTTGGAAATTAAAAAGTTAGAAAAGTTGTTATTGTATGGCCTTTCCCCCATTAGTTCTGTGTTATTGTGCTTGTATTAACACCTTATTCACCAGCAGGGGAACTAGTGTGTCTGAACAAATGCATCCAAGGAATCTATTACATCTTACAAAACAACAAGAAAAGGACATGTCCCATCTGTCTATAACAGTCTAACAGCACAGATTGTCATAGTTCATCTCACTCTGGGGAAGTAGATAAAGGGTCTCATTGCCAAAATCCCGAAGTATCCCTTTAAGTTCAAGGTCAGAATATGCATAGAGAGAAAAATGCATGAAAAGGGAATTGTGTTCCATTTATGCGCTTAACTTGGGTCGGAATTCCCCCCAGGTGAACCATGCCTTTGCGACATCATATTGTGTTGTGTGTTCATATGAGAAGGGTGATGTCAGTGTTGCTGTAGGTGGGTGTGGTGGTGGAATCAGGCGCAGGACGCAGAAAGTAAGTCCAAAAGACTTTAGTGGTTTGCACAAAACACAAGCACGAAATAAATGCCCTGAGGCGAGAACTCCGCACGCAGGCGAAAATAAAACGGGCGCACTACACATGTGCGACAAAATACTCCAATACAATGGAGAACAGCTCAACCGAGCAAAATGTATATACACTAGCAAAACGCACGACAGTGAAAACAATCACACATAACACTAGACAAACCCAACGAGAACTTATAGGACACTAATGACACTAAACGATAACAGGTGTACAATACCAGACCAGACCAAACGAACATGAAACATACAACGGTGGCAGCTAGTATTCCAGAGACGACGAACGCCGAAGCCTGCCCGAGCAAGGAAGAGAGGCAGCCTCG
This sequence comes from Coregonus lavaretus, assembly GCF_964263955.1. Lineage (NCBI taxonomy): Eukaryota > Metazoa > Chordata > Actinopteri > Salmoniformes > Salmonidae > Coregonus > Coregonus lavaretus. The sequence continues at coordinate 20,779,501 of NC_139992.1, forward strand.
GCCGAAACCGTGACAGTACCCCCCCCCCTTGACGCGCGGCTCCAGACGTGCGCCGACTCCAGCCTCGGGGACGACCAGGAGGACGCGGAGCAGGGTGCGTCGGGTGACCACATTGGAATTCCGTCAGGAGAGACGGGTCCAAAATGTCTCTCCTCGGCACCCAGCACCACTCCTCCGGGCCGTACCCCTCCCACTCCACTAGATATTGGAGACCCCCCATCCGACGTCTCGAATCCAAGATGGACCGCACGGAGTACGCCGGTGCCCCCTCGATGTCCAATGGGGGCGGAGGAGTCTCCCTGATCTCATTTTCTTGGAGTGGGCCAGCTACCACCGGCCTGAGAAGAGACACATGGAACGAGGGGTTAATACTTTTATACTCAACAGGTAGTTGTAATCTGTAACACACCTCGTTCAATCTTCTCAGGACTTTAAATGGCCCTACAAACCGCCAACCCAGTTTCCGACAGGGCAGGCGGAGGGGCAGGTTTCTGGTAGAGAGCCAGACTCGATCACCAGGTGCGTACACCGGTCCCTCACTGCGGTGGAGATCGGCGCTCGCTTTTTGACGACGGAGGGCCCGCTGCAGGTGGACGTGTGCAGCGTTCCATGTCTCCTCCGACCGCCGCACCCACTCATCCACCGCAGGAGCCTCGATCTGGCTCTGCTGCCAAGGTGCCAGAACCGGCTGGTAACCTAACACACATTGGAAAGGGGTTAGGTTAGTGGAGGAATGGCGTAGGGAATTCTGGGCCATTTCGGCCCAGGGAACGTACCTTGCCCACTCCTCCGGCCGGTCCTGGCAGTATGTTCTAAGAAACCTACCCACATCCTGGTTCACACGTTCCACCTGCCCATTACTCTCCGGGTGGTAACCCGAGGTGAGGCTCACCGAGACCCCCAACCGCTCCATAAAAGCTCTCCAGACTCTGGAGGTAAATTGGGGACCTCGATCAGACACAATATCCTCGGGTACCCCGTAGTGCCGGAACACATGGGTGAATAGCGCTTCGGCGGTCTGCAGGGCAGTAGGAAGGCCCGGCATAGGGAGCAAACGACAGGCCTTAGAGAACCGGTCCACAACGACCAGTATAGTGGTATTCCCCTGTGAAGGAGGAAGAACAGTGATGAAATCCACAGAGAGGTGAGACCATGGTCGTTGTGGAACGGGCAGGGGTAGTAACTTACCCCTAGGCAGATGTCTAGGCGCCTTACACTGGGCGCACACCGAGCAGGAGGACACATAAACCCTCACATCCCTCGCCAACGTGGGCCACCAGTACTTAGCACTAAGACAGTGCACTGTCCGGCCGATACCAGGGTGTCCAGAGGAGGGTGACTTGTGAGCCCAATAGATCAATCGATCCCGAACCTCGAGCGGAACGTACTTCCGACCCTCCGGGCATTGAGGTGGACTAGGGTCGGTGCGTAACGCCCGCTCGAGTTCAGCATCGACCTCCCACACTACCGGTGCCACCAGACAAGACTCCGGCAGTATGGGAGTGGGCTCCACGGACCTCTCCTCCGTGTCATACCGCCGAGACAGTGCATCTGCCTTACCGTTCTGTGACCCAGGGATGTACGTGATCTTAAATACGAACCGGGTCAAAAACATATTCCACCGCGCCTGGCGAGGGTTCAGTCTCCTCGCTGCCCGGATGCACTCCAGGTTACGGTGGTCCGTCAAAATGAGGAAAAGGTGTTGAGCCCCCTCAAGCCAGTGCCTCCACACCTTTAGGGCCTGTACCACGGCTAACAGCTCCCTGTCCCCTACGTCATAATTTCGCTCCGCCGGACTGAGCTTCTTGGAATAAAAAGCACAGGGGCAGAGTTTAGGTGGCGCGCCGGACCGTTGCGAAAGCACGGCTCCTATACCGGCCTCTGACGCGTCCACCTCTACCTGAAATGGTAAAGAGGGATCCGGATGCGCCAGCACCGGGGCCGAGGTAAACAGGTCCTTCAGCCTCCCAAACGCCCTGTCCGCCTCGGCTGACCACTGCAGACGCACCGGACCCCCCTTCAGAAGAGACGTTATGGGAGCTGCCACCTGTCCAAAACCCCGGATAAACCTCCGGTAGTAATTCGCAAACCCCAAAAACTGCTGCACCTCCTTCACAGTGGTTGGCGTTTGCCAATTACGCACGGCTGACACCCGGTCTACCTCCATCTTCACCCCTGACGCAGACAACTGATAACCCAAAAAGGAGACCGATTCCTGGAAAAACAGACACTTCTCTGCCTTAACATACAGGTCGTGCTCCAACAGCCTCCGCAACACTCGGCGCACCATGGCCACATGCTCGACTCGGGTAGACGAGTACACGAGAATGTCATCTATGTACACGACCACCCCCTGCCCCTGCATGTCCCTGAAGATCTCATCCACGAATGATTGGAAAACTGAAGGAGCGTTCATCAACCCGTATGGCATGACAAGATACTCGTAATGGCCCGAGGTGGTACTAAAGGCTGTCTTCCATTCATCGCCCCCCCTAATGCGCACCAAGTTGTACGCGCTCCTGAGATCTAATTTAGTGAAGAAACGCGCCCCGTGCAATGACTCCGTCATGGTCGCAATCAGCGGGAGAGGATAACTGTACTTCACCGTGATCTGATTGAGACCACGGTAATCTATGCACGGGCGTAACCCACCATCCTTTTTCTTCACAAAAAAGAAACTCGAGGACGCTGGGGAAGTGGAGGGCCGTATGTATCCTTGTCTCAGAGATTAATCTATGTAAGTCTCCATAGCTCTCTTCTCCTCCTGAGACAGAGGATACACATGGCTCCGTGGGAGCGCAGCTCCTGCCTGGAGGTCTATCGCACAATCTCCCTGCCTATGGGGAGGCAACTGCGTCGCCCTCGACTTACTGAACACAATAGCCAAATCCCCATACTCAGGGGGAACGTGCAGTGCGGGCACCTGGTTTGGACTCTCCACCGAGGTAGCCCCTACGGAAACGCCTAAACATCGACCCACACACTGGGCAGACCACTCCATCAGAGCCCTCTCCTGCCACGAAATAGACGGGTTATGGGTACTCAACCAGGGCATGCCCAGCACCACCGGATACGCAGGCGAGTCGATCAGAAATAGCTGGATCATCTCCTGATGACCCCCCTGCGCACACATCCTAAGTGGCGCCGTGACCTCCCTGATCAAGCCCGCACCCAACGGACGGCTATCTAGGGCATGAACGGGGAAGGGGACGTCAACAGGGAGAAGGGGAATCCCTAAGGCTAAACAAAATCTCTTATCAACAAAATTCCCAGCCGCGCCTGAATCTACCAGCGCCTTATGCTGGGAATGAGGTGCGACCTGTGGAAAACGCACAGGTATACAAAAGTGCGCAACAGAGAGCTCTGGGTGAGTGGGGCGCCTACTCACCTGGAAGGGCTCCCCAGTGCGGGGCCTGTTGTCTTCTCCCCTAGGAGGCCATCCCCAGCACCTAGCCGCGGTGTGTCCTCCCCGACCACAGTTGGTGCAGGAGATGGACCCCCTCGTACTCCGACCCTTCCTCTCTCTAGCGCCAGCGCCCCCGAGCTCCATGGGGCACGGCTCGGAGGCGCTGGAGGGTGAAATGGACGGACCCCCCTCGGGACGTCCGCGGGTAGCTAGCAGGGTATCCAGCCTGATGGACATGTCGACTAACTGGTCGAACGAGAGGCTGGTGTCCCGACAGGCCAGCTCCCTACGGACGTCCTCACGTAGACTACAGCGGTAGTGATCAATGAGGGCCCGTTCATTCCACCCTGCATCCGCCGCTAGAGTACGGAATTCCAAAGCGAACTCCTGGGCACTCCTTCTCCCCTGCCGGAGGCAGAACAGACGCTCCCCCGCCGCTTTCCCCTCCGGGGGATGGTCAAACACCGCCCTGAAGCGGCGGGAGAACTCGTCGTACGTGATGGTGGTAGCGTCTATTCTCCTCCACTCGGTGTTGGCCCATTCTAACGCTTTGCCGGAAAGGCAGGAGATCAGGGCGGACACGCTCTTGTGCCCCGAGGGCGCCGGGTGCATGGTGGCCAGGTAAAGCTCCACCTGGAGAAGGAAGCCCTGACACCCGGCAGCGGTCCCATCGTAGGCCCTCGGGAGCGAGAGTCGAACTCCTCTGGGTTCCGGAGCGGGAATGGGCTGGCTTGCCGATGGTGAGGGCAGGGAAGATGGCGTTGGGGGTGTCCCTCGGGTCTCCCATCGTTGGAGGGTGGTGATCACCTCCTGCAGTGCTGCCCCCATCCGCAGGATCTGGTCATTCTGCTCCCGGACCCTGTCCTCCAACGTCTCCTGTGCTGCTGCGGCTCCTGCTGATTCCATTCGAGCAGGTGTGTGATTCTGTCAGTGTTGCTGTAGGTGGGTGTGGTGGTGGAATCAGGCGCAGGACGCAGAAAGTAAGTCCAAAAGACTTTAGTGGTTTGCACAAAACACAAGCACGAAATAAATGCCCTGAGGCGAGAACTCCGCACGCAGGCAAAAATAAAACGGGCGCACTACACATGTGCGACAAAATACTCCAATACAATGGAGAACAGCTCAACCGAGCAAAATGTATATACACTAGCAAAACGCACGACAGTGAAAACAATCACACACAACACTAGACACACCCAACGAGAACTTATAGGACACTAATGACACTAAACGATAACAGGTGTACAAAACCAGACCAGACCAAACGAACATGAAACATACAACGGTGGCAGCTAGTATTCCGGAGACGACGAACGCCGAAGCCTGCCCGAGCAAGGAAGAGAGGCAGCCTCGGCCGAAACCGTGACAGGTGACATATTGTTGTCTTGTTTCTCTGGATTAAGTCTCCAATGATGCTGTACCATTGTCATGACAGCACTCATTCTGCTTTATCATTGGCGCCCTAGATCGAATCGCTCTGGCAACACACCCAGATGACCCAATACTATTATAGGTGTTTAATGAGCCGAACACCACATCCTCACCTCACCTTATTTTAGAGGTGCACATGGTCAACGCATAGCCCTCTGTAATAGTTTTGTGTAAATGGTTGACTCAGTCTTTACAGGTTCATCTCACATCTACATTTCAGATTTAATTTATTATTCTGTTTGACTGGCTCTAGTTATTGACACAAAGAGGGAAATAGCCCACAAAAGTGTATGTTCAGAGGAGCTAGTGCCTCTCAAAACAGAAACTGCAGTCCGGCCCTCCGAAAAGACTCTTAACAACTGTTCTCAAGAGTTTTATTTCATTTTAGGGAGGCAGGTAGCATAGCGGTTAGAGAAGCGAGCCAGTAACCGGAAGGTTGCAAGTTCTAATTCTGTGTCTGAGATAATGAATCTGGTGAGAAGTGAGCTGGCAACCGGAGGGTTACTTGTATCAATGCCATTGCCTGCTGTTGTACCCTTGAGCAGAGCACTTAACCCCCAAAAACAACTGCTACACGGGTGCCCAGTGTGGCAACCCCCTGCTCCAATCTCTTCCAGAGGGGTTGGGATAAACGCTTGTCTTTCTCGGGAATTCTGCGTTGTTCACATCCATCCACACACTTCTGGGAAGTGTAGATCTGATTGGAAGTGACCTTTTAGAGTATGCTATTGGCCAACAACTCAACAAACAGTTCCTGCTCTCCTTAAGTTCTTGTGGAAAATAATCACTATACTTTATTAAAAATCAAAATTCTTCCACAGTTTTTGTAGAATCAATAATGACTTTATTACAATTTCAACAAAGCCAGGCTAATCTGCAGATTAGGCCCCCCTTTCTCTTTTTCCTCCCCATCTATATAGTCCCATTCTCATCCCTTCTAGCTCAAAACCCCTCCTTCTTCAGTTTCCCGCTCTTTATTGCTCCAACCACTTCCTTTGTCTGTGATGGCGGCTAAATTCGACTTTAATTCAGTTCAGAATCAATATTAATACAATCAATCAATCCCTTATCTTACAAAAACACTAATGTTTAGTTTAAACTCTGTACATCCCCAGCTCTCAGAACCTTTGTTTGAGGAGAGATGCATTAGGCCACAGTCTGGTTTCAGTCTCTGATAAGGTAGGACAGCCATGGATTTAAGTAAGAGCGAGCAATTCGACCCTAGGTCAGATTCCCACTTCACCCACACACACACAGTGAAATGACCCAATTACGTTCTTTGCCTAGCAACAAAGAATTCTAACTCTATGTTCGTGATTAACCCAGTTTTATCTCATAGTCCACTAAAAAATCTCCCTCAAAGTGAGGTACACTCTGTCACGTTCGTTGAAGGACGGACCAAGGCGCAGCGTGATATGCATACATGTTTATTTTACTAAATAAACACACGACAAAACAATAAACCAACGACACGTGAAGTCCTAAGGTAACACACAACAAACCTTACACGGAACAAGATCCCACAACCCACTAGTGCCAATATGCTGCCTAAGTATGGTCCCCAATCAGAGACAACAAACGACAGCTGCCTCTGATTGGGAACCACACCGGCCAACATAGAACCATACATACTAGATCGTACAACATAGAACATACACAACAAAGAATATACACACCCTGACTCAACATATAAGAGTCCCCTGAGTCAGGGCGTGACTCTCTCTCTCTCTCGCTCCCTCTCCTCCCCATGGCTTAGGCCATGGATTCTCTCTCACATATTGTGTATTTCTGTATAAAAAATGGCACACCTGAAGTTCCCTTGGGGAAAATGCAGTGCATTCAATTGAATTGTTGCCCCACCAACATTTATCCTATTTACTGAGTCACATTATAATAGCAGTGGAACAATAGCAGTGGGATGAGTCATTCAAACAGGTTGCTGAAAGTGTTATGAAAGGGCAATTTCTACAGTAGCTATTCCTTCAGGTCCTAGAATAATTACTTTGGTATTTGATGTTCATTTGGATGTAAAACTGAACTTACAATATCTGGTCAATATGTAAGCAGCCACAGGAAGACACATCCACAATAACAAAAAAATCGCTCTCTCTCTTAACCCACATGGATAACTGTTGTGGCAAATTTGTCCTTATACTGATCAAAGACCCAAAGTATTTCAGAGTTTTTGTTGAATTAATATAGACTTTATTACATAAGCAATAGAGCCGAGGTGGTTTGCAAAGCATCTCCCTTCCACCTCTCAGCTCTCAGTTTATATAGTCATTTTACATACATTTACCCCTCCCTCTTAGGTTCCACCACCACTGTCTCCAGTTTCCACCTCTTGACCGCTCCGCCCACTTCCTTAGTTTATGATAGTGGCTAAATCTGACTTCTCTTCCTATGTATTCAGTTTCGAAACAATGATGGTGTGACCAATCAAGCTTTGTCATGCAGAAATAACAGCCCTGTCAAGTAAAAATAATCATGTTCAGTTTGAACTTTGTTCAACCCTGGCTCATCCTGGCTTGACCTGGAGATTGATTGTGGACATGTTAGGTCCACAATCAATCTCTCAAACATACCCAAGCCTAACCCCTCTGTCCCACCCCGTCACACTGTAATTTAATCAGGAAGACGCTCAAGGAGCGACAAAGGGTTCAGCCTGGTTTCAGTCACTTATAAGATAAGACAACCGAAGACAGGTCAGATGACCAGAGAACAAACACATAAACCCAGTGAGAAAAACCAATTACGTTCTTGCCTAGAAACAGAGATGTATCAATGTTTAACCCTGGCTCCGTGTTTGTTGATTAACCATGTCTATCCCATAGTCCACTGAAAAATCCTCATCATATGGTTAAAAACTAACAGAGCCCTTTCCTGGCTCTGTTTCACATTTCCCTGAGCTATTTCCTTGCTCTGTTTCAGGCCTCTTCTTGTCATGTTGTGATTAACTATTTAACCATACATTGTTAGCTTGTCATGATGTAATTAACTATGCTTACTATGCTTAACTGGAAAATCCCCATCATTGGGACTTAATAGTCCTATATAAATAAATCCAAATACTTCAAATGTATTTAGTGATTAATATATGATTACTGTGACATAAAAATCAACATGTTCATGATATAAGGCACAATCCTTGCATTAACATTATATTTTTCAAACAGTAAGATTAAAAAGTTTCTACTCGAAATAAACCATGTGTGTGTATCCTAACACATTAAAACTAACGTAGCGTTGTTTTAACCATAATATCTATTTAAGGCAGTTATCTTGCGATGGTATACGCAATACCAGGGCATGTTGAGAATAATGTCAACATCTTTAGCTCACATAACTTCTTTACCCATTACACAAGTAGTATAACAATCAAAATAATCAATATCAATATCTAATACATTAATTGCAGTGTCAACATCTTTAGTTGTTAACATATTAATAACTTACTCAAATCAATCAGTCAGTTTACTTAGCACCCATTGACACTGGCAGAATGTACATTTATATTAACATACAGTATAATTATCCATAATTCTAGCATTAGCTTCCTCATAAGGAGAATAACTACAGATCAGTATCTCAATGCATTCTTAGTCTAAATTACTACAAATTTAGCAGTGTGTAGACCTCCTTAGTCAACCTGATACCCCAAATAACAACCCCTTCCTTCCCCGGCACTCATTCTTCTGGCGTCTCTTCATTATGTTCTTCAGATAGCTTCATAGTTCAACTTGGATTGCCCATGACAATGTCCCAATTTCAATGTCTCACCTGCGCCGCCACCACCTCTTCCCCCATTATGTTTTGTCCATTTGCCAACCAGTATACCAGCATCATGAGAGATGTTGTATTTGAACAGATCTTTCTTCATGCCCACTCCACATGGACTCCTCTCACAAAGGCATGAGAGAAAAGGCAGCTGATAGCTTCGATTGGATGCTGGTTCTGATTCAGGTCTCTTGGTAGAAGTGGTGCTGGACAGGACCCTATTCAACGCCTTTGTTGCTCCTCTTCAGCTGGTTAGAGTTTTTTTTAAATTGAGGTTCACACCGTTCTTGACTGAATTATCCCTGCTATGCATCAAGACACCATTTGTAGAAACCCCGAGAGAGGACAGATCATAATAGTTTAGTTGAGTTCATTTCCAATCCAAGAAATCCATATAAACACTGACTACATTACCAATTATTATGTTTTACCAATTATTCTTAATACCAATTTCTAATATACTCCCCTTATCACCCTGTCGACTTCACCGCAGAGTCACAGGATCAGCAAGTTAGATCTCAATTTCTGTTAGGGGAACTAGACAAAGACAGAGAAATCACTGGTGGGGAAGTCAGGTGCGTCTTGAATGTCTGGAAGATCTTGAAATTCTTGGAGGTCTTGTATGGTCTTGTATGATCTTGGATGTCTTGGATGTTCTTGAAGGTCTGTCCCACCGCCGAGGGAATCAGCCAGAGCACGTAGCTCATCAGTAGCATTCCCATTGCCATCCTCCCCCATCTCCTGATTCTGGCCAGCTCCAGCATCCTCAGCTCCCTCATCTCTAGGTCGTCGGTTTCCTCGTGGTACACTGGTGCAGTGGTTTAGATGATACCAGGTCAAGCTCCCCTCTATCCATACAGCTGTCGGTGCAGCCTGGGTGACGATGTATGGTCTCTTTGGCTCGGGACCTTCTTCCGTCGCTAGGGTCTCAGGATCAGGCAGTCCCTCTCAATCCATCGACATTGGTCTGCGAAGAGTGTCCTTCTGGCAGCGTACCAATAGGGAAGCTCAGAGTCACTACTGCAAAGACACACAGACACCGACAGACACAAAAGAAAACAATGCTACCCAATGGTGGGGCCATCTTCCTCTTCTGGGGTTTGAACTCTCCTACAGTGGGACACATGGATCCAGGTATCTGTCTCTGCCACTTTTACCGTCATCGAGGTAGTCAGCAACACCTGGCATGGGCCCCTCCACCTAGGGTCTTTCCAGCTCTTTCTTCTGTAGTCTTTTACCGCCACAAAGTCTCCAGGGCGCATACAATGCTCAGATTCTCCTGCTAGGTTGGGCAGAGAAGCCTTCACCTGTGGGAAGAAAGTATTAAGAACATTGTTTGGTGAGACACAGCATGCTACTGTACCATGTCTTCTCATCTGTCAGGAGAAGCCCTGAGATTAGGAAGTGCACATTCTTGCAGCTTGTTGTATTCCACCAGTTTCAGAGACAGGCCCCCTTTGTACTTTGTCTCCTGCCACAAATACATTTGCACATAAAACATTCCATCTAACCCATAACACATTAATTACTACTGCTCATATTCTTAATACAATTTGCATATTTACCAAAAGGCCCCAGGGGACCAGTTATTCTCCCCTTTGGACACAGGACTCACATCGTGATTCATGTGTTTAAATTTTTTTTAACAACAACATTGCCTGTTAAACCAAAATAATGAATGAAATTAGAATGACAACCTTTGATAATATCTTAACTTAATTGTATCCCATAAGGTAATTCAGGGAAATAGTAAAATTGACAAATTTCCCTCATTCAAGGCTAGTGCTCTGTCTCTGTCCTTGTCATGGTCTGAATCACAAATATGGCTATGAACTATAAACTCCTTCATAATTAACAGTGTTTACATATTACTGTCACACCCTGGCTCTGGGACTCTATATGTTGAGCCAGGGTGTGTTCATTCTATGTGTTGAAGTTCTATGTTGGCCTGAGGGACTCCCAATCAGAGGCAACGAGTGTCAGCTGTCGTTGGTTGTCTCTGATTGGGAGCCATATTTAAACTGTCTGTTTTCCTTTTGTGTTTGTGGGATCTTGTTCTAGTTGGTTTGTGTTAGACCGTTGACTGTCACGTTATCGTTTTGTTGTTTTGATCGTGTATCACCTATAATAAATATGTTCGCATTCAACGCTGCGCCTTGGTCCTCCTCTCTTACCGACGATCGTGACAGAAGATCCCACCAAAACTGGGTCAAGCAGCGTGATGAGGAGAGAGGTTGGAATTGGGAGCGGTGGAGTGAGAGTTGGGCGAGAACCATGGAGGCCTGGTCCATGGGGGAGAGACAAGCCCAGAAAATGTTTAGGGGGGGGCTCACGCCGTGGACGACGGGGCAGCAGGAGTACGGGATAGAGTGGTTCAGAGGGTTGGCAGAGGAGGCCGCCAGGTTACGGGAGTTACTGGACACCAGGGGGAAGGAGAATGTAGAGGCACGGCGAGAGGTACTGGGGTGTGTTGCCAGTCCGGTCCGGCCCGTTCCTGATCCCCGCGTAGGGCCAGTGGCGTGTGTCCCCAGTACGGTCCGGCCTGTTCCTGCCTCTCGCACCGAGCCTGTGGTGCGCGTCGCCAGCCCGGTCCGGCCTGTTCCTGTCCCTCGCACCAAGCCTGTGGTGCGCGTCGCTAGCCCGGTTCGGCCTGTTCCTGCCCCTCGCACCAAGCCTACGGTGCGCGTCGCCAGCCCGGTTCGGCCTGTTCCTGCCACTCGCACCAAGCCAGGGGTGCGCCTCGTCAGCCCGGTCCGGTCCTTTCCTGCCTCACGCATCAAGCCAGGGGTGCGCGTCGTCAGTCAGGCACAACCCATGCCTGGGTCAACGGTGCCTAATCAGGTACCGGTCAACTGCTCCACCACGGAGCTGAAGCTAACCGCTCCTGCTACGTCCAGTTCAGCTCCAGTCAGCGGGGCCAGACCGGACCAGGGGCGCTATGGGGGGTTTATTGGAGGGTGGTGGGCAAGCCCGGAGCCAGAACTGCCGCCGAGGAGGAATGCCCACCCAGCCCTCCCCTGTTTTGCTCTGGTTGAGGCGCGGTCGCAGTCCGCGCCTTTAGGGGGGGGTACTGTCACACCCTGGCTCTGGGACTCTATATGTTGAGCCAGGGTGTGTTCATTCTATGTGTTGAAGTTCTATGTTGGCCTGAGTGACTCCCAATCAGAGGCAACGAGTGTCAGCTGTCGTTGGTTGTCTCTGATTGGGAGCCATATTTAAACTGTCTGTTTTCCTTTTGTGTTTGTGGGATCTTGTTCTAGTTGGTTTGTGTTAGACCGTTGACTGTCACGTTATCGTTTTGTTGTTTTGATCGTGTATCACCTATAATAAATATGTTCGCATTCAACGCTGCGCCTTGGTCCTCCTCTCTTACCGACGATCGTGACAATTACATTTAAATCTCACTCAATGTTTTAGAGTCTCTAGTGAGGGTGATCAGGCCTCACCAGAAAGTCAGGACAGAGGACAGAGGACAGAGGTCATTCAAATCCTTCAAATAAGTGTTTCATTCTATAGTAGACTAATCATTAACAACAGTCAAAACATTTCATAAATTTCGTATCCCAAGTGTACAGTAAGTCCTTAGTACAGTTCTTTCAAAATAAATCACGTGTTTACTTAAAACTCACTCAGAAAATAAAACCCTCCGAAAATTCCATGTGTGTGCCCCTTTTAAGATATATCATTTCTAACCTGTGAAAATCCCCTAAAACAAAAATAAAAAACCCTATACAACTAACATTTCATAATAGGTGGGTTGTTTGTGGTTATTTGAAAACCATATAGTAAAAAACTTACAGAAATGGCCAGGCTTTATTTAATTGGGTATCTCCCTCTTATGACCTAATCCGGATATCTTCATACTTATCAAAATGCCGAATGTAACTAACATCTCGCCCATAACAATTCACTACAACACAGAACCCTCAAATTCACACCCTTCAGCGTTTGTTTAAATGCAGCGTGATACAACGTTTGACTATTTGTAACCATCATTCGTGCTGTCACCCATGCATACTGCCAATTTTAATGTCACCTTTTAGAATCCACTGTCTTTGACTCTTGCAAGGATTCTCCAACCCCACTAAATGTAATACTTTTTCCTGTCATAAATATAGTCAATTTCTCAGCATAAGGAATCAGTGATATTTGATCCCAAGCATTTATTCAAAGGTTGTTTGAGACGTGGTCTCCTACATCTCCCTTAACATATTGTAATACTGTAGGGAACTTCCATCAATCCTGGAAGAAATAATCCTACTCAAGACACATCAGATAATACTGTGTTTAATTAAGGGGAAAAGACACCTTATAAAATAAACAAACCCATAACCCCTTTCGGTAATCTAATCACCGCAACCTGTTGCATTGATTTTGTCAAAAATATAAACCTGTTGATTAACAAATCTTCAAAAAGTTGATGCTGCCCCATCAGCATAATAGTCCAAACTACCTGCCATTCACTGTTCCACGTAATAGAAATAGATTATCGTTTTAGAATTAATTAACTGTTTGCATAAATTACTGGTGTTACGCAAACTATAGAATTTAGTATTAATAATTCGAATTTGTCAAATAACTTTTCAGATTCACCTATTCAGACCTCTGCTTCAAATATCCCACTGTTTACCTTACATCTCTATATGGCCCAGCGAGCACAACTCTCTTTCACCCGCGGACTAAATCATGGCATTAGTAAAGTCTATCCTCAAACCACCAATAACTAATAACCTATTTAGATTCACATTACTAGAAGGCATTATTTTAATCCCAGTCTACTCAAACAATTCAATTCGACATTTCTCATCTCCCAATTAACCTACTTTCTTTTTAACCCAGAACATTTTCAAAATGTCTCTCTCTTTCCCTCTCTTCTTCCTTCTCTTTTCCCCTTTCTCTCCTGCTCTATAGTTCTTTATTATGGTATCTATTTCCTCACACACTGCCACATCAAATGGCCCTTCCTTTGGCCATCTAGTTGCCATTTTTCTGGTTTTTATTCCCATTTATCAGAGATTTTTCCAATCTCTTCTTTACTCACTGGGAACCTACCCTTCTATTTCTAATTACCCTACTCCTTGTATTCTTGGCCTTCCTGTTGCTAATCTTATGTTTGGTTCAGTGTTTATGTTAGGATGCAAGGTAAATTATTTCGTTAGCTTTCTCAGCTAAAAGTTTTATATCCCTCAGTTAATGGTATCTCTCTCCCTAAAATATCTTCATACTCTGCTTCTTTCCAACAATGCGTTTTTATCCCTTGTGCTTCTCCTTTTAATATTATTTTATTCTATTTGTCCCCGTGCTTCACTTCCCATTAAGATACACACTCGCCTCCCTGTGTGTGACGTTCTGGCTCCGGGACTCTTAGTAGTGAGCCAGGGTTGTCATTTTCGTTTGGGTGTAGTTCTATGTGGGATCTAGTTGTTTCATTTCTATGTTTGGGGTTGATGTTGATTTAGTCATATGACTCCCAATCGGAGGTAACGAGTGTCAGCTGTCGGCTCGTTATCTCTGATTGGGAGCCATATTTATACTGTGTGGTTTCACCTTGGTTTTGTGGGTTTTTGTTTCCTTGTTGCTGTTAGTCAGTATCAGTATTGAACTTCACTTTCGTCATATTTGGTTTGTTGTTTTGATCGTGGTTTCTTTATAATAAAGTCTACGATGTTCGCTCAACACGCTGCGCTTTGGTCTCCTCCTTTTGACGATCGTGACACTGTGCTTCGGTATTATATTCTTATTTTTCTTTGTTCCCTTATCTCAAACCTATAAGATACCCCCCTCACTCTCCTGTCCATAGGTATTTTCCCAGTGGTCTATTCACTCTTAGGTCGCTAGACCACCCCCTATTTTCCCCTAATAATATTAATGTTACTATTTTCTGAAATATTCCTACGTTTCCATTTTCGTACTCTAGGTATCCCTAATATATCTTCCTAGACCTTATTTTCCTGTCTTTCAGTATGTCTATATCATACGTTATTATTTTTATGTTTCCTGTCACTGTGTAATCCACTATTGTATATCCCCTTATCCTATACTTAAATGCAGCTGGTTCTCGTTCTAATCTTCGTCTAGGCATTTATCCCCTAACTTTTCCTTCTTCGTTTTTCTCTTTTACTTGTCTATATCTGGACACCTATTTGTTTCCTTATTACTCGTTTTGGAATAAGCCACTAAAATTCTCTCAATACTATAGACACTGCTTTAGATTGTGCCCCTTTCCGATAATGTTATCAATTAAGATCATGGCCACAGCTCTATCGCAATTGCCAGTCCGTTATTATTAGAAGTCAGTAGATTTAGGTAAATGTCCTTTCTGATTAGGCTACAGGTAACAAAACAAACACTTGCTGTAGTTGACAATCATATATTCAATTAATATCCATATTCAATTCAAATTTTTTAATTACAACCCCATTCTCAGTAGGTTCCTCGAAATCGTTCCGTTTATATCTTAAAATAAACACTGGCTGCTATATCAATCTAAGCAACCCATGGCCATAGTTGAATTATAATCAGAAACCCAGATTTTAGTCGGTACCGCAGAACCTATTGAAATGACAAGTAAATCCCGCAAATATCCCAATTACAATGGTTTGTAGTCTTATACCAATATACCACGGCTAATATACCACGGCTAAAGGCTGTATCCAGGCACTCCGTGTTGCGTCGTGCTTAAGAACAGCCCTTAGCCATGGAATATATTGGCCATATACCACACCTCCTCGTGCGTTATTGCTTAAATATACCACAGTCATAGCAAGTAAAAAGATTATGCTAGTGTTGGCAGTGCTAACTGTGCCACTAGAGATCCTGGTTCGAATCCAGGCTCTGTCGCAGCCGGCCGCGACCGGGAGACTCATGGGCGGCGCACAATTGGCCCAGCGTCGTCCAGGGTAGGGGAGGGAATGGCCGGCAGGGATGTAGCTCAGTTGATAGAGCATAGCGTTTGCAACGCCAGGGTTGTGGGTTTGATTCCCACGGGGGGCCAGTATAAAAAAAAAATATGTATTCACTAACTGTAAGTCGCTCTGGATAAATGAGTAAGTCATCTGCTAAATGACTAAAATGTAAATGTAATGTTACCAATAATGTTGTAGTTAAGTGGGCTATTTGCAAGTATATAATAGTATCAGAAAATACAAAATACATGTATTCTAATTAAATTGTTACAAAATAGGTAAGAATGAAAATAAGAAATAGAATAAGAAATACTGCCCGTCGTTGGCACTAGCTACCTGCACTGTAAATCTGCAACAGTTTACTAACCACTGTGCTTCCAGTAATGCACAGTACATTCTAGAAATACAGCATGTTACTGTAGAGTCAGGTGTTCCATTAATATGCTGTACATTTCTGTTACAGTAAAGGTCCTGTAAATCTACAGTAATATATTGGCTTCTGTGCTGCCAGTAATCTACTGTAAATTTACAGTAACCTACTGGCTACTGTGCTGCCAGTAATTTACTGTAAAAATTACAGGCCATTTTTTACAGTGTGTAGACAGAAATCCAGGAGTACGATCATTATAATCGTTCATGCATTTCTTGAACGATTCTGTTAATGAAAACGCTCTACATCAGGGGTGTCAAATATACAGCCCGTGGGTGGTTTGAGTTTTAAAAAATTATAACAAACTCAATATACTTTAAAATGACTAAAACCAAATCGGAACCGTGTAGAAATGATAATGGACCTATATTCATATCGTTTCTTGACTGTCCAGCTCGCTAATAATCACTAGACAGTTGGGGAGCATCGAAATTCCAAAAACAATGAATAGAGGACAATTGTTTTAGCAAATTTTGATGGCATAGAAATATAATACATTTTCAGTGTGGCCCTCCGGACCTCGTTGATGACCAATTGCGGCCCCCGGTGCTAAATGAGTTTGACACCGCTGCCCTACATCTTTGTTGACAGTGTGTGTGTTTGTGTGTTCCATGTAGCCATGCAGTTGTCCATGCCTGACTTCCATGCTAAGATGAAGGACAAGCTGCGTATGAAGGCCATGGGGGCCGACACGGTGGTGTGGCTGGCTATCTGTCTGTCTCAGCTGTGGCCTTCAAGCAGCCCAGTAGACTCTTCTTCCAGAGTGAGACACAGGGGCCTTTTCTCAATTAGATTTGCTTAACTCCTAAGTCCTCTCTACTCCGTCCTCTCTGACCTCCTTTTGAAAAAGGTACAAGGTAATCGAGGAGAGGCGGCGAGGAGAGGGAAAGTAGACGAAAATGCACTTGTATGAAATGAGAATCTCCTTCTCCAATCGCAAGCCATCAGGCAAATTACGTTTACAGGGTGGAATCCCAAGATAAATGTATAAAGTGATCAAAACGAATTTAGCTAGTTGTGCAAGACATCTTATAGATAAGAGTAACATATTTTTTAATGTTTGCATGCTTTTCTCCTTTGAGAAAACAATAGCTGATTCAAAGGGTGTGTGGCAGATTTCAAAACTCTTCCACGAAGGGACAGGTAGAATAACTTGTGCTTCCTCACCAAAAGGAGGCTATCGAGGAGGAGAGGACCGTCTTCCATTTGCCTACTAATGAATTGACACACTCCTCGAACACTTATCGGTTTCCGGGAGAGAGGACTGAGGGGAGAGGACAGAGGACAGACTTTTGCCCAAACAAGAAAACTCCAGGGATGGAGAGGGTAGGGAGTGGAACAGGAAGGGGAGGGTTTTTTCTTTTTCTTGGAAATGCCTCCTTGATAGATACATCCATCTCTTACATCTGATCCCCTTTTTTCTTTCCCATAATGCACCAGACCGGAAGGCGGTGCCCACACACCTGCCTATGGCTTCATCCAGGTCTAAGTGTATTTAAACTTCCGACTTCAACTGTGTGTGTGTGTGTGTGTGTGTGTGTGTGTATATATATATATATATATATATATATATATATATATATATATATATATATATATATATATATATATTTGTGATAGAGGAATTTGTGTGTGTGTAGAATAAATGACTAAACATGTTCCACCCCCTGATACTGTTTAGCTGTGTGAACTGTGTTAGAGTTAGAAGGCAATAAAAACATTCTATACTGTGGAATGTTACAGGCTGCCAAAAGGTGGGCGGGGCTAAGTCCTTTGTTTGGACGCCTATAAAGAGGGCTGTGTGTGGTTTTGGCAGGAGAGCGCTCTCATTGAATAAAAATGGCTGATCCCCTTGCAGACCGGACAATTTGTTTAATTCATTCTTAACTAGAGTCTTACACCCTCTGGGGATTATTCAAAGTTTGAGTTTTAGAGATACAATTCTCGTGACAATTGGTCCTTCGAGCCGGATCTCAAAATACGTCTTTGTCGTTCCGGGGACACCCAAAACCGTGCACGGGTGGATGATAGCATCCGTATAGACTAAGTCCTGGCCTTTGATGTTAAGGTTCATAAACAGGCCGGTGATGAAACTGATGAACGACAAAAACGTTGACGAGATCTGAATTTTTTTGGAGTCCCAGCTGCAAAAAGAAGGTCAGTAATTTTTATTCATGGATTTTGGGGGAGAATGATCTGAACTTATAATAACATAGAAATACTGTTGTAATTATTGTAAAGGGCAGAGAATGATTACCAAAATCCAGTAAGACTTGCCATCGCATTTTTAGACGTTTAACTAGAGAAAACCGAATGCGCCAGTATTCTAGATAGATATAAAATGCGAGAGGTATAGCACAGTAAACTTAAGTAAAGAGAGGTGGGTCCGAAATTGACTCCGGGTAGAGAGGCCATTACCAAAAATAAACTAACCTTGTGTTGAGACAATCAGGAATTGTCAAAAGTATACAAGAAGGAAGTAAACTTAAGCGTTTTTAGACATTCATTTAGAGAAAACCCAATGCGCCAGTATTCTAAATGAACATAAAACGGGGGTGAACTTCAAGAAGGGAATTAAAATAGCAGGTGTGAGAAGTAGAATATTATACAGTCAAAAGTCATAAACAACTGTAGATTTGCCATTACTCTATCCTGTTTCATGAAACTGGAGCTTTACGACCTCCGGGTTACCGATAGTAATAATTGATGATCATGTAAGGTTGTATACGTGTGAGACTTAATATCTATTCAAAAGTCACAACTAAGAATAAATTCCAAAAGAAGGGACTAAAATAGAGAGAAAAAAATGGTTGCCCCATCCGTTTCATGAAACTGGGGTCTTAAAAAACTCTGGGTTACGGGTTGAATAATTTAAATGGTTAATTACAAAAGCTGATCATAACATTTGCTCAAAAGTCGCACCTAATAGTAAGTCCAAAGGAAAATAATTATTGAGTGAATTATTACTAGATTATAAGGAAAACAGGGGGATTCTTCTTATTCTACCATGAGAAGCAAATATTCAAAAGAGGTCCGGGAAATAAGGGGGGATGAAAGATACAGTGAGGGAAAAAAGTATTTGATCCCCTGCTGATTTTGTACGTTTGCCCACTGACAAAGACGTGATCAGTCTATAACTTTAATGGTAGGTTTATTTGAACAGTGAGAGACAGAATAACAAAAAAAACAACAAGCATTTTATAAATTGATTAGCATTTTAATGAGGGAAATAAGTATTTGACCCCCTCTCAATCAGAAAGATTTCTGGCTCCCAGGTGTCTTTTATACAGGTAACGAGCTGAGATTAGGAGCACACTCTTAAAGGGAGTGTTCCTAATCTCAGTTTGTTTCCTGTATAAAAGACACCTGTCCACAGAAGCAATCAATCAATCAGATTCCAAACTCTCCACCATGACCAAGACCAAAGAGCTCTCCAAGGATGTCAGGGACAAGATTGTAGACCTACACAAGGCTGGAATGGGCTACAAGACCATCGCCAAGCAGCTTGGTGAGAAGGTGACAACAGTTGGTGCGATTATTCTCAAATGGAAGAAACACAAAATAACTGTCAATCTCCCTCGGCCTGGGGCTCCAAGCAAGATCTCACCTCGTGGAGTTGCAATGATCATGAGAACGGTGTGGAATCAGCCCAGAACTACACGGGAGGATCTTGTCAATGATCTCAAGGCAGCTGGGACCATAGTCACCAAGAAAACAATTGGTAACACACTACGCCGTGAAGGACTGAAATCCTGCAGCGCCCGCAAGGTCCCCCTGCTCAAGAAAGCACATATACAGGCCCGTCTGAAGTTTGCCAATGAACATCTGAATGATTCAGAGGAGAACTGGGTGAAAGTGTTGTGGTCAGATGAGACCAAAATCGAGCTCTTTGCCATCAACTCAACTCGCCATGTTTGGAGGAGGAGGAATGCTGCCTATGACCCCAAGAACACCATCCCCACTGTCAAACATGGAGGTGGAAACATTATGCTTTGGGTGTGTTTTTCTGCTAAGGGGACAGGACAACTTCACTGCATTAAAGGGACGATGGAAGGGGCCATGTACCATCAAATCTTGGGTGAGAACCTCCTTCCCTCAACCAGGGCATTGAAAATGGGTCGTGGATGGGTATTCCAGCATGACAATGACCCAAAACACACGGCCAAGGCAACAAAGGAGTGACTCAAGAAGAAGAACATTAAGGTCCTGGAGTGGCCTAGCCAGTCTCCAGACCTTAATCCCATAGAAAATCTGTGGAGGGAGCTGAAGGTTTGAGTTGCCAAACGTCAGCCTCGAAACCTTAATGACTTGGAGAAGATCTGCAAAGAGGAGTGGGACAAAATCCCTCCTGAGATGTGTGCAAACCTTGTGGCCAACTACAAGAAACGTCTGACCTCTGTGATTGCCAACAAGGGTTTTGCCACCAAGTACTAAGTCATGTTTTGCAGAGGGGTCAAATACTTATTTCCTTTATTAAAATGCAAATCAATTTATAACATTTTTGACATGCGTTTTTCTGGATTTTTGTTGTTGTTATTCTGTCTTTCACTGTTCAAATAAACCTACCATTAAAGTTATAGACTGATCATGTCTTTGTCAGTGGGCAAACGTACAAAATCAGCAGGGGATCAAATACTTTTTTCCCTCACTGTATATGGTGGGAAAAGATCAAAGGAATATTTACTATGGATCCATTTGGGGGAAGAAGTATGGGTTTATTGGGCATCTCGATGTAGATAAATTAGAGGCTATGATTAAACAGATGCATGTAAACTGTGGAACGGATTTAAAGAAACAGCGAGGGGAGGGCTAGACACTGCTAGAGTGTGGCTCTCTTAGGCTCGGAAGAGAGAGGAAGGACAGAGAAGGAAAAAGGGAGTTATGCAGAGAGTAAATGAAGTGAAGGTTGAGCTCTCAGTGCCTCCCCCAGAGCAGAGGGCAGAAAGGTTATATCTAGTCAGAAAACTTAGAGAACGAGCAAGAAAAGAACGGAAGGGAGCAGAGTATTTGATGGCCACATTGGGAGAGATAGCCGAGAAGAGAGAGGGAGGCTACCAAGTGAGGAGGCAGAATAGGAAAGGTGACGAGAGGAAGTGTTAAAACTGTGATAAAACCGGTCATTTTGCAAGAGAGTGTGAGGCCCCGTGTAAATACTGTAACAAAACAGGCCATAACCATCGCGACTGCAGACATAAAGGAAAGGGCAGTGTCCGGGAAATTACAGTCTATTTTTTGGTTCCGCTGGTAAAATGTTTGAAGAAGTGATAAGAATCGATTAAAAACGCCACAAAGGGATTCTTTGATGTGAGTACCTAGAAGTTTCTAACGTTCTATATGGAGTTGCGATGATTAAATTAATAGAAAGGGGTTATGGGTTTATATTAGGAGGTGTAGTGAACTTAATGAAATGTGGTATTATATAGTGTCTTCCAGGATTGATGGAGGTCTCCTATAGCATTATGTTAAGGGGAGAGTAGGAGACAACATATCAAACAATTTTTAAATAGATGCCTGGATAAAATATCTAGTCTTACTTAAGCTGAGTACGTGATTGTATTGGTTAATGAATGAAATATGACATTTACAGGGGTGACAGGAACTGTCACGCCCTGACTCAGGGGACTCGTATATGTTGAGTCAGGGTGTGTATATTCTTTGTTATGTAGTATTTTCTATGTGTTGATCTATTA
Source organism: Coregonus lavaretus (assembly GCF_964263955.1). Taxonomy (NCBI): domain Eukaryota; kingdom Metazoa; phylum Chordata; class Actinopteri; order Salmoniformes; family Salmonidae; genus Coregonus; species Coregonus lavaretus. The sequence goes on from NC_139992.1 coordinate 20,801,140, forward strand.
TGTGTAGATCTATGTTGGCCGGTGTGGTTCCCAATCAGAGGCAGCTGTAGCTCGTTGTCTCTGATTGGGGACCATACTTAGGCAGCCTATTGGCACTATTGAGTTGTGGGATCTTGTTCCTTGTAAGGTATGTTGTGTGTGCTACCTTGGACTTCACGTTTCGTTTCGTTTATTGTTTTGTCGAGTGTTTAGTACGTTAATAAACATGTACGTATATCACGCTGCGCCTTGGTCTGTCCCGTCATTAGACGAACGTGACAGGAACGGTAGAGGGGGAAACATATTTTCCTATGGTGTTGATCAAGTAAACGATAATGGATCATTTGATATGGGATCACATGGAGCAGATTTAGGGGTTCAATAATTATTGTGAGATTTAAAGAGGATATGATCTGAAGGGTAATCAATTAAACATAATCATTGTATACTCAAGGAATTTTGAGTGGTTTTCATCTTTTGAGAGATTTTATATAATATGTTTATGGAGTAGTTATGAGGAATTAGATTGATACAAACGATTATTGATGAGATAGGACTGTGGATATCTGTATCATGTTTTGTGTGTACTTACTATCTTTAGATTACTGATGGTAATTGAATGTTAACAAAAGGTATAATTTCTCTTCCAGGAGAAAAAGATTGGCTTATCTCATTGGAATGTTGCCCAGGGCTAGGGGGAGCAGTTTAGTGGAGTTAGGCAGTATTAGGTCGTAAAAGGGAGCTACCAAATTAAGTAAGGCCTGGCTATTTTTGTTTGTTGTTTTTCAATTGGGTTTTTCAAATAAAACACAACACACCTAGTATGATGTTTATAAAGGGTTGTTATTTTGATTTTAGGGGTTTTTCAACAGGTCAAAGGTGATAAGTCTTAAAGGAGCACACACACTGAATTTTATGAAGTTTTTCTGTTTTGACTGAGGTTTGGGTATACATGATTTCATATGAGAATAAATGTCATGAGGACTTAATGTACACTTGGGATAAGTAACACTTATGAAATATTTTGAATGATGGTAATGTTTAGTATGCTATGGGATGGAACATTTCGTTGAATGATTTCAATGACCTCTGAACTCTGTTTTGACTTTCTGGTGTGAATTGATTATCCACACTGGTAATTCTAAAGGCATGAGATGAGGACTTTAAGATAGTTTATTTTACCGAGTTGAGGGTAATATATAATACTGTGAAAAGTATTATTTGGTAATGATATATATGATTCAAACCATAAAATAACAAAAGAGAGAGAGAGCTTTCCCTGAATGAGGGATACCTGTTGCTAGTCAATTGTACTAATCTTGGATTACTTTATGGGATAGAAGTAAGTTGAGGTATTATCAAATGTTGTCATTTTAATTTCATTTTTTATTATGGTTTAATAAACAATGTTGGTATTTTGTTTTTGAAAGCATGAATCACGTTGTGACTCATGTGTTCAGAAAAGGGGGTAGTAATGATGGTAAGAGGATTTATTGGTACATTTGCATATTGTAGCGAGAATATGAGCAGTAGTAATTCATGTGTTATGGGTTAGATTAAATGTTTTAGGTGAAAATGTATTTGAGGTATAAGAAAGAATGTAGTGGAGTGTAGGTAGTTTTAAATATTATGCTGATGGGATAGCACCAACTTTATGTAGGTACTAGATTTGTTAAACAACAAGTTGGTATTTGAAACTAAATTAATGCAATGAGCTGCAGTAATCAGAGAAAGGCACAATCTAATGTGAAACAGCTATTACCTAGGTCATGGATTCAGTAATGAGACCAGGATGATAATAATAATAGAAATCTAGATAGAAGAATTTAAGATAAGGACTAGCTGTCCAGAAATGGGGAAAAAATATGAGTTAAGCAATGAATGCTGAGACGAAATACAAAACGACATTGAGTGTCACGGTTTCGGCCGAGGCTGCCCCTCCTCCTTGTTCGGGCAGGCTTCGGCGGTCGTCGTCCCCGGAGTACTAGCTGCCACCGTTCGATGTTTCATGTTTGTTTGGTTTTGTCTGTTTGTAACACCTGTCCCTTGTTAGTGTTTGATTGTGTTTCCTATTTAAGTTTCGTATGTTGGGTCAGGTGTTATGTGTGATTGTTTTTGTCAGCTGTGTTCTTGTTGATGGTTTTTTCTCTCATTCTGTTTTGTTTGAGAGTCCGCACTGCGTGCGCCTTTTCTTGTTTTACGCACTGTTGGTTGTGTGCGTTTAGTCGCTCTTGCCTCCCGGTTGGGTTGGCTTTTTCACCTGTTTGGAGTTCTTTGTGACTACTAAAGACGGTTGACGAACACCTTTGTGCCTGCGCTTGATTCCCTGCACCACATCCACACTCAGCGTTCTGACATTGAGTCATTGCACTGTGTGGGTGTGTGTGGGTGAAGTGGGAATCTGACCTAGGGTCGAATTGCTCTCTCTTACTTAAATCCATGGCTGTCCTACGTTATCAGTGAATGAAAACAGAAGGGGGCCTTTTGCTTCTCTCTTCAAACAAAGAGGAAAGAGTGGCCAGGGTTGAGCAGAGTTCAGGCTAAAACATTTGTCTCTCCTTTGCTATCTTCTTAATTGATTACAGCATGATGGGGGGTTTGGTTTAGGTTTGAAAGATTTAAGTATGGACCTGTCATGTCCAACCATCAGTCTTCAGGTCAAGCCCGGGAGAGCCGGGGTAGAACAGAGTTTAAACTAAACATTAGTGTTTTTACAAGATAAGGGATTGATTGATTGTATTACTATGGATTCTGAACTGAATGTCGAATTTAGCCGCCATAATAGACAAAGGAAGTGGGAGGAGCAATAAAGAAGCAAGGGGCATTCTCAAAAGAAAAGGGATGGCATAAGGATAATTTACCAATATTACCTAAGTGATTGTTTAGGTAGGTGGTAATATTGACTCATGGGCAGAGCCATGTGTCAACAGGGGGGATGATGGTAGATGGTAGGATTAAAGATAAATAGACAAAGGAGAGGACTAAATACTTTTTTTAAATAATAATGTAGATACAGTCCAGAAAGAAAATACTCATGTGAACGGTATGATTAGAGAGGGGTTAAGGAAAACACACAGGAGAGCAGGAAGAAATGGGGTACAATGTCTACCGATAGTATTAATGGCGATCAGGAGAACTCCAGATAAAGAAGGGTTATTGCCATTGGAGAAGGTATTTGGTAGACCATACAGAATGCCCGAGTTAGGAGGACCGGAGCAGGCAGAAATAGAAATTGAGAGCACCCTAGCAGAACACGTGAGAAGGTTGTTTATTAACCACACCCGTATGTCAGAGGTTTTGTGCCCCACAGGTGAACTAAAGGAGAAGGTGACCCACTCTATCCAACCAGGTGACTGGTGTGGATCCAGTCCCTAAAGAAGAAAGACTGGAAGCAGGCCTGTTGGGAAGGGCCCTATCAGGTTATATTGGTCACCGCCTTTTGCCATTAGAATAGCAGAAAGAGCAACCTCGGTCCACGTTACCCACTGCAAAAAGGTAAGAACACATGCAAGCACCACTGAACACACGCAGAGTTAGAGAGAAGAACTAGACCAATAGGGTCTGGGGATCACCTCTGTTAACAAAGATCTCCTAGAGACCTTCATCACTGTAGTGTGTTCTCAGGGTGTGAGTATGGGGTGGTACCAAGCAGAAAGACTGAGGGCAGGAGAGGGTTGGTGGTTTTTGGGAATATGGGTAACCTGAGCTGCATCATAGTCTCGACAATGGTCCTGATATGTCAAGATCCACCACCCCACTGCACCAATTACGCTATGCCCTTACCATTGTTAAAAAGTAAAAGAGAAGAGAAGCGACCCGACATACTGACCGTCAAGGACGAGTGGCCTACAAAATAGGAGTCAGAGAAGGGCAGACTATAGGATTCAAAATAAGGGTTAGGGACGTAGCCAACGGGTGGGGTACATGTCAATAAGCAACGTGGGATTATAAAATCCCATTATATTCGTATTCGGGCCCCACGGCGGATTGTTCCTAGACTCAAGTGTTTAAACAGGCTTGGGGACGGGGATATGAGACCGGGCGGGACTGGACATCCAGATGGGGGGTAAAGAGAAACAAAGACATCACCAATTATCAATTGGAGATAGTAGTAATGTGACTGACTTCGGAAGCACAGGAGAGAATTCTGAACCTTACAGCCCCTGTAACCGATGTGTGGTGGGCGTGTGCCAGTAAAGGCAGTATAAGGCAGAGAATGCCAAAAGGGTGGCTAGGTACATGCGCCCCGGTTCTACTGGTTCAGCTAGCTAGAATTAGTCACCAGGAACCAAGGAAAGGGTTAAACAGACATAGGAGGAGTTTTGACAAGAGGGAGAATAGCCCTATTTAGATGGATGCGATTGGGATACCAAGGGGGGTACCGGATGAATACAAAGCTATGAAACAAGTAGGGGAAGGGTTTACTACAATGTTCTTCTGGTGGGTGACAATAAACAAAGATGTGGATTGGATTAATGATATCTATTACAACCAACAACGATTATTGGCCAGACTAGGGATGCAGTAAAGGGGATCTCTGAACAATTATCCGCCACCTCACTCATGACTTGGGAAAATAGGTTGGCTCTAGATCAGGCAGAAAGGGGCAGTGTCTATAGAATGGTGGGCCATTGTTGCACATTTATCCCTAACAACACCGCACCGGATGGGATGGTCACCAGAGCTCTTGCAGAATTGACTGCTCTAAGTGAAGAATGGGCTGAGAACTCAGGAGTTAATACCTCTGTGAACAGATGGTTTGATGAAATGTTTGGGAAATGGAAAAGCATAGTAGCCTCAATTTTGGGGGCAGTCAGCGCTGGTATGGGTATTTTTGTATTATGTGGTTGTTGTTGTCTTGTTCCCTGTGGGTTGGTGAGTAAGGCGTTGGAGAATGCAGTGTCTCAACAGATGGTGAGATATGGACGGAGTCCGGACTCTGACCAGTGGAATGTGAAAAACAATCCTCCAGGCTTGGTGGATAACGAGGACTGTTGACCCTGATAACCTGCAATTAGATACAACTTTTATTGGTTCTGACGTGTGAACGTCATAGGAAAAATCTTAAAAAGAAGGCCTATGATTGGAAGTAATTAAATAGAACTAATCTCTGAGGTTAATCATGCTTGTAAATACATTTAGCCTGGGTGTGAAAAATGTAGTCAAGGGGTGGATTGATAGAGGAATTTGTGTGTGTGTAGAATAAATGACTAAACATGTTCCACCCCCTGATACTGTTTAGCTGTGTGAACTGTGTTAGAGTTAGAAGGCAATAAAAACATTCTATACTGTGGAATGTCACAGGCTGCCAAAAGGTGGGCGGGGCTAAATCCTTTGTTTGGACGCCTATAAAGAGGGTTGTGAGTGGTTTTGGCAGGAGAGCGCTCTCATTGAATAAAAATGGCTGATCCCCTTGCAGACCGGACAATTTGTTTAATTCATTCTTAACTAGAGTCTTACACCCTCTGGGGATTATTCAAAGTTTTGAGTATTAGAGATAAAATTCTCGTGACAATTTGCGAGAGAAACAAAACATATGGGGGATTGGAAGTGATGCAGACAATTACATTGATGGAAGTTACAGTCTATCTGCAATATTAAAGCTTATCTACCCCCTATAGAAAAAAAAAGACTGAGCAGTCGGGGGAGAAGGGCTTTGGTCAGGGAGGTGACCAAGAACCCGATGGTCACTCTGACAGAGCTTTAGAGTTCCTCTAGAGAACCTTCCAGAAGGACAACCATCTCTGCAGCACTCCACCAATCAGGCCTTTATGGTAGAGTGGCCAGACGGAAACCACTCCTCAGTAAAAGGCACATGACAGCCCGCTTGGAGTTTGCCCAAAGGTACCAAAAGACTCTCAGACCATGAGAAACAAGATTCTCTGGTCTGATGAAACCAAGATTGAACTCTTCGGCCTGAAACCTGGCACCATCCCTACGGTGAAGCATGGTGGTGGCATTATCATGATGTGGGGATGTTTTTCAGCGGCAGGGACTGGGAGACTAGTCAGGATAAAGGCAAAGATGAACGGAGCAAAGTACAGAGAGATCCATGATGATAACCTACTCCAGAGTGCTCAGGACCTCAGACTGGGGCGAAGGTTCACCTTCAAACAGGACAGCGACCCAAAGCACACAGCCAAGACAACGCAGGAGTGGCTTCGGGACAAGTATCTGAATGTCCTTGAGTGGCCCAGCCAGAGCCCGGACTTGAATGCGATCGAACATCTCTGGAGAGACCTAAAAATACTTTCTGAAGGCACTGTACATGTCAGTAACAATAGAGCACATACTGGCACTCAGACCACAGCGTAATGTTGAGCAAGAGTTTACCTCAGAAATTTTATTTGACATTGGACCTTCCGTTTTAGAATGTGCTCTAGGCACCTGGTTTAGGTTGTTGGATGAAGTAATCATGTTTTACTCAGATTCAGCAGTGTATAAAGTTACCGCATTTCAACAAAGGTCTTCGTCAGGGTTTAACAAGGGCCCATGTTCAAATGTACTACTGGCTATAGTGTGATTACAACCATTTTGAACCACAGAATATTTTGGAGGTACATAAAGATACATGTCGACTATTTTTTGTTTTATGGGGGTTAGCAGATTTAAAATGAACAAAGTACTTCAACATACTTTCTTCAGTTCATTTCTTCAGTTCAATAAATATGTCAATTGTTTTGACGTGGAGAGGTGAACGGGAGAGGTTGTGTTTTCTCTAGCAGGAGGTAAGCTTGGCTTCTTATATGGTGTTGAGTAAAGCTTAAACCATGTATTTAGATTGTAGGTAGGTATTGTAGTTAGGTATTATAGGTAGTTTACTCAGGTAGTTATTGTAGGTTATTGTAGGTAATTATTGTAGGTAAGGACTGTATTCGGCGGACCCCGGCGAAGCACGAGGCTAGCTTACCCACTACTTGGACCAACAAAGCTAGCTAGCTAGCTAGCTAGCGGGTAGCTACTGGTAACTTTTAGCAACTGTGGTTAGTTGTTTCCAATGTTATTTCACGCTTAAGAGTACCTGTGATTGAGCCAGCTAGCCGCCACCATTCAGCTGTTTTTCTAACCTCATTATCATTAACGTTAGGTGGTTGGTAGCTGCTGTACTTAATTACGGCTACTGATTGCAGTCTGCCAGTTTGGCTTTATACATAGCTTGGGCTTTGTCGAGTAAGGCTTAAACTATGTATTTAGATTGTAGTTAGGTATTATAGGTAGGCATCGTGGGCTGTATATTATTAAGTAGTATAGGTAGGCATCGTGGGCTGTTGTGGGTAGTTGTTGTGTAGTTATTGTAGGTTACTTTTGTATTCAGCGGTGCCGGGTGTAGCACGAAGCTAGCTAGCTAACTCACCTCCTGGATTAGCTGGCGAGTAGCTATTAGCAACGGTAGCAACAAAAAACAATATCCTTATAGCCAGCTACATTCGTTCGCAGCGACGCCGTTTTTCAAACAAGGTCAACACAGCAGCCACTGCTAACTAGCCAACACTACCAGCTGGCTGTACTGTAGTAGCTAAATACAATATCTTTGTGCTAGCTACCCAACGTTTAATCATTGCTGCGTTATGAAAGGTAAGCTTGGCTTCTTATATGGTGTTGAGTAAAGCTTAAACCATGTATTTAGATTGTAGGTAGGTATTGTAGTTTGGTATTATAGGTAGCTTACTCAGGTAGTTATTGTAGGTTATTGTAGGTAATTATTGTAGGTAAGTATTGTATTCGGCGGACCCCGGCGAAGCACGAGGCTAGCTTACCCACTACTTGGACCAACAAAGCTAGCTAGCTAGCTAGTGGGTAGCTACTGGTAACTTTTAGCAACTGTGGTTAGTTGTTTCCAATGTTATTTCATGCTTAAGAGTACCTGTGATTGAGCCAGCTAGCTGCCACCATTCAGCTGTTTTTCTAACCTCATTATCCGAGGCATTAACATTAGGTGGTTGGTAGCTGCTGTACTTAATTACAGCTACTGATAACAGTCTGCTGTAGTTTACAACAATTCTAATTTCTAAAGTGGAAGTTGGGAGAGTTTTATTCGGGTGGTTCAGTGAAACAATTATAGTTTCTGAGGTGGAAGTTGGGAGAGTTATATTTTTTTTTGGTGAGGGAGGCATGCTCTCTCCTTTCCCAGATGTTTAGTTCATTTCATTCCGATCTCCTCTGCATTATTGTAGCCATCTGCTGCAGCCTGTCAACTATGCCTCTGCCTATCCCTGTTCTCTCCTCTCCGCACAGGCTACACAAACACCTCACACCGCGTGGCTGCTGCCTCTCTAACCTGGTGGTCCCTGCACGCACCACACACCTGGAGTTCCAGGTCTCAGGCAGCCTCTGGAACTGCCGTTCTGCCGCCAACAAGGCTGACTTCATCCCAGCCTATGCTACCCTCCAGTCCCTCGACTTCCTGGCGCTGACGGAAACATGGATTACCACTGAAAACACTGCTACTCCTACTGCTCTCTCCTCGTCTGACCATGTGTTCTCGCATACCCCGAGAGCATCTGGTCAGAGGGGTGGTGGCACAGGAATCCTCATCTCTCCCAAGTGGTCATTCTCAATTTTTCCCCTAACCCATCTGTCTATCTCCTCATTTGAATTCCACGCTGTCACAGTCACTAGCCCATTTAAGCTTAATATCCTTGTCATCTATCGCCCTCCAGGTTCCCTTGGAGAGTTCATCAATGAGCTTGACGCCTTGATAAGTTCCTTTCCTGAGGATGGCTCACCCTTCACAGTTTTGGGGGATTTCAACCTCCCTACGTCTACATTTGACTCATTTCTCTCTGCCTCCTTCTTTCCACTCCTCTCCTCTTTTGACCTCACCCTCTCACCATCCCCCCCCACTCACAAGGCAGGCAATACGCTTGACTTCATCTTTACTAGATGTTGCTCTTCTACTAATCTCACTGCAACTCCCCTCCATGTCTCCGACCACTACTTTGTATCCTTTTCTCTCTCGCTCTCCTCCAACACTACTCACTCTGCCCCTACACAGATGGTAACGCGCCGCCGCAACCTTCGCTCTCTCTCTCCCACTACTCTCTCCTCTTCCATCCTATCATCTCTTCCCTCTGCTCAATCCTTCTCCCTCCAATCTCCTGATTCTGCCTCCTCAACCCTCCTCTCCTCCCTTTCTGCATCCTTTGACTCCCTGTGTCCCCTATCCTCCCGGCCGGCTCGGTCCTCCCCTCCAGCTCCGTGGCTTGATGACTCATTGTGAGCTCACAGAACAGAGCTCCGGGCAGCTGAGCGGAAATGGAAGAAAACTAAACTCCCTGCCGACCTGGCATCTTTTCACTCCCTCCTCTCTACATTTTCTTCATCTGTTTCTGCTGCTAAGGCCACTTTCTACCACTCTAAATTCCAAACATCTGCCTCTAACCCTAGGAAGCTCTTTGCCACATTCTCCTCACTGCTGAATCCCCCCCCCCCCCCCCTCCTCCCTCTCTGTGGATGACTTCGTCAACCACTTTGAAAAGAAGGTTGACGACATCCGATCCTCGTTTGTTAAGTCTAATGACACTGCTGGTCCTGCTCACACTGCCCTACCCTATGCTTTGACTTCTTTCTCCCCTCTCTCTCCAGATAAAATCTTGCGACTAGTGACTGCAGGCCGCCCAACAACCTGCCCGCTTGACCCCATCCCCTCCTCTCTTCTCCAGACCATCTCCGGTGATCTTCTCCCCTACCTCACCTCGCTGATCAACTCATCCTTGACCGCTGGCAATGTCCCTTCCGTCTTCAAGAGAGCGAGAGTTGCACCCCTTCTCAAAAAACCAACACTCGATCCCACTGATGTCAACAACTACAGACCAGTATCCCTTCTTTCTTTTCTTTCCAAAACTATTGAGCGTGCCGTCTTTAGCCAACTCTCTTGCTATCTCTCTCAGAATGACCTTCTTGATCCAAACCAGTCAGGTTTCAGGACTGGTCATTCAACTGAGACTGCTCTTCTCTGTGTCACGGAGGCTCTCCGCACTGCTAAAGCTAACTCTCTCTCCTCTGCTCTTGTCCTTCTAGACTTGTCTGCTGCCTTTGATACTGTGAACCATCAGATCCTCCTCTCCACCCTCTCCGAGCTGGGCATCTCCGGCGCGGCTCACTCCTGGATTGCGTCCTACCTGACCGGTCGCTCCTACCAAGTGGCGTGGCGAGAAGCTGTCTCCGCACCACATGCTCTCACCACTGGTGTCCCCCAGGGCTCAGTTCTAGGCCCTCTCCTTTTCTCCCTATACACCAAGTCACTTGGCTCTGTCATATCCTCACATGGCCTCTCCTATCATTGCTACGCTGACGATACACAACTAATCTTCTCCTTTCCCCCTTCTGATAACCAGGTGGCGAATCGCATCTCTGCATGTCTGGCAGACATATCAGTATGGATGACGGATCACCACCTCAAGCTGAACCCTGGCAAGACGGAGCTGCTCTTCCTCCCGGGGAAGGACTGCCCGTTCCATGATCTCGCCATCACGGTTGACAACTCTGTTGTGTCCTCCTCCCAGAGTGCGAAGAGCCTTGGCGTGACCCTGGACAACACCCTGTCGTTCTCCGCTAACATCAAGGCAGTGACCCGATCCTGCAGGTTCATGCTCTACAACATTCGGAGAGTACGACCCTGCCTTACACAGGAAGTGGCACAGGTCCTAATCCAGGCACTTGTCATCTCCCGTCTGGATTACTGCAACTCGCTGTTGGCTGGCCTCCCTGCCTGTGCCATTAAACCCCTACAACTCATCCAGAATGCCGCAGCCCGTCTGGTGTTCAACCTTCCCAAGTTCTCTCACGTCACCCCCCTCCTCCGCACACTCCACTGGCTTCCAGTTGAAGCTCGCATCCGTTACAAGACCATGGTGCTTGCCTATGGAGCAGTGAGGGGAACGGCACCTCCGTACCTTCAGGCTCTGATCAGTCCCTACACCCAAACGAGGGCATTGCGTTCATCCACCTCTGGCCTGCTGGCTCCCCTTCCTCTGCGGAAGCATAGTTCCCGCTCAGCCCAGTCAAAACTGTTCGCTGCTCTGGCACCCCAATGGTGGAACAAGCTCCCTCACGACGCCAGGACAGCGGAGTCACTCACCACCTTCCGGAGACATTTGAAACCCCCCCCCCCCCCCAAAAAAAAAAAATATATATATATATATATATTTAAAAAAAATTGTAAAGAGGTTATCCCACTGGCTATAGGGTGAATGCACCAATTTGTAGTCGCTCTGGATAAGAGCGTCTGCTAAATGACGTAAATGTGCCCTTGAGCAAGGCACTTAACCCTAATTGCTCCTGTAAGTCGCTCTGGATAAGAGCGTCTGCTAAATGACTAAAATGTAAATGTAAATGTAATTAAGTCAAACTGTGAACAGAAAAGGGTGAAATGGGTAAATTGTCGTGGAAATTCACCACTAAGGACTCAAACTCAATGAATCAATTTTTATTATCACGGCTGGAGAGGTTCAAACTAAAATCAAGCTTGATAAAAACTCTGAAAACGGCATTCCCTCTCAGTCCTTATATACTGCCACACAAGTCATATAAGCATGATTTACATTATTCATTATCAACGTTGGTTCCTGCATGTGACTGACGAGGCGTCTTCTCTCAAAGCTGAGACCTTGAAACTGAGATAATCCTTTTGGATCCCAGAACAATGTTCTGGGTGTACTGCCAATTGGTCTGAGGAGGAGGTCACGGTCACCTGCACAAACCAAGATTGAGTGAGAGGAGATGCTGTGTACAATTCAATGCTATCTCTTCAGACAACAAAATGTTCCCTCACAGGTACACAAATAAAGCCAAGGGTAATTACAAATATCCCAATGTACACTCAAACTTAGCACGTCTGGTGCAATAACAAAGGCACTAAATAGATAATATAGGCACTGCACATGTTTACATGCGCACAGTATTCCGGATACTAGCTCATATCTCGCTTATGGTCTTATTCGGGATAAGCTGTTTACATGCACCTTTTGATATCCAGCTCCCTGTTTCCATGAATAAAAATAATATTCCTCATTTAAATTCATATGGGTTAAATTAAATAGTAACTGAAATATGGACACTGACTGTAGGCCTATAACTGCTCATGTAGCGTAATATAATATAAACTCCTGCAGAATTATCCATTGCTTGCAGTATAATTATACAAATGTAAATTTTGTCTTGGGAACAGGATGTGGAGAAATATTTATTTCAGCATCTCTTGAGAAAATGTGAATGCGCTGTTATGACACTTATGCAACCAGACAGTATTTCAAACACATTAAATACGCATCCAAGACGAAGTAAAGTCTTATCGGAAACATGTTTTATCGTTTTCTCAGATTTTCATTTCCTTAAAACCGGTCAAACTGATGACATTTGGACATTTTGCACAGGACCAATCTTTCCACTGTTTGGAGTTATTGCGTTTTCTCCCGGTCCCTAAACAAAACAGACAACTATAACTACGTTAACTACATTAATAATGCATTCATTCTATCGATTAAGACATTATTCTGGTGAGCACTACTTTATTTAGTCTTCTGGGGCAAAAAGGTATGACAGACCAGAAGCTGCATGTATCTAACTATAGTTCACAAACAAATGGCCTACCAAATCTCAGAAATTATAATATGGCCTACCAAATGTAAAAAATTATAAGCAGCAAAATAAATTATCATGGTGGATCGAAATGCGCAGGTAGACTACTTTTTGAAGTGATTTGTTTGACAAATCAGATGAAAACATCATCACACAACACCAATGATATGCGAAACTGAGCCTGTGCAGACCGTGAAAAACAGTAAACGGAATAGGATGTTTACATGCAACAGTATACCGTCTAAGATCAGCATATCCCAGGCATCTAATCCGGGTTTCTCATAACCGGGATACAAGCCTTTTCGGGTTATTGTAAACGAGATATGACGTTTATATATGCATTAACTCAAAAACAGAATACTTGAGTATCATTAATAATAACGGGATATTGGTGTGCATGTAAACGTGGTCAGTGTTAAAAAGAAGTAGGCCTATTTGGTAATAGTAACATTTAAAAAACACCAGTGCAAAACCATTTTTAAGCGTGCTTTCTAAAAGCATCATCATGATTAGGCATGCACATTTTTTATGAAAATTACTTACAAAAAAAAAATACATCAAATAAAACATTGACTGAGTGCTTAACCTAAATCAATGAATCAACTATCAATAAATACCAATTCAGTCAATCCACATGTCTATAAGAATAACAGCTCATCATCCTCCTCGAGCACCTACATCAGAACCACTTTGGCAACCATTTCACAGCCATTCCTCCTACTTTGGGAATTATTCCTGGAAGGAACAAGGTAGCTGCAGTCCCAACAGTATCCAGAGCTGTGTTCATAAATGAGGGGGTTTTCTGTTCCTCTTCTGCCTTCGCACCCTTAAGGGCATCTATCTCTCTTTGCATTTGGTGTGCTCTGTCATCAAACCCTTGCTGGAGAAGGTCATTCTGCTCCTGAAATTACAAGGTTTGTTTTTACACATCACAGACAGTGTCACTAAAACAAAACACATACACACAGTTAATCTTACCCCTACAGTTACTGTAGTTTAAAAAGTGTACTTCTCAATGTTTGTGTTTTTTTATTCTTACCCTGAGTCTGGCCTGCAGAACTCTATCGTAATCTGCTATGGCATTTCTACTGTCTCTCTTCATCCTCTCCATCAGCTGGTTCACATTCTCCTCATATGTCCTCTGGTGGTCCGCTCTCAACCTCTCCTGGACTTCCAGCTGCTCTTCCATGGCACGATTCTCCCGTTCAGATGCTTCCCTTTTCGCTTTCTCCGCTGCAGAGAAAGATAGACAGAGTATGTGTGAGAGAGAGAGAGAGAGAGAGAGAGAGAGAGAGAGAGAGAGAGAGAGAGAGAGAGAGAGAGAGAGAGAGAGAGAGAGAGAGAGAGAGAGAGAGAGAGAGAGAGAGAGAGAGAGAGAGAGAGAGAGAGAGAGAGAGAGAGAGAGAGAGAGAGAGAGAGAGAGAGAGAGAGAGAGAGAGAGAGAGAGAGAGAGAGAGAGAGAGAGAGAGAGAGAGAGAGAGAGAGAGAGAGAGAGAGAGAGAGAGAGAGAGAGAGAGAGAGAGAGAGAGAGAGAGAGAGAGAGAGAGAGAGAGAGAGAGATAAATAAATATCAAAGAGAGCGAGAGGTTAGCCTCCATTTGAGATGGAAAATTGTTTGTGTTATTCCATTCAGCCAGGAAGAACTATTGGATATCAGAGCGGCGGTAACTCACCAGCACTACCAGCATTACGACTTTCCCGAAGCGGATCCTTTGTTCGCACCCCCCAGGGCAATTGAACTGGTTCCAGAGGCCGACCCAAAACAACGCAGGAGGATAGGTACTCGGAGCGGTCTTCTAGTCCGACTTAGGAGGCGTGCACACCACCCACCGATTCCAAGTATATTACTCGCTAATGTTCAGTCTCTGGATTATACATATGACGAGCTCAGGGCGAAGGTTTCTTTCCAGAGAGACAGGGATTGTAACATACACTGTTTCACGGAAACATGGCTCTTTCGGGATATACTCTCTTGTCACTTATTAACCATAATTTATTCACATTACTTTTATAAAATATTTGTTTTATTATTTCATTCCAAGTCATCATCTCATCTCTATAGAGCTGCTGCCTATGCTGTCTGACAAAATCACTATTTTAGTAGTTCTTCAAAGTAAATAAGGCATACTTATATGACTGCTGAATACCAACTATCAATCACTTAGATCATGTATTTTCAGGCTCACGCAGTTCACACGTTCTCTCTTCTCTCCGTGTCTGCGCTGCACAGACCGGAAAAGTTTAAGCGGGCATGCAATGGATTATGGTCATTGTAGTGAATTACCACGTTTTCTGCGCTAAACTATGAAGAATATTGGCCTGTAGGAAACTACAACTCCCTACTACATCGCACAGTTCAGGCTTGATCTGATTTATCTCTACAAAAACAACACATCGAGCTCACAGAAAAAAAACGAAAGAAATGGAATTCAAATAATTGAACCGATGTCTTTCAATTAGTTGTTTAAAAACCTAAATATAACCGACATTTTGGTTAATCGCTCAGCACTACTAACATAACACTGCACTGTATTTTAAACTGGTGTCTGACTCAAAGAATCAGAAAGGATTTATCCTTACTCTGATTGTGTGATTGTGGAAATTTCCTCTAACCAAATTAGAATGATAGATCTACATTTGTTTATAGGCCAGCTGCTGGCCTGCTGAAGGATACTGTAGTTTCTCCAGGGCGTTGTTGTCGATGGTTCCCAGGCTGTTGTACACCAGAGTACTGCTGAGCAGGACAGCCAGGGAAAAGATCCAGTTGTCATTCTTCTCATCACCCTGCAGACACAACAGAAGGAACACATTGGTATTCTGTTCAAACTAGAGTGAAATTAAGTCAGTGAGGAAAATCCAGCATTAAGTTTGTTACAATTCTAGAACAAGCCATTACTTTGCTGTGTGTTTTTAACTTGTTTTATGTTACAGCATGACGTTTGTTTAAACTCTACAATAAGCCTAAACTGTATGTTTCTAACCTGCTTTATGTACAGTGGGGAGAACAAGTATTTGATACACTGCCGATTTTGCAGGTTTCCCTACTTACAAAGCATGTAGAGGTCTGTCATTTTTATCATAGGTACACTTCAACTGTGAGAGACGGAATCTAAAACAAAAATCCAGAAAATCACATTGTATGATTTTTAAGTAATTAATTTGCATTTTATTGCATGACATAAGTATTTGATACATCAGAAAAGCAGAACTTAATATTTGGTACAGAAACCTTTGTTTGCAATTACAGAGATCATACGTTTCCTGTAGGTCTTGACCATGTTTGCACACACTGCAGCAGGGATTTTGGCCCACTCCTCCATACAGACCTTCTACAGATCCTTCAGGTTTCGGGGCTGTCGCTGGGCGATACGGACTTTCAGCTCCCTCCAAAGATTTTCTATTGGGTTCAGGTCTGGAGACTGGCTAGGCCACTCCAGTACCTTGAGATGCTTCTTACGGAGCCACTCCTTAGTTGCCCTGGCTGTGTGTTTCGGGTCGTTGTCATGCTAGAAGACCCAGCCACAACCCATCTTCAATGCTCTTACTGAGGGAAGGAGGTTGTTGGCCAAGATCTCGCGATACATGGCCCCATCTATCCTCCCCTCAATACTGTGCAGTCGTCCTGTCCCCTTTGGAGAAAAGCATCCCCAAAGAATGATGTTTCCACCTCCATGCTTCACGGTTGGGATGGTGTTCTTGGGGTTATACACATCCTTCTTCTTCCTCCAAACACGGCGAGTGGAGTTTAGACCAAAAAGCTCTATTTTTGTCTCATCAGACCACATTACCTTCTCCCATTCCTCCTCTGGATCATCCAGATGGTCATTGGCAAACTTCAGACTGGCCTGGACATGCGCTGGTTTGTGCAGGGGGTCCTTGCGTGCGCTGCAGGATTTTTAATCCATGATGGTGTAGTGTGTTACTAATGGTTTTCTTTGAGACTGTGGTCCCAGTTCTCTTCAGGTCATTGACCAGGTCCTGCCGTGTAGTTCTGGGCTGATCCCTCACCTTCCTCATGATCATTGATGCCCCACAAGGTGAGATCTTGCATGGAGCCCCAGACCGAGGGTGATTGACCGTCATCTTGAACTTCTTCCATTTTCTAATAATTGCGGCAACAATTGTTGCCTTCTCACCAAGCTGCTTGCCTATTGTCCTGTAGCCCATCCCAGCCTTGTGCAGGTCTACAATTTTATCCCTGATGTCCTTACACAGCTCTCTGGTCTTGGCCTGTCACGGATGCCGCCGAGGCTGCTCCTCCTCCTTGCTCGGGCAGGTTTCGGCGTTCGTCGTCCCCGGAGTACTAGCTACTACCGTTTGATGTTTTCGATGTTTGTTTTGTCATGTCTAGTTAGTGCACCTGTTTCGTATTCTGTATTGATTATGTCACCTATAAGTTCCCCTATGTTATGTTTGTATTTTGTGTGTTGTTGTCCGCCTGTCATGAATGTATAGGTTTGGTACCTTGGCATTTCGTGTGATTTTACGCACTCGCGTATTTGTTTCGCCTCTTGTGTTTTTGAGGTCGTTTATTTGTGTGTACCTATAGAGGTGATTAGTAAAGTCGTCTTGACTTATTCCTCTGTGTCCTGCGCTTGACTTCACCACCGCATCCACATCAGCACCTTGACAGAATAACACACCTTTTATGGAGTCAGCAGGAGCAGCGGCGGTGACCGAGTCACTGGAGGATCGGGTCAGCAGCCAGGACGCCATGATCCAGCGACTCGGCTCTGCCATGCAAGGCGTCATGGACACTCTGCGCCGATGGGAAAGAGAAGGCTTGCCCACACCTCCTCCTACCTTACCACCACCATCGGCCAGCCCCATCATACCAGCTCCGGAGTCCAGTGGGATTCGGCTCTCGCTCCCGAGGGCATATGATGGCACCGCAGCCGGGTGTCAGGGGTTCCTCCTTCAAGTGGAACTCTACCTGGCAACCATACACCCGGCGCCCTCGGGATACGAGAGCGTTTCCGCCCTCATCTCCTGTCTCTCCGGCAAGGCTTTGGAGTGGGCCAATGCCGAATAGAGGGGAATAGACGCCGCAACTATCAGCTACGCGGAGTTCTCCCGCCGCTTCAGGGCTGTTTTCGATCATCCCCCAGAGGGTAAAGCGGCGGGGGAGCGTCTGTTCCACCTCCGACAGGGGAAGAGGAGCGCACAGGAGTTCGCCCTGGACTTCCGGACTCTAGCGGTGGATGCTGGGTGGAATGAGAGGGCCCTCATCGACCACTATCGGTGCAGCCTGCGAGAGGACGTCGACGAGAGTTGGCCTGCAGGGACACCAATCTAACCTTCGACCGGTTGGTGGACATGTCAATCCGTCTGGATACCCTGCTGGCTACCCGCGGACATCCGAAGTTGAGGCCGTCCATTCCATCCCCCAGCACCTCCGAGCCGAGCCCTATGGAGCTCGGGGGTGCTGGCACTAGAGAGAGGAGGAGAGAGATCCGGAGGGAGGTCGTCCCCTGCACCAACTGTGGCCGTAGAGGACACACTGCGGTTCGGTGCTGGGGAGGGCCTCCAGGGGATCGAGGCAGCAGGTTACGCACTGGGGAGTCATTCCGGGTGAGTAGGCACCCAACTCACCCAGAGCTCTCTGTTGTTCATCTGTGTATACCTGTAGTATTTCCCCAGGTTGCATCTCATTCCCAGCAAAAGGCGCTAGTCGATTCAGGCGCAGCTGGGAATTTTATAGATCGTAATTTTTGTGTTAAGTTAGGGATTCCCCTCCTACCAGTAGATGTGCCTTTCCCTATTCATGCCATAGATAGCCGTCCGTTGGGATCTGGTTTGATTAGGGAGGTCACAGCACCACTAAAGATGAAGGCGCAGGGGGGTCATGAAGAGATCATTCAGTTATATCTGATCGACTCTCCTGCGTATCCCGTGGTGCTGGGGCATCCTTGGTTAATCATCCATGACCCCACCATTTCGTGGCAACAGAGGGCTCTCAAGGAGTGGTCTGACCAGTGTGTTGGGCGATGTCTAGGTGTTTCCGTAGGGGCGACCACGGTGGAAAGTCCGAACCAATTGCCCGCACTGCACATTCCTCCTGAGTATGAGGATTTGGCACTCGTGTTCAGCAAGACTAGGGCGACGCGATTGCCACCTCATAGACAGGGGGATTGTGCAATAGACCTCCAGGCAGGCGCTGCACTTCCACGTAGTCATGTGTATCCTCTCTCTCAAGAGGAGAAGGTGGCTATGGAGACATACATAGCCGAGTCTCTGAGACAGGGATACATACGGCCCTCCACTTCCCCTGCATCCTCGAGTTTCTTTTTTGTGAAGAAGAAGGATGGAGGGTTGCACCCGTGTATTGATTACCGTAGTCTCAATCAGATCACTGTGAAATACAGTTATCCACTCCCTCTGATTGCGAGTATGACGGAATCATTACACGGAGCACGTTTCTTCACAAAACTGGATCTCAGGAGCGCCTACAACTTGGTGCGCATTAGGGAGGGAGATGAATGGAAGACAGCATTTAGTACCACCTCGGGTCACTATGAGTATCTCGTCATGCCATATGGGTTAATGAATGCTCCATCAGTCTTCCAATCCTTTGTGTACGAGATCTTCCAGGATTTGCATGGGCAGGGTGTAGTAGTGTATATTGATGACATACTAGTTTACTCTTCTACACGAGCCGAGCATGTAGCCCTGGTGCGTCGAGTGTTGGGTAGGCTGTTGGAGCATGACTTGTATGTCAAGGCAGAGAAATGTCTGTTTTTTCGAGGAGTCCATCTCCTTCCTGGGCCATCGATTGTCCGCGTCAAGGGTGGAGATGGAGATGGACCGCGTTTCAGCCGTGCGTAATTGGCAGACTCCAACCACGGTTAAGGAAGTGCAGCGGTTTTTGGGTTTTGCCAATTACTACCGGAGGTTTATCCAGGGTTTTGGACAGGTAGCAGCTCCCATCACCTCCCTGCTGAAGGGGGGCCCGGTGCGTTTACAGTGGTCAGCTGAGGCGGACAGGGCGTTTGGTAAACTGAAGGACCTGTTCACCTCTGCTCCGGTGCTGGCACATCCGGATCCCGCTTTAGCGTTCCAGGTGGAGGTGGACGCGTCAGAGGCCGGTATTGGGGCTGTGCTGTCTCAACGCTCAGGCACGCCCCCTAAACTCCGGCCCTGCGCTTTTTACTCTAAGAAGCTCAGCCCGGCGGAACGTAATTATGACGTGGGGGACAGGGAGCTGCTAGCCGTGGTTCAAGCCCTAAAGGTGTGGAGGCATTGGCTTGAGGGGGCTCAACACCCTTTTCTCATTCTGACTGACCATCGTAACCTGGAGTACATCTGGGCAGCTAGGAGACTGAACCCTCGTCAGGCTAGGTGGACCATGTTTCTGGCCCGGTTCGTGTTTAAGCTCACTTACATCCCAGGGTCCCAGAACGGTAAGGCATACGCCCTGTCCCGGCGATATGACACAGAGGAGAGGTCCATTGAGCCCACTCCCATACTGCCAGAGTCTTGTCTGGTGGCACCGGTGGTGTGGGAGGTCGATGCGGAAATCGAGCGGGCGTTACGCACCGACCCTACTCCTCCAGAGTGTCCAGTGGGAAAGACGTACGTTCCGCTCGAGATTCGGGATTGTCTCATATATTGGGCTCATACGTCACCCTCCTCTGGACATCCTGGTATTGGCCGGACAGTGCACTGTCTTAGCAAAAAGTACTGGTGGCCAACATTGGCTAAGGACGTGAGGGTTTATGTCTCCCCCTGCTCGGTGTGCGCTCAGTGTAAGGCGCCTAGACACCTGCCCAGGGGGAAGATACAACCCCTTCCCGTTCCACAACGGCCGTGGTCTCACCTCTCGGTAGACTTTGTCACGGACCTTCCCCCCTCCCAGGGGAATACCACCATTCTGGTCGTTGTGGATCGGTTCTCTAAAGCCTGTCGTCTCATCCCAATGCCGGGTCTCCCTACTGCCCTACAGACTGCTGAGGCTTTGTTTACCCACGTCTTCCGGCACTACGGGGTACCCGAGGATATAGTGTCTGATCGGGGTCCCCAATTCACCTCTAGAGTCTGGAGGGCGTTCATGGAACGCTTGGGGGTCTCGGTTAGCCTTACCTCGGGTTTCCACCCTGAGAGTAATGGGCAGGTGGAGAGAATGAACCAGGATGTGGGTAGGTTTCTGAGATCATATTGCCAGGACCGGCAGGAGGAGTGGTCGGGGTATATCCCCTGGGCGGAGATTGCCCAGAATTCTCTTCGCCATTCCTCTACTAATCTGACCCCTTTCCAGTGTGTGTTGGGGTATCAGCCGGTTCTGGCACCATGGCATCAGAGCCAGATCGAGGCTCCTGCGGTGGATGAGTGGTTTCGGCGCTCGGAGGAGACATGGAACGCTGCGCATGTACATCTGCAGCGGGCTATCCGTAGTGAGGGTCCAGTGAGGGTCCAGTGTACGCACCTGGAGATCGAGTCTGGCTCTCGACTCGAAACCTGCCCCTTCGCCTGCCCTGCTGGAAGCTGGGTCGGCGGTTTGTGGGGCCATTTAAAGTCCTGAGGAGATTGAACGAGGTATGTTACAGGTTACAACTGCCTAATGATTATCACATTAACCCCTCGTTCCATGTGTCTCTCCTCAGGCCGTTGGTAGCTGGTCCACTCCAGGACAATGAGATACGGGAGACTCCTCCGCCCCCACTGGACATCGAGGGGGCTCCGGCGTACTCAGTCCGGTCCATCGTGGATTCGAGACGTCGAATGGGGGGTCTGCAGTATCTCGTGGAGTGGGAGGGGTACGGTCCGGAGGAACGGTGCTGGGTGCCGAGGAGGAACATTTTAGATCCCTCCCTCCTGACGGAGTTCCACCGGAGTCATCCCACGCGCCCTGCTCCGCGTCCTCCTGGCCGTCCCCGAGGCCGGGGTCGGCGCACGGCTGGAGCCGCACGTCAAGGGGGGGGTACTGTCACGGATGCCGCCGAGGCTGCTCCTCCTCCTTGCTCGGGCAGGCTTCGGCGTTCGTCATCCCCGGAGTACTAGCTACTACCGTTTGATGTTTTCGATGTTTGTTTTGTCATGTCTAGTTAGTGCACCTGTTTCCTATTCTGTATTGATTATGTCACCTATAAGTTCCCCTATGTTATGTTTGTATTTTGTGTGTTATTGTCCGCCTGTCATGAATGTATAGGTTCGGTACCTTGGCATTTCGTGTGATTTTACGCACTCGCGTATTTGTTTCGCCTCTTGTGTTTTTGAGGTCGTTTATTTGTGTGTACCTATAGAGGTGATTAGTAAAGTCGTCTTGACTTATTCCTCTGTGTCCTGCGCTTGACTTCACCACCACATCCACATCAGCACCTTGACATGGCCATTGTGGAGAGGTTGGAGTCTGTTTGATTGAGGGTGTGGACAGGTGTCTTTTATACAGGTAACGAGTTCAAACAGGTGCAGTTAATACAGGTAATGAGTGGAGAACAGGAGGGCTTCTTAAAGAAAAACTAACAGGTCTGTGAGAGCCGGAATTCTTACTGTGTCACGCCCTGACTCTAGGACTCGTATTTGTTGAGTCAGGGTGTGTATTTTCTGTGTTGTGTTGTGCTATGTTTATTGTCTATGGTTAGATCTAGTATGTATAGATCTATGTTGGCCTAAGGTATGTTGTTTGTATGCTACCTTGGACTTCACGTTTCGTTTGTTATTTTTGTCGTGTGTTTAGTCGTTAATAAACATGAATGCATATCACGCTGCGCCTTGGTCCTTCTCGTTCGTAAACGATCGTGACAGAAGATCCCACCAAAATAGGACCAAGTAGCGTGTTCAGGAGCAAACGCCGGGAATTCAACGGGAGGTTACATTAGTTGATGTCCTCCTCGGTTGGGGGAGAATTACGGAGGAAGAGGCCGTCCGTTACCGGAGGGCGATGAATGAGGATGCCCAGGTAGGAGAGGAGAAACGGCGCCAACAGTGCAGACGACGGAGACCCGAGAGGCAACCCCAATAAAAAAAAAATTGGGGGGGGCACACGGTGTGGACGACGAGGCAGCAGGAGGAAGCGACAGGGCGATTCTGCAGGTTAGGAGAGGAGGCCACCAGGTTATGGGGGCTATTGGTTCAGAGGGAGCAGGAGTTATACGGTCAGAGGGAGGAGCTACAGGAGGCTATAAGGGAGAAGGAGAGTGTAGAGGCACGTCGAGAGGAGCTAGTTAGGCAGCAGAAGGTGCGGGGGTTTATAAGGGAACCCAGTCCCGCTCCTCGCACCAAGCAAGTGGTGCGTGTCGCCAGTCCGGTCCGGCCCGTTCCTGATCCCCGCACTAAGCCAGTGGTGCATGTTCCCAGTACGGCCCGACCCATTCCTGCTTCCCGCACTAAGCCAGTGGTGCGCGTCGCCAGCCCAGTCCGGCCAGTTTCTGTCCCTCGCACCAAGCCTGTGGTGCGCGTCGCCAGCCCGGTCCGGCCTGTTCCTGCCCCTCGCACCAAGCCAGTGGTGCGCGTCGCCAGCCCGGCCCGGCCTATTCCTGCCCCTCGCACCAAGCCTGTGGTGCGCGTCGCCAGCCCGGCCCGGCCTGTTCCTGACCCTCGCACCAAGCCAGTGGTGCGCGTCCCCAGCCCGGTCCGGCCTGTTCCTCTCCCTCACACCAAGCCAGTGGTGCGCGTCGGCAGCCCGGCCCGGCCTGTTCCTGTCCCTCGCACCAAACCTGTGGTGCGCGTCGCCAGCCCGGCCCGGCCTGTTCCTGTCCCTCGCACCAAGCCAGTGGTGCGCGTCGCCAGCCCGGTCCGGCCTGTTCCTGTCCCTCGCACCAAGCCAGTGGTGCGCGTCGCCAGCCCGGTCCGGCCTGTTCCTGTCCCTCGCACCAAGACAGTGGTGCGCGTCGCCAGCCCGGCCCGGCCTGTTCCTGCCCCTCGCACCAAGCCAGTGGTGCGCGTCGCCAGCCCGGTCCGGCCTGTTCCTGCCCCTCGCACCAAGCCAGTGGTGCGCGTTGCCAGCCCAGCCCGGCCCGGCCTGTTCCTGTCCCTCGCACCAAGCCAGTGGTGCACGTCGCCAGCCCGGTCCGGCCTGTTCCTGTCCCTCACACCAAGCCAGTGGTGCGCGTCGCCAGCCAGGTCCGGCCTGTTCCTGCTCCCCGCACCAAGCCAGTGGTGCGCGTCGTCAGCCCGGTCCGGCCCGTTCCTGCTCCTCGCACCAAGCCAGTGGTGCGTGTGTCCAGTCCGGCACGGCAATCCGCTCCACCGGGGTCCAGTCCAGCTCCGGTCAGCTACTCCACTCCGGAGCTAGAGCAATCCGCTCCACCGGTGCCTGATCCAGCTCCGGTCAGCGGCTCCACTCCGGAGCCAGAGCAGTTCGATCCACCGTCGTCGGGTCCAGCTCCAGTCAGCGGTTCCAGTCCAGACCCAGACGTCAGCCCCTCTCCAGGTTTGGGGTCTCCCACACCAGGGTCCAGACAGGGCTTGGTACGTCGTGGGAGGAAGGAGAGGGGAAGCAGCGCGTCGAGGTCCAGACCAGACCAGGGGCGCAACAGGGAGGTGGAGAGTAAGTGGTGGTCACGCCCGGAGCCGGATCCGCCTCCGAGGCGGAATGCCCACCCGGCCCCTACCCTGTTATGTTTATGTGGCGCGGTCGGAGTCCGCACCTTTGGGGGGGGTACCGTCATGCCCTGACTCTAGGACTCGTATTTGTTGAGTCAGGGTGTGTATTTTCTGTGTCGTGTTGTGCTATGTTTATTGTCTATGGTTAGATATAGTACAGGGGTGTCAAACTCATTTTAGCTCAGGGGCCACATGGAGGAAAATCTATTCCCAAGTGGGCAAGACCGGTAAAATCATGGTATATATAACTTAAAACTGTCATGAGCCCTCTCACTCCACCGGGTTACCACCTTAATTTGTTTCCACTATCTTCCACTCTGCTCACCACTCTCTCTACTCAGCCTAACTAGCTCCACCTGTCCCTGCTCTGCTCTGCTCTAATTACTCTGCCAGCTGCGCTGCATTACCCACTAACCTCTCCCAGTATTTAAAGCCCTGTCTTTCAGCTCTCCTTTGTCAGATCGTCTGCAAAGCTCACACCCGGAACCTGTTTGCTCGCGCTTCTGGCTCACCCTGGTTTTGTGACCCCGGACCTGCCTGATTTTTGGATACTCTTCTGCCCCAGGAGATCCAGACCTGCTTCTGCCATTACGACTCCTGACTACTCTTCTATCCCGGTAACTCTGACCAGCCTTCTGCCTTGCTACTACGTATTTTGGATTTCCCTTGAACTGTACTGCTGCCTTGTTTCATTCCGCCCTGTTGTGTCTGTGTCTCCCCCCCCCCAGGACTTCTGGACCACCCACCACCGGCTTCATAGGACGCATCGCTGCCACTGGGGGGGGCACAGACCCAGCACATTGGACGGGATCCCTGTTACCCCTGGAGCCTTCATTCACTCCCTACTTCCCTTTTCCCTTAAGTTTTAATAAACTTTCTGGTGTGACGCAATTGTGGTCCTCTGGTCGTCTGTCTGAACCGTGACAGTACGATCTGACCATTATGGACTCAGCGCACACTTTCCCCGACATGGAAACCGATGAGCATGAGCAGCAGTTCCAG
Organism: Coregonus lavaretus; assembly: GCF_964263955.1. NCBI lineage: Eukaryota > Metazoa > Chordata > Actinopteri > Salmoniformes > Salmonidae > Coregonus > Coregonus lavaretus. Next base: position 20,826,241 of record NC_139992.1, read on the forward strand.
CAGCAGCAACAACAACTCGCCATGATCATTCAACTCCTCACCAACCTTACCCCAGCCAGTCTGCCCACCAGCCCTGCCCCCGAGTTACCTGCCCCGGTCATTGCAGCCGCTGCTCCGGAACCCAAGATTGGAAACCCCGAGCGGTTCAACGGCGATTCAACCCAGGTCCGGCCATTCCTGACTAGCTGCCGACTTCAGTTCTCCTTGCAGCCAAGGACCTTCGCCACGGAGGGGGCTAAAGTTGGGTATGCCATCACTCACCTGACGGGCCGAGCTCGACTCTGGGGAACAGCAGAGTTCGAACGTCAAACCCCCGCATGTGCAACCTTCGACCTGTTTGCTGAGGAGATGCTGAAGGTGTTTGACCTGGATTCACCAACCGCAGAGGCGTCTCGTGAACTGTTCAGTATTCGACAAGGCAGACGTACAGTCGCAGACCATTCCATCGACTTCCGAACCCTGGCTAGACGAAGTTCTTGGAACACACCATCGTTGGTGGACGCGTTCTTCCATAGTTTGGCTGACTATATCAAGGACGAGTTGGTCTCCCATGAACTGCCTTCCACTCTTGATGAAGCCATCGCACTGACTGTCAGGATCGACAGAAGGATACAGACCCGTCGTCGTGAGAGGGGGCGCCAAGTTCCACCTACTACCGGCATTCGGAGAGATCCGACTGGGCTCCTGTCATCTACTGCCACTCACCCAGGTCAGCTTGATCAGTCTGAGCCTATGGAGATTGGGCGAGCCTCTCTCACTCCTGCAGAGCGCCAGCGCCGCTTCACCTCAAACCTCTGCCTCTATTGTGGAGGTGATGGACATCGTGTGGTAACCTGCCCTTTAAAGGGCCGAAGCTCACCGGGCATAGGGGGAGTCCGGTTGAGTTCAATGACCATCCAGTCCTCCGACCGCAAACCCCTGCTGCAAGTTCACCTCCGCCTCTCTGACTCAACTCACACCCTGGCTGCTCTGGTGGATTCTGGCGCCGAAGCCAACATAATGGACATCAAGCTGGCACGCCAACTGGGACTGGAGAACCTCCGTTTGACACCTCCTATTCCTGCCCGGGCACTGGACGGACACTTACTCGGATCGGTCACTCATGTCACGGCCCCGGTCTCGATGGGTCTGTCCGGAAACCATCAAGAAACTATCCAGTTTCACCTGCTCCCCTCTCCAGGCCAACCCCTCATCCTGGGTTACCCATGGCTCCGCCGGCACAACCCTCAGCTCGACTGGGTGACCGGGGTGATCAGGGAGTGGGGAGAGGACTGCCACCGAACCTGCCTGCTTGCTGCCGCACTACCCCCTCGGCCAGTACCTACTAACTCCGCTCCTGACCTCTCCAATGTCCCAGAATGCTACCATGGTCTCAGAGAGGTGTTTAACAAAGCAAGAGCCACATCTCTGCCCCCTCACCGACCGTACGACTGTGCCATCGACCTCCTCCCTGGAACAGCCCCTCCAAAGGGTCGTCTTTATTCGTTGTCTGCTCCTGAAAGAAGGTCCATGGAGGACTACATCAATGGCTCTCTGTCCGCAGGATTAATCCGTTCATCTTCATCTCCTGCTGGTGCTGGCTTCTTCTTTGTGGGGAAGAAGGACGGATCTCTTCGCCCCTGCATCGACTACAGGGGACTCAACGACATCACAGTGAAAAACCGTTACCCTCTGCCTCTGCTCACCTCTGCTTTTGAGTTGCTCCAGGGAGCCACTGTTTTTACCAAGTTGGATCTCAGAAACGCTTACCACCTAGTGCGGATCCGGGAGGGAGATGAATGGAAAACCGCATTCAATACACCAACAGGCCACTACGAGTATCTGGTTATGCCTTTTGGCCTCACCAATGCTCCTGCTGTGTTCCAGGCTCTAGTGAATGATGTACTGCGGGACATGTTAAACAAGTTTGTCTTCGTTTACCTGGATGACATCTTAATCTACTCCAGAAACCTGTCTGAACACACCCGCCATGTCCAGCAAGTCCTTCATCGTCTTCTGGAGAATTCCCTCTACGCCAAGGCAGAGAAATGTGAGTTTCACGTCAAGACAGTGGCCTTCCTGGGGTACATAGTGGCAGAGGGAAGTATCCAAATGGATCCTGCCAAAGTATCAGCAGTCACTTCATGGCCAGTTCCGGAGAACAGAAAGAAGCTGCAACAGTTTCTGGGGTTTGCTAACTTCTATAGAAAGTTTATCCGGAACTACAGTACCGTTGCTGCCCCTCTCACTGCTCTAACCAGCACCAAGCAACCCTTCACCTGGACCCCAGCAGCCGACAAAGCCTTCAGTACCCTCAAGGTGAGGTTCACCTCCGCTCCCATCCTCCAGATGCCTGATGTGGACCGGCAATTCATTGTGGAGGTGGACGCCTCGGATGTGGGAGTTGGTGCTGTGATTTCTCAGTGGGCTGCGGAGGATAGGAAGCTCCATCCCTGTGCCTTTTTCTCACGTCGGTTGTCCCCCTCTGAGTGCAATTACGACATAGGGAACCGTGAGCTGCTGGCTGTGAAGCTTGCCTTGGAGGAGTGGCGTCACTGGCTGGAGGGGTCCACCATTCCATTTCTCGTTTGGACCGATCATAAGAACTTGGAGTACATCCGCACGGCCAAACGGTTGAACTCCAGGCAGTCCCGCTGGGCCCTGTTCTTCACCAGGTTTAATTTCACTCTGTCATACCGGCCTGGATCACGCAACACCAAGCCAGACGCCCTCTCCCGTCAATTCCAGAAGGATGACACCCCCTCCAAGGACCCTGTGTCGATTCTGCCAAGTCCCTGCATCGTTGCAGCTCTGACCTGGGCTGTTGAGGAACAGGTGCTGGAGGCTCTCCGTAACCAGCCAGGTCCCAGCACTTGCCCAGCTGACCGCCTTTTTGTCCCCGAAGACCTGAGGTCCCAGGTCGTTCAGTGGGGACATGACTCCCGCCTAGCTTGTCACCCTGGCTCCACCCGCACTTACAACCTGCTCGCCCAGAGGTTCTGGTGGCCCTCTCTGAGAAAGGATGTACGGGAATTCGTCCAAGCCTGCCCCATCTGCAACCAACACAAGTCGTCCTGCCAGCCCCCAGCCGGATTGCTGCAGCCCCTGCCTGTGCCCAGACGTCCCTGGTCTCACATCGCCCTTGACTTTGTCACGGGGCTGCCCCCTTCAAGTGGCATGACCGTCATTCTCACCATAGTTGACCGTTTCAGCAAGATGGCACACTTCATTCCCCTCCCCAAGCTCCCAACCGCCAAGGAGACCGCCCAGGTGGTCCTGGAACACGTCTTCCGGATCCACGGACTGCCAAAGGATGTAGTTTCTGACCGTGGTCCACAATTCTCCTCCGCTTTTTGGAAGGAGTTCTGTCACCTGCTGGGAGCCACAGTCAGTCTGACTTCCGGATTCCATCCCCAATCCAATGGGCAGTCAGAGCGGGCTAATCAGGAGCTCGAGAAGGCACTGCGATGCATGACTTCACGCAACCCCCACTCCTGGTCGCAGCAATTGACATGGGTGGAGTACGCACACAATTCTCTGACCTGCTCTGCCATCGGTATGTCCCCTTTCCAATGTGTTTATGGATACCAGCCTCCTCTATTTGCCAGCCAGGAAGAGGAGGTTACTTGCCCATCTGCACTTGCTTTTGCCCGTCGATGTCGCCGCACCTGGTCACAAGCCCGAGCCACACTCCTCAGATCCGTTGCCAGCTACACTACCGGGGCCAACCGTCGGAGAATTCCTGCTCCCACCTACCATGTTGGTCAAAGGGTGTGGTTGTCATCGAAGAACCTGCCACTCAGGGTGGAGTCGCAGAAGCTGGCACCTCGGTTCATTGGCCCATTCCCTATCATAAGAGTGATTAGCCCAACTGCTGTCCGGCTCCAACTGCCTAATTCCCTGAGGGTGCACCCCACTTTCCATGTGTCTAAGATTAAGCCCATCCATGAGAGTCCGCTGGTCCCTGCTGCGCCTTGTCCTCCTCCTCCACGGCTCGTCGATGGTGGTCTGGTTTACACCGTCCGCCGCCTGCTTCGGTCCAGACGGAGGGGTAGGGGTCTCCAGTACCTCATTGACTGGGAGGGCTATGGACCTGAGGAAAGGACCTGGGTGCCAGCTAGTCGGATTGTGGATAGGACTCTCATCACCGCCTTCCACCAACGGCATCCTGATCAACCTGCAATCCGTAGGGGCCGCCCCAGAGGGGTCCCTAACCGTCCTGCCCGCTCGGCTTCCTGTCCTGTGCCTGATCCTGTCTCGGGACCTGTCCCATCTCCCGACCACGGCCCTCCGGCTTCCTCCGAGGATGAGGACGTTCACTCGGACCGTTCGGAGGAGTTCTAGCCCTCCTCCGGCTCCCCTCCTCCCGCCCGGCGTGGTGTTGCTCTTGGGACTTCTGGGGCCGTCCCTTGGGGGGGGGGTTCTGTCATGAGCCCTCTCACTCCACCGGGTTACCACCTTAATTTGTTTCCACTATCTTCCACTCTGCTCACCACTCTCTCTACTCAGCCTAACTAGCTCCACCTGTCCCTGCTCTGCTCTGCTCTAATTACTCTGCCAGCTGCGCTGCATTACCCACTAACCTCTCCCAGTATTTAAAGCCCTGTCTTTCAGCTCTCCTTTGTCAGATCGTCTGCAAAGCTCACACCCGGAACCTGTTTGCTCGCGCTTCTGGCTCACCCTGGTTTTGTGACCCCGGACCTGCCTGATTTTTGGATACTCTTCTGCCCCAGGAGATCCAGACCTGCTTCTGCCATTACGACTCCTGACTACTCTTCTATCCCGGTAACTCTGACCAGCCTTCTGCCTTGCTACTACGTATTTTGGATTTCCCTTGAACTGTACTGCTGCCTTGTTTCATTCCGCCCTGTTGTGTCTGTGTCTCCCCCCCCCAGGACTTCTGGACCACCCACCACCGGCTTCATAGGACGCATCGCTGCCACTGGGGGGGGCACAGACCCAGCACATTGGACGGGATCCCTGTTACCCCTGGAGCCTTCATTCACTCCCTACTTCCCTTTTCCCTTAAGTTTTAATAAACTTTCTGGTGTGACGCAATTGTGGTCCTCTGGTCGTCTGTCTGAACCGTGACAAAAACAACTTCAGATTGTTTTCTTTGTTTTAATACTATCAACATAAAACATAAAGCTGGAACCTGAGGACAGTGTGTCCAAAATAGTACAAGCACAACATCACTATTAATCATAAAACACCTCAAGTTTATTTGAAAATTCTAAAGAAAAAGAACACACAAACACACAATGCCTCAGTGATTCACAGAACTGTTTCACAGATCACAGAACTATATCAGGGTGTCATTTCTCAGGCAGAAATGTAGATACAAATAATGAAATCCTGTTCCCCAAACAAGTGCAAGAACCACAGAGTCAAGAATAGGTTAAATATACAAATAAAATAAAAACAATTAAAAACAATAGCACATCAACATAAAAACATATAAACATAAAGCTGGAGCAGATCACAGAACTATATCAGGGTGTCTCATGCAGCACTTTAAGTGGGGTTGCATAGTTTATTTGACTCCTGATACCTGGCATCTTTTAGCTTTCACCAGCGCATCAATATCAGGCGTCACATCCTGAGTGGCAGCCAACTTCAGGATGTGATTCAAGTGCTTGTGCGTGAGCCTTGAGCGCAGCTTTGTTTTATTTATGCTCATTACAGAGAACTTGCTCACAAAGATATGTGGTTCCAAACATGCACAACAGTTTTGCAGCGAGGGCTGTCAAGTTGGGGTAACCTGGCAAGAGATTCTGATAAAATGTGTCCAAGCCAGCTGCGGCAAATTTGCCCTTCAAATCCGAGTCACACTGCAAGTCTATTATTTCAAGTTGGATGCTGACGGGCAGATCAGAGGGATTCACGGTGAATGGCGAACAAAAAACTTTGAAGTCTTTCTCCAGTTCACCAAAAATCTGAAAGCGTTGCTCAAACTCCCTTAACAGTCCCGTTATTTTATCTTTGAACCGCTTCATGTCTGCCACATGTTGGGTCGCGCACACATTTTTCAGACAGGGGAAGTGAGCTGCATCACCACCGGCGAGTTGCGTCTCCCACAATGACAGCTTCAACTTGAAAGAACGTATGCTGTCATAATACTGCGTGGCAACTTTGTTGCGCCCTTGCAGCTGTTTGTTCAAGTTATTCAGGTGCTCTGTAACATGCACCATAAATGCAAGGTCCTGCATCCATTCTGCGGAATGAAATTCTAACACTGGTTTGCCCTTTTCTTCCATGAACTGTTCAATTTCTTCTCGTAAATCAAAGAAACGCCTCAGCACAGCACCTCGGCTTAACCATCTTACCTCCGTGTGGTATGGCAGGCCATAGATGTGGTCTTTCTCTCTGAGAAGGCTGTCAAACTGACGGTGATTCAGGCTTCTGGATCGGATTAAATTAACAGTTTGGATGACCACCTTCATGACGTTATCCATCTTTAATGACTTGCAACACAAAGCCTCCTGGTGCAAAATACAGTGAAAAGTCCAAAAATCACGTCCTCCATTTGCAGATTGCACTTTCTCTCTGAACTTTGTCACAACGCCTGCTTTTTTCCCAATCATTGAGGGCGCACCATCTGTAGCCAGGCTGACAGCGCGGGACCAGTCCACTCCGACCCTGTCCAGCGCACCGACGAGTGCAGTGAAAATATCAGCTGCTGTCGTTGTATCTGTCATCGGCACCAACTCCACGAACTCCTCGGTGACGGTCAATGTGTCATCAACTCCGCGGATGAAAATGGCCAGTTGTGCAACATCTGTAATGTCCGTGCTTTCATCAATTGCAACCGAAAACGCAATAAATGACTTTACTTTTTGCTTCAACTGGCTGTCCAAATCCACTGAAAGATCGGAAATCCTGTCTGCAACTGTGTTTCTTGTCAGGCTGATATTTGCAAAAGCCTGGTGCTTTTCAGGGCACACAATCTCTGCTGCCTTCATCATGCATGTTTTTACAAATTCACCCTCACTAAATGGTTTTGAAGCCACTGCGATTTCATTAGCATTGAGGTAGCTAGCTTTCACTGCAGCGTCACTGATGTCTCGGCTGTGAGTAAACACAGACTGCTGTTTCTTCAGACCCACCAACAGTTCATTCACCTTCTCTCTTCTCCGCTGTCCTTGAAAGTTGTCATATTTGTCGGCATGAAGACTCACATGGTGGCGACAAAGGTTATATTCTTTCAGCACTGCAACATGCTGTGAACACACCAAACATACAGCTTTCCCATTCAATTCCGTGAATAAATAGAAGGATAACCATTTTTCTTGGAACACTCTGCACTTTTTTGACAGAGACATATTGGGGCAATGAGGGTGCCAAAGCACATAATGTTAAAAGTAGAAGCCGTAATAAATATTGCGGGCAAAACAAAGTAGCTCATCCGGACTGGCTGCACTTGCTTGACCTATTTGCTCTGCCCCAGTATAAACAGTTTGCTTGCTTAACACAATTGCTATTGCGCCATCCAGTGGACACAATTGGAACAGCAGTTTCTTTTATTGAAAATTTGCAGCTCACAAAATCATCTCGCGGGCCGGATTAAACCCATTTGCGGGCCTGATCCGGCCCGCGGGCCGGACGTTTGACACCCCTGATCTAGTATGTATAGATCTATGTTGGCCTGAGTGGTTCCCAATCAGAGGCAGCTATTGCTCGTTGTCTCTGATTGGGGCCCATACTTAGGCAGCCTTTTGGCACCTGTTAGTTGTGGGATCTTGTTCCAGTTAAGGTATGTTGTTTGTATGCTACCTTGGACTTCACGTTTCGTTTGTTTAGTCATTAATAAACATGAATGCATATCACGCTGCGCCTTGGTCCTTCTCGTTCGTAAACGATCGTGACATACTGGTTGGTAGATGATCAAATACTTATGTCATTCAATAAAATGCAAATTAATTACTTAAAAATCATACAATGTGATTTTCTAGATTTTTGTTTTAGATTCCGTCTCTCACCGTTGAAGTGTACCTATGATAAAAATTACAGACCTCTACATGCTTTGTAAGTAGGAAAACCTGCAAAATCGGCAGTGTATCAAATACTTGTTCTCCCCACTGTATGTGATGATATTGAAAGTGAAAGTTTCTTCAGTTTAAAATTAAGCTTCCAAACAAATATAAAAAGTCCCTGCTCTGCGCAGTGATTCATTACATGCCGCGATCACGTGCTAGTCGGAACTAGGAAATGCAGAAATGGGAATTCGGTAAAAAATAAAAAACGAGGTCAAATCATGTCATGCATGGCGTCAGTGATCTTCATGGTGGAAAGTGGGAGCTCTAGAAAGAGGCCCAAGTTCGCGACTTGGAATTCCGATATGGATGACCGTTCAAAAAAAATAATCAAGTCGGAGCTCGTCGGAGATTTCAGAGTTTCCTGTTATTTTTTTAAACCAGAGTTTCTAGTTCCGACTACCACGTGAAAGTGGCACTATTCCTAGTTGAACAATAGCCCGATAATTGGCTCAATAACGCAATTCGCAATTGAATGTCTATTGCATTTCCTTCTGATATTTAGAAAGATTTTGTTGATGAATTAAAAAGTAGTTTGCGTCAGTTCCATCTCATATTGGACTGGTGAAAATAAGTGAAGAAAAATATAGCCTAGGCAACTTTCACTTTCTGTATCGCAGCAAATATATAGCTTGCAGGGCGTTGTTTCTCTGCCATTAAACTCAGTTGGGTTGGAGAGGACTTTTGGAGAATTCGTCTATGTAAGTAGGTTATGACCGGCGAATGCTGTACCATAACAGGAAAACAATTACATTTTTGAAGACGAATTTCATAATGAAATTGAAGCTGACATTGGACAATATTTTAACTTCACTTTAACTAAATGTTGTATGCATATGGCTAGGCTGTTTAATTGTGCAGATCTTTTTAATAATATATTGACATAGCCTATGCAGTAGTCCTAGGCTATATTGACATTGTGAGCTTAATTTATAGAAGGAATCGATAATTAACTTATATCAATCATTCACCTGAACTATATTTAATTAATCATTTTATTATAGATTTAATATTTCTGGGAGCTGTAGGCTAATCATCCTGTGAAGCCACTTGACTATGGATTCCCCAATGTGCCTGGTCGAAAACGCAGACGGCGAGCTTCATGTAGTCCCTGGGGCCATCAAGTACCTGATGGGACTGAACCAGCAAGTCGTAGTGGTGGCAGTGGTAGGGCTGTACCGCACTGGCAAGTCCTACCTCATGAACAAGCTGGCTGGAAAGAGAAAGGGTGAGACTGATGCTGAGAGACAAATGAGAATTTGCAAACTGGTTTGGGCATCAGCTGTATCTCAATAGTCAATGCCCAATTCATTAAAAATATATTTTGCAAATGTATTACATTTTTTTCTTCTTAAAATGGTCTTTGAAATATTAATTTAGGTTTTGCCCTGGGAGCCACCATCCAATCCAAGACTAAGGGAATCTGGATGTGGTGTGTGCCTCATCCTGAAAAAAGAGACCACACCCTGGTGCTGCTGGATACAGAGGGGCTGGGGGATGTGGAGAAGGTGGGAGGTCAAAGTTCAGTCTCTTTACATTTCACATGAATAATCCAGCACAGTGAACACATCTAAACACACATATTTTAAATAATTTAATTACATTTAGCCAGATCACCAATACATGTTGCTGTTGTCATACTTGATTCAGGGGGATTCTAAGAATGATGCCTGGATCTTCTCCCTGGCCATTCTGTTAAGCAGTACTCTGGTCTACAACAGTCGAGGGACCATCGACAATCAAGCCGTGGAGAACCTCCAGTATCCTTTAAACCTAAATCAATTTCCCCATGGCAATCCTCCCCTGTTTTCTCTCCTATTGACTTTAACAGGTGTACATGTCACATGTGTGGGGGATATTTCCCCCAACCGGGCCATTTCTTGGAAGTCCCTCTCATATTGAAAGTGAAAGTGCTGTATGTTTGTATATTTATTTGACGCTGAGCAATATGTCCTTATAGACCCGGAGCAATAAATTGTGTTACTGACAGCGTTAATTACATGTTTGCAGAATGTTGGAACACACTGTACTTTGTTGGATCCATTCCCTTAGGGGTCAGTCCGTGCATGTGGACACAGTCCATTCAAAAAGAAACTGAAACTACTCGTATGCTATAACTGTTGTACAGCAAGTCCTTGTACAACTGTAGCAGGCGCATTACAATTCGGACCCACATAGTTTTGTAGCTTTTATCAGTCAATCCTCAACCGGCTCTAAAGATATGTTAGTGAGCTGACAGAGCGGATCAAGGTGAATTCTTCCGGTGCAGCTTCATCCTCTCACGATGAGGAGGAAGGAGGGGACGCCCAGTTTGTGCAGTTCTTTCCAAATTTTGTGTGGGCCATCAGAGATTTCACTCTACTACTCGAGATCGATGGCAGAAACGTCACCGAAGATGGGTATCTGGAGCATTCCCTGGAACTCAGAAAAGGTGACATTAGCACTAGCCACCACCCCAATGATCAACTGTGCACAATGTCTCTCCATTGAATAGTGCACCATGAACAGTTATACAGTTGGAATAATCATTATCTCACAAAGAACATAGGGGTTGAAAAACAAGATGATTGATATTGGCTCTAACGCTTGCTAAATTACACATTATAAAATCATTCCTATGAAAATGTATTCTAGGATTAGACTCATAATCAAACAGACTCATAAACCAAGTGACATAATTATTTTATCCAATTTATTGGTCATAATGTTAATTTAAGCATATCTCTTGATATGCTTTTCTGTTAATGATTGTGTGTTTGGATGGTGAACTCTAAGGGCCTGTCTCCCAGACACAGATTAGGCCTCCCAGACGAGATTCTCCATTGAACACACTTTTTTTTCCAGCCCAGGACAAGGCCTAATCTGTGTCTGGGAAATTGACCCTAAAAATAGAGTAATGTCAACTGTAATGGTGAATGCTGACTATCATTCAGGTGGGGGTAGACAGAACTTGATGTACAACCTCCCACGAGAGTGCATCCGGAACTACTTCCCCTCGCGCAAGTGCTTTGTATTCCCCACCCCTACAACTCCTGCCAACATGCCCCACCTGGATTCCATGGATGAGGCTGACCTCTGTGGAAGCTTCCGAAAGGTTGCAGATACTTTTTGCCGCTTCATTTTCCAGGAGAGCCGTACAAAAACTGTCAAAGGGGGCCACAAAGTAACCGGGAGAAGTAAGTCAAATATCTGAAGATTCTGCACAGATGTATTGAATGTAGCCTATATTATTGTACCACCAAATGTATACACTTATATTTTTCTTCCCGCATCTATCTGATTTCAGTGCTCGGCCACTTGGTTAACACCTATGTGGAGACCATTGCCAAAGGCTCTGTGCCCTGTCTGGAGAATGCAGTGCTGGCCATGGCTCAAATTGAGAACCAGGCTGCTGTGGATGAGGGCCTGGCGGTGTACCAGAAGGGCATGGAGGAGGTAAAGGCCTTATTCCCGGTGGACATGGGTCAGATTTCAAGTCATCACCTCCGCTCCGACCACCAGGCCACACAGGCATTCATGAACCGATCCTTCAAAGACGGAAATGGGGATTTCTTGAAAGCATTGGCGGTAAGGGTCATCATTTGAGATCTGTGCCTGGTACAAACACTGACTTATTTCTTAACTCTGTCAAGGACCACTTTTTACAAATGCTTCCCTAAAAAAGTCTCAACTCTTGCAGGTGGCCATTGCAAAGCACTACGCTGACCTTCTCATCCAGAACGAGGATGCCTCAGAGAAGAAGTGTGCGGCCCTTCTGGAGAAGCTGTCTGCTCCGATGGCCCAGAAGATTAAGGAGGGGATCTACGCCACACCTGGAGGATATGAGCTTTACTGCAATCACCATGACAACATGGTGGCACAGTACCGGGCCGAGCCCGAAAAAGGAGTTAGGGTAAGAGCTTCAAGCTGAAATCTTGCTAGGGCTGAAACATTCATCAAAAAATCCATATTGAACACTGGAGCTGTTCTCATCTTTCAGGCCGATCCACTTAGTTTCAATGTCGTAGATAGGTTGCTGTTTCTATCAACCTCAGTTACTGTTATGATTCACATTAGCTTCCATAAAGTATTTTTAGGCATCTACAGCATCATACCAGAAACACATCCAACCGGTTTTAGATTGCCATCAAACAATGATAAAACATGTAGCCTTTGGGGGGGGGGGTTTCTGCAGGCTGAGGAGATTCTGGAGCAGTTCCTGAAGGAGAAGAGTCTAGAAAAGAATTCCATCCTGCAAGCTGACAAAAAATTGACTGAAAATGAGAAAAAGATCCACGGTAAGTCCAAAATATAGCATGGGATGTTATTTTCTGGTTGAATTCAGGTTTCTGGTTGGAGTGACTTCTCACAATATATTGGTGATAATCTTGCACTAAGTCAACATAGATGTGGGATGTTTGAAAGAGTACGGATGCGGGCTAAAGTTTAACCTAGAACTTAAGGCCTACTCCAGAACTTGGAAAAGATTAGGGGCTGTCTGTTGCGTCAATTTGAGAGAGAACATGAGTAGTCTAGAAGCTAGTGTTTTCCTACCTCAAATGTTCCTTTGGACCATGCAGAGGAGAAGGAGAGATCAGCTGTGCTGGAGCAGGAGAAGAAGGCTGCTGAAGAGAAACGGGTGGAGATGGAGCGCACCATGGAGGACGATCGCAGAAGCAAAGACGAGAAGTTGAGGCAGATGGAAGAGAAGATGAAGGAGGAGATGAAGCAACAGGAACGGGACTTCCACAGGGCCTTGGAGTGCAAGATGCAGGAGCAGAAGGATCTGCTGGAGAAGGGCCACAAGGAGAAGGCTGACTTAATGAGACAGGAGATAGAGGAGTTCAAGAAGAGCAACACACCTGAGAAGGAAGGAGGTGGTTTCCTTGAGTCTACAGTCATGCCTGTTCTTCGATTTGGAATGGACGCTGTCAACACTATCCTTCAATATAAGCTCATGAAGGGAGCTTTTATGAAGTAGAGACAATGTGTATTACTTGAGCATATGTACACATTTTCTAGCAATGTAAAGTGAAAAGTCAAATTGATAGCCATGCTTAGAATCTGTATAAGCTTTATATGCAAGAATGATGTATTATTTTTCTTATACAACATATGTATTTACAGATTTTTTTGTGAAATTAACACTGTTCTAGTATAGCGCTTCAATCTAGGGGCTTTAATACAAACATTTCTGGACTATAACGAAGACTTCTTTAATCATAATATACACTGAACAAAAATATAAACTCAACATGAAACAATTTCAAAGATTTTACTACAGTTACAGTTCATATAAGGAAATCAATCAACTGAAAGAAATCTATGGATTTAACATAACTGGGAATACAGATATGCATCTGTTGGTCACAGATACCTTTTTTTTTTTTAAAGGTAGGGTGTGGATAAAAGAAAAACCAGTTAGTATCTGGTGTGACCACCATTTGCCTCATGCAGCGTGACACATCTCCTTCGCATAGAGTTGATCAGGCCGTTGATTGTGGAATGTTGTCCCACTCTTCAATGGCTGTGCGAAGTTGCTGGATATTGGCGGGAACTAGAACGTGCTGTCGTACACGTCGATCCAGAGCATCCCAAACATGCTCAATGGGTGACATGTCTGGTGATTATGCAGGTCATGGAAAAACAGGGACATTTTCATCTTCCAAGAAATGTGTACAGATCCTTGCGACATGGGGCCATGCATTATCATGCTGAAACATGAGGTGATGGCGGCGGATGAATGGAACGACAATGGGCCTCAGGATCTCGTCATAGTATCTCTGTGCATTCAAATTTTCATAGATAAAATGCAATTGTGTTTGTTGTCAGTAGCTTATGCCGGCCCATACCATAACCCCACCGCCACCATGGGGCACTCTGTTCACAACGTTGACATCAGCAAACCGCTCGCCGACACGATTTATCCGTGAAGAGCACACTTCTCCAGCGTGCCAGTGGCCATCCCTTAAAACTTGATACATCTGTGGCATTGTGTTGTGACAAAACTGCACATTTTAGAGTGGCCTTTTATTGCCCCCAGCACAAAGTGCATCTCTGTAATGATCAGGCTGTTTAATCAGCTTCTTGATATGCCACACCTGTCATGTGGATGGATTATCTTGGAAAAGGAGAAATTCTCACTAACAGGGATGTAAACACATTTGTGCACACAATTTGAGAGAAATAAGATTTTTGTGCATATGGAACATTTCTGGGATCTTTTAATTCAGCTCATGAAATATGGGATCAACACTTTAAATGTTGCGTTCATATTTTTGTTCAGTATACTTTTTATGTCTTATATTCTTTGAGAACGTTGTCTATTGAAGCAAAATATAATGAATATGGATATTATATCATTTGAAAGAATAACCAATCTCTGAAGTTGACTACAAAATGCATATCAGTTTATAAATAAATTGTTTTGAATCCACTTTGAATCTGTTAGTGTTTATGTAAGTAGTAGTAGTCTTACTGACTCGCATCTGGAAAACCCCAATTATGCCTTCGTGGCCTGACGCTTCCCTTTTTGTTATTAAAAAATATATATATATATATATATATTGAATATTAAAACATACAATCTACCTGCAGTGAAGCCACTCAACATTTACATTACATTCAGTCATCTAACAGACTCCCATCCACAGCGACCCACAAAATCAATCAGCGTCAACGCCCTGCCCAAGGGCACGTCGACAGATCTTCCACCAAGTCAAAATGGGGACCCGAACCAGCGACCTATCGGCCACCGGCCCAAGCTCCCAACCGCCAGGCCAACAACCCTCCAAGATTTCCCTTGTTTTTCTCTTTTGTTCATTTTGGTGGTGCATTGGGGGACGGTGGCTTTGGGGGGCAAAGCCACCGTCCCCCAATGCACCACCAAAATGAACAAAAGAGAAAAACAAGGGAAAACAACAGAAAACCTCATTGCAAACACAAAATACATCAAGGACGCTCCTCTTACTTTTATCTCAGATACTGGGCCACATTTTGATGTTCAAATGGTTTTCAGGCCACGAATAAGTTTGCACTTGAGAAATAGCCATTGGCTACTGTCTTTTCTGACACAGAGGAGCAAGAGAAGAGAGCCCTGGCTGAACAGGCTGTGAAGATGGAGGCAGAGAAACAGCACCAGTTAGAGAAACTGATCCAGGAGAGGGAGAGGAGTCATCAGGAGGGCATCCGTCAGCTAGAGGTATGTATGGACACTTTAAACATATTTTTTTTTTGTATACCATGTCTCATAAAATAATAATATTTAATATTTTTAACTATAACCACAGATTGTAGTAACTGAGGGAGGTGAACACAGTAGTCTTTGAGAAAATGCATCTTGCTTGTTATGTTGTCCCTCTGCGATTCTAGGCTAAGATGGTCCAGGAGGCAAAGGAGAAGCAACAGGAGTTGGAGAGAGCGCTGGATAGCAAGCTCCATGAGCAGGAAAAGCTGATGGCTAAGGGCTTCACAGAGAAAGAGGCAGCCATGAAGGAGGAGATACAGAGCCTGAGAGAGAAGGAGGAGGCCAAGCGCGAGGAGAAGGAAGAGCAGTCTCGTAACTTCAGAGCCATAGCACAGGGTGTCATAGAGAGTGTCAGCAATGGCTTAGGTCATTACTATAACTATAGGAAAGCCCGTGAGGAACGCAAAGCGATTGTGTTAAAGGAGTCGGTCAGATCCACTTCCAAACTCAAATCAGGTAGTGTTGGCAGTATCCCTGATATGGAGCGCATGACACTCAAGCAAGACAAGACGACCACGCCCAAACTCAAAATGGGAGCCGTTGGCAACTCTAAAGATAATAAAACTCTGCCCAAAGTCAACACAGGTACAACTAGCAAAAGCCCTGGCTCAGAGTTCTAAAGGATGCGCCAGAGATTAGTTAATGGTCCAGATCAGCAGCCACACCTTTCTCCAGTCTCATCATTAACCAGAAGAGCCCAGGAAAACTACTAGGAAATAGTGCAACAGAAACACTGCTGTGCAACAATGGTACAATGGGGCCAAACCAGCTGTCACTTCACAGAAGTCAGTTCCTCAGTTTATAACCATTAATTTCTCATTCTGATAACCTTTAAATATTATTAAATGTTATTATAGATCAGTCTTAGAATTGGAGAGTTAAGATTTGTGCTTTCTTTTGTTCTTGGATGTAGGGTAAAATAAATGAGCATGCTGAACTTGTCTAGAGGTCAAATTTGTTATATATTACATTTACATTCTACATTTTAGTCATTTAGCAGATGCTCTTATCCAGAGCGACTTACAGTTGGTGAGTGCATAAATTTTTCATACTGGCCCCCCGTGGGAAACGAACCCACAACCCTGGCGTTGCACGCGCCATGCTCTACCAACGCAAGGCTAGAATGGAACTACTCATATTCAATGCGCTTTTCACTTAAGGGTTGACCATTATCTTTTGTAATTGTGATTGTTTGAATAAACCTTGATTCATCTCTATTCGATAACTTTTCACATTTTCTCTGATAGGGTTAAGGATAAAGCTAAACTTGTTTTAATAGAGATATTGATCGATGGGGAGAACTGATGAGCTGAATCTCTACAAGGAAACATAAGCACAAGCATTCACATGAAAAAGAGACATCCTGTCTTTCAGTCACCTATCAATTTAATCAAATACAAACATGAGTACATCAGCAGCAAGACAAGAAGAGGAACTGTAATTATGGAATGATATGAACACATATCTCTACTCAGATCAGCTTTAGGGCCAGGATGATAAATGCAGGAATTATATTCCTATCAGCTAGAGATCTCCAATAGTCTGCTGCTTGGACACACCACACACACACACACTTGAGGCGAATGTCACAAAGCACGATTAAGGAGTTAGCCACCTAACTTTGATAAACAGATATACTGTAGCTCTTGATTTTCTGGTTCCAGATCCGGCTTTGTGATAAACCCCCCTGGAGTTACACACACAGTACAGCAACCTGTAAGAATCATACTACACCACACAGAAGCACTAGTCTGGGAGCCAGACTGACAGTTCCTGCATTAACAACACTGTTGCCAATGACAACACGCTGACATAAGCAGAGAAAGACAGACTGGTATCCAGGCTACAAAAAAGAAAAAAATATGATCAAGTTTATTTCAAATCATAGGGGCAGTCATTCAGATAATGTAAATCAGTCTTGGTGTATGAATCAGCATGTAACTCATACATATTTTTACCTCCAACAATGATAACAGATATTGTTCTTTACTGTACAGAGGGCATTCAATGAGGAAACGGATAGCGATAGTATAATTCTTTAAGCCAGTGGTTGACTACTACTGTAAATAGCATTAGAGCATGATACAGCCATTCTCCACCAGTAGATATGTATTAGCCTAGGCCCAAGATGTGTGGCTTCACTGATTATTAAATCAACATGCTAGTACTCATGAAAAACGACCATGGGTAATTAGGTTATCAACATGCAGACAGATTGTTGTTTTACAATAGTGGTTCCGCCTAAAAACAAATCCAGTGCATGAACTTAACTTGAACTATAGTATATCCATGATGACCCCTATCATAACCATCAATACACTTTGAGAATGTTAAAGCGTAAAAATAATATATATTACACAAAAGTCCTGATTCATTAGCACACTATCAGTCAATGATTATGACCTTGATGACACATGTAGTAGGCTACATGAGAGATGTCTAGCTTTGAGGCAACAGTAACACACTGCAATAAATAAACTCATCATAACACAAATACATTTATGACACACACAGCCACTAACATATCACCAGTTTGGTATACATACACCTCAAAAGAAAATCTCAAATATTTTCAGTCTACAACCCTGTGTCATTTGTAGACAACAACATATTGTAAGTATGTATTGGACAATAAAAAGTGCTTAGCTATGATTTTGTTCTCTTAGAAATCAAACCGTAACAACTGAAGTGCAGAACCTAGAGACTACAGTGGTGAATAATGTTTTAGTCCACCACCAAAGTCCAAAGAGTAGTAAGTGACATTTCAATAGCTCTACAATAGTGTAAAATAAAAATCATAAAAATATGATTGGAATGTACTTGTTCTTTACAATTTATCATTTCAATTGGCAAGCCTAATCAAGAACTTCAGTTTGCAATACAATATTCATAGAAAATAAAAATACTAAATAACTACATTTTTTCCTCCTTGTCTCCTACATCTGTGCTAGTCAACCGTTACCCGACAGTGAGATACCACATGTTGACTTGTTCACCAGTTGTGTGTATGTTTGATGACTCTAGGATCCTATAAGGTACAGGTAACTGCCAAAATAAATGGAAACACTTGAGTAAACGAGGGATACATAGTATATTGAAAGCAGGTGCTTCCACACAGGTGTGGTTCTTGAGTTAATTAAGCAATTAACATCCCATCATGCTTAGGGTCATGTATAAAAATGCTCAGTTGCCCATTATTTTGGCTACCATGGCTAGAAGAGATCTCAGTGCCTTTGAAAGAGGGGTCTCAAATGAGCATATTAAAGTGTGTGTGTCTCAATCCCCAGATCTCAACCCAATTGAACACTTATGGGAGATTCTGGAGCGGCGTCTGAGACAGCGTTTTCCACCACCAGCAACAAAACACAAAATTATGGAATTTCTTGTGGAAGAATGGTGTTGCATCCCTCCAATAGAGTTCTAGACACTTAGAACATGTATAATCTATATCAAGGTGCATTGAAGCTATTCTGGCAGCTTGTTGGCCCAATGCCCTATTAAGACACTGTTGGTGTTTCCTTTATTTTGGCAGTTATCTGTATGTACAGTAGGCTATGACCCTTCTGACACCTCAACTGAAACAGGGTCCACCCAGAGACAGGGCTATTCTGCCCTCCACATGTTGCTGCTATGTCCAGCAGCTAACAAGCAAAGAGACAATCCAAACAACAGGATGAGTGGTATAAACGTTGGGACCTTCTTGAGTTGCATGATTATATTAGAGTCTTCCATCTTGCTACTGTACATACTCCAGGTTACATAGCTCACTGATATTCATAGAACAACCCAGTAAATTGTCAAAAAATGTTATTTTACAATTGGTTTACAAACCTATTTTTTCATGCTTTCCGTTTGCCGTAGTGAAAGCTACAATATGATTACGAGGAAGGCACTTAAATATAATCTTTATAATTGCCCGACTAGCTGTATTTGTTGTTCAGCAGGTAGCCTACACAGAATTCCCTTTACTACGGACCCATTGTTATAAATATAATAAACCAAAGAATATAGGGAATTATGTATGCACAATAACATTTTCGTTCACGTTCTAAAATTGATTTCCAGAGTTTGACATACTGTAGGTAAGGGGGATCCATAAAACAAAAAAAACTGCTCTTTCATAGTCCTGATACAGCATGCACACCTTTGTCCTCTTTAAGGTGTCTCCACTGAAATTCTTTCCATCCATATCAGCAGCCAGTGTAGATCTCTTCCTCTGCACATTTAGTCACCAAGAGGGACAAGGGCAGGCAAGAAAGGCCTGGTATTTCTAGGTTCTGTGGATGTTGCTCAGCTGTTGTTGTAGGTTCTTTAGGTTGTTGTTATTCTTGTGGACATTACCTCCTCCTCTCAGTATGATTGCCACCAGGATGTAAGCGCTCACCTGATAGGTGGATGGAGCTCCATGATGCTCCAATGTCAACGATGACCTTCAGGACACCACTGGAGTCATGTCCCAGAGCTGTAGACACAAGCATAAAGGTGACCGACCGGCTCGATTCGGTTTTATGTAGCAACATTTGAAATTGTGCTTTTTACATTGAATAAAAGTAGAGACTCAGAGCTAGAAAATGGTATATCATACACTACAGTTGAGGAACAATGGGAAAGTAATTATGTCATGAAAGTTGATAAACTTGTAACCTCACTTTTGAGAAAATGGCCTTTGAATCTGCAGGTAGCTAACCAACCAGGTTCAATGTTAGCTAGCTAACATTAGACTATAACTAGCCAAGCAAATGGCTCTGAGATACGAATAATAAGATCATACACGTAACATTACCTAGTGAGCCAGCCAGCTAACGTTAGCTAGCTATCTAACAGTACACTTTAACATGAAATGAAAACGACTGTCAAAATCAGAAACGTGTAATATCTGAAAATGTAGCTAGCTAGACTATCTTACCCGTATACATCATGGTTGGATGCTTCTCCCTGTCACGGATGCCATGGTTGCCCTTAGTTTGAAGATGTAATCCGGAGACAGGTGTCTCCTTAGCTATCATACCCTAATTCCACTGATTTCAAAACTCGGTCCTCCAGAAAGTGGAGAGCAACACTTATGCAGTTCTAGTAAGCAATATTTTTTTTTTAAGCCACATCAGACATAATTACCTACACATACTGACCAGCTCAAATAGACAGAAGCATGCTATATGGCAGACCAATCTGAACTCATCTCTCTGCATGTCCAGGTCACTCATTATCTCAGCCAATCATGGCTAGCAGGAAGGTTGCTGTCTTTTTCTGTGGCTAAACCAACTAGGCTCGTAATTTAACCATTTTATTAGTATTTACAGATGGCATACAAGTCTGTTATTAAGGCACATTAAAGTTCACGTTCCAGAAGGCATTTCTGCCAATAAACACATTTTGATAAAAATAAAAAAAAGTTTCCTGTGAAGTAGTGACCCGCGACATACGCCTAGTTTCCTGAAACTAAGGTGTACAAAAAAAACACTGCCTCCTTCATACACGTATACGCACTGTCATTAAAGGTCATTGTATCAATGCATCCCATTTCCTGTATTAGGCTACGTTTACACAGGCAATTCCAATTCTGATATTTTCTTCACTAATTGGCCTTTAGACCAATCAGCTCAACTCAAAAAAATATATCTGATGTGAAAAGATCTGTGATTGGTCAAAAGACCAGTTAGTGGAAAAAACATCAGAATTGGGCTGCCTTGTCTAAACGCTGCCTTAAAGACATAGTGTCTGTCTCACCTTGACAACCTTGTCTGCCCCAGAGGTCAGCAGCCAGCCTGTGGTAGGCTCGTAGTGCATGTAAACTATGC
Source organism: Coregonus lavaretus (assembly GCF_964263955.1). Taxonomy (NCBI): domain Eukaryota; kingdom Metazoa; phylum Chordata; class Actinopteri; order Salmoniformes; family Salmonidae; genus Coregonus; species Coregonus lavaretus. The sequence continues at coordinate 20,847,276 of NC_139992.1, forward strand.
TATGTTTGCTGTCATGGAATGTCGCCGTGGGCGCCCGGCTGTAAGACAGGGGGTGGGGGGGAAAACACTTATCACCATGGGAACAAACTATAGGAAAAGATGTGATGACCAGAGGATGTTATTTGAGGATTTTTTGTGCAGTCGTGTGTGCGTGCGTGTTACTCACTCCTCGTCCGTGATGGACTCGTGGCAGCTGTCACACACCCGCACCTCGAACTCGAAGCCCATGAGAGGGATGGTGGAGCGCTTGGCCGAGCACTTCCCACACACTGCCTGCCCACACTTCCTGCAGTGGTGCTGGGGGAGAGGAGATAGGAGACACTGAGCCTTGGGTTCGGCCTACTCGGCTTGCAGATAAGGCCATTGTGCATCCATCTCACTTGCCCTCACTCATGTAGTCAATCAGCGGAGGCCACACCAGGGCTATATTTCTGCATTTCACACTGCCATAGAGGGTTTGGTTGTTTAGCAACAAAACTGACGAGTGTGCGCAATTATGGGGCAAAACAGGCGGGGTTGGCTTAGATTGTTCACAACATGTAAACTATATTTTGTCTCCAATATTTATTGAAAACAAATTCATTTGCACAATGAGCACTTGTTGTCTTTCAAATACATCGTTACGGTTGTTGGTTTGCTAGCAAATGTTTTGCCATATTAGCATAGACATGACATCAGTCAAAACAAGACATGGTATCAAGAACAAGATAAAACTAGCTGAAACAAGCCATGATTCCCCGCATGGCAGCTTATTGTCATTGTTGCTAGTCATCTGGCCATCCAGAATCACAACAACAAACTTGTGCCCCATTGAAGCATGAGCATTGTTTTCGTGATGTTCTCAGCTAACCCATTTACAGGAACAACATTAACTATGTTTTTTTCCTGCCCTCTTGTGGACAATAGGTGAACTACACCCCACAGTGACAGTATGGAGCCCACTGTACCTGGCGCAGGCCGATCGTCTTACTGTCCCACATCTGTTTGAAGTTCCAGAAGAATGGCTGCTCACACTTCTGACACGAGTCACTGTCCAGCCACTCTGGGGTCTGAGGGAAGACAGACAGGTTGAAAACAGACCATAAATACTGCTCTAGAGTCAGCTTCTCCTTTCTCAATCCTACCTTTAACCATCAGGAGTTTTAAAAGGAAAGTAACACAGATTCAGTGCTTCGGTATAACCTAAGTGAGAGAAAGAGCCATAGGTAGTCTACACGGAACACTAATTTAATTCAGAGTTTGTCATACTCTCTCTGTACGTGTTCCTATGGCTGTGGTTTAAATCAGTCTATTTCAGGTACCCCTCCATTGTGACAGAAACAGCCCGACAAAGCACTCTTCCATACCATGTGGTCAATGACAGAGGTGACATTGCACTCACAGAGCTGTGACTGGCCCATATCTAGGGCTAGACAGATTCTATGGAAGAAAGGTGTGCATGTGTCTGAGGGACACAACGCTGCCCTGTGCTCCAGCTAATCCTATACACAGCCCTGCCCAACACTCAGGCCTCACTGCAGACTTAGCTCCATAGCACATACATTATGCCGCTCATTCTCCTTCCCTCACCCACTCTCTCCCTGAAAGTCCTATTGCATCCAAGCTCCTTAAGGTTTGTGGGGTGTGAACCTTTGAACCTTTCTACTTCACACACATCTCACTGCCTTGAGGTTTTGTCTTCCTCCCTCCTTTTTCTCCATCCCTCCATCTTTATCAGTCCATTCCTCCCTCACCTCCTGTCGGGTCAAGTCCATGTTCCAGATGACGATGCCTCCATCTGAGCTGCAGGAGATCAGCTGACGTGTGTGTGGCGCGTAGCATAGGCCCTGGACCTTCTCACTGCATTGTTAACACACACACAGGCAGTGGAACACGCCTAAGAGTATGTGGTACACAAACATTGTAGATTCTCCCCACCACCGCAATGACATCCCTGGTTGTGACATGAGTCACTTTACCCCTACTTTACAACTCTCCAACAACATGACTGAACGTTAAACAGCCTGGAGTTATGGATAATGACTGAACAGAAGCGCCCCAAAAGGAGACTACTAGGGGCATTTCAACAGTTTCTAAGACCGTATCATATAGATTAAAGGCCCATGTTTTTTTTATACATTTCCACACTATGAAGTTGGAATAATACTGTGAAAATTATGATAATGCCCTTTGAGTGTAAGAGCTGTTTGACAAGACCGCCTGAAATTTCTGCCTGTTTTGGTGGGATGGATTTTGGCCTGCCTGGTGAGATCACCAGGCGGTAAATTAATTAACAGACCAATAAGAAGGAGAGTTCCAAACCTCTGTCAATAACAGCTACTTTTCCCTTTTCTCCTCCCCACTCAGACCACTCCCAGACAGTCCTAGCTAAATTCTTTCTTGATAAATTGGTCTTTGCTAAGAAGCTATTTTTGCTTCTTTTTGACCATTTTAATTGAAAACAATTACAGTAAGGTACGTCATTGTTACCCAGAAATGATTTGATATTGAGATAAAAACTGCTGCATTGGGCCTTTAATACACTGCTCAAAAAAATAAAGGAACACTAAAATAACACATCCTAGATCTGAATGAATGAAATAATCTTATTAAATATTTTTTTCTTTACATAGTTGAGAATGTGCTGACAACAAAATCACACAATAATTATCAATGGAAATCTGGAGGTTTGGATTTGGAGTCACCCTCAAAATTAAAGTGAAAACCACACTACAGGCTGATCCAACTTTGATGTAATGTCCTTAAAACAAGTCAAAATGAGGCTCAGTAGTGTGTGTGGCCTCCACGTGCCTGTATGACCTCCCTACAACGCCTGGGCATGCTCCTGATGAGGTGGCGGATGGTCTTCTGAGGGATCTCCTCCCAGACCTGGACTAAAGCATCCGCCAACTCCTGGACAGTCTGTGTTGCAACGTGGCGTTGGTGGATGGAGTGAGACATGATGTCCCAGATGTGCTCAATTGGATTCAGGTCTGGGGAACGGGCAGGCCAGTCCATAGCATCAATGCCTTCCTCTTGCAGGAACTGCTGACACACTCCAGCCACATGAGGTCTAGCATTGTCTTGCATTAGGAGGAACCCAGGGCCAACCGCACCAGCATATGGTCTCACAAGGGGTCTGAGGATCTCATCTCGGTACCTAATGGCAGTCAGGCTACCTCTGGCGAGCACATGGAGGGCTGTGCGGCCCCCCAAAGAAATGTCACCCCACACCATGACTGACCCACCGCCAAACCGGTCATGCTGGAGGATGTTGCAGGCAGCAGAACGTTCTCCACGGCGTCTCCAGACTCTGTCACGTCTGTCACATGTGCTCAGTGTGAACCTGCTTTCATCTGTGAAGAGCACAGGGCGCCAGTGGCGAATTTGCCAATCTTGGTGTTCTCTGGCAAATGCCAAACGTCCTGCACGGTGTTGGGCTGTAAGCACAACCCCCACCTGTGGACGTCGGGCCCTCATACCACCCTCATGGAGTCTGTTTCTGACCGTTTGAGCAGACACATGCACATTTGTGGCCTGCTGGAGGTCATTTTGCAGGGCTCTGGCAGTGCTCCTCCTGCTCCTCCTTGCACAAAGGCGGAGGTAGCAGTCCTGCTGCTGGGTTGTTGCCTTCCTACGGCCTCCTCCACGTCTCCTGGTGTACTGGCCTGTCTCCTGGTAGCGCCTCCATGCTCTGGACACTACGCTGACAGACACAGCAAACCTTCTTGCCACAGCTCGCATTGATGTGCCATCCTGGATGAGCTGCACTACCTGAGCCACTTGTGTGGGTTGTAGACTCCGTCTCATGCTACCACTAGAGTGAAAGCACCGCCAGCATTCAAAAGTGACCAAAACATCAGCCAGGAAGCATAGGAACTGAGAAGTGGTCTGTGGTCATCACCTGCAAAACCAGTCCTTTATTGGGGGTGTCTTGCTAATTGCCTATAATTTCCACCTGTTGTCTATTCCATTTGCACAACAGCATGTGACATTTATTGTCAATCAGTGTTGCTTCCTAAGTGGACAGTTTGATTTCACAGAAGTGTGATTGACTTGGAGTTACATTGTGTTATTTAAGTGTTCCCTTTATTTTTTTGAGCAGTGTATATTGGGGTTTTAATACTACAATGGAGACTACATTTGAAGACTGTATTGGATGACTCTGTTGAGGTTCAGTGTGTGAATCTTACTTGTGTCCCTGAAGTTCGATGGCGGTACCTTTGCGTCCCCCGATGTCCCACATGATGATGGAGTGATCGGAGCTGCCGGAAAACAACACTCTCTGGACCGGGTCCCAACACAGCGCTGTCACATTGCCTAAAGAGAGCAGAACACATAACACACATTCCATCACTGGATCTTAAACTTGACCTGGTCAAGTGGAACAAACACAAGAAACTAAAAGGCCTCAATGATTAGAAAGTGGACAAAAGTGACTCTGAGCAAATTCAAGTTGATTTAGACAAAGTTGAATTTTAAGAAAGCAAATTCAATAAACAGACTTTCTCAATAATTGCCAAGTCTTTTGCTTTTAATGAACCACAATTCATCCCTCTTGAGCCATGCTAGAGCACCCCCTTATGTCTAATTCAAAGGGAAATATGTTCCAGTGCTTTTCACAGGCAGATATTTGCATAATGACAAACATTTGTAACCCTACTGATAACAGACAGGCCTGGAATAGTGGTGATGTCAGCAACATTGTCAGTCACACGCTCTTCTGTCAATATAGGAAGTAGAGGAGATGTGAGAGTGCTAAAACAACTGACCCCAGATCAGAACAGAGGGTTTATAAATAGCTGTGAGGGTTGTCCTCTGGAGTGTACAATGTCCCACACTACACCTCTGTCACTGCTGGCGAGTGGCCGAGTGGCCAGGAGGGACAATCAGTTGGGGTGAAAACATGGAAATAAATAAAGTGGGTAATAGACCGATTTATAAAATCTCCATGATTTTTGAAGACCTGGGTCTAAAATAGTATGTGTTTTCTTTCAAATATTTAGGGGCTTTATTTTGCTTCCTCTGCGTATTGGAACCAATGGAGTAGTCCCAAAAGGTGGTGTTTCGAGGATGGGGTACTATGGGGTACTATAGGTAGGGGACGAGTGTTGTTTTGTAACATGGGGCGTAGTAGTAGTACCCGTGTGTCCTTTGAAGGTGGTGACCAGACTACAGCTGTCCTGCTCCAGCTTTAGGATGGTCACCTGACCAGAGTAGTCACCCACAAAGGCGTGCCTCGTCTCCACGTCGAACCTGGGAGGGGCACGGTCAAGGATGGTCTGCAGCAAAAACATGATAGTGGCAATGACCGTTTAACTCAACTGTTTGCATCTGAGCAACTTGACGGATTTGCACACACTGTATTTATTCTATTCAATCAGTGTTAACTGGTTGAAACCTACTCGTATCTGATCTGTATGTGGTTCATTCTATTCAGTGAAGGACTGACTGCATTATACTTCTTAATTTCCAACAAAAACAATCCACATCAGTAAACTTACCACCACAGTTAGCTGTTCATTAGCTACAAAATCATATGTATTTAGTCTCAGATCTCAAGAGAGACCTTTCAGTGAGAGGCCAGAATGATAACAAAGCAATCAACAGAGAGAAAAAAATAAGACAAATCTTTTCACAGAGCATAATCTAATTTCTCCTCCTTCTGAAAAGGGTTGCTGTACTAATCTGATTCCAGGCTAACTCAGAACTGTGGTTGTTTAGACAAATTTGCTGGATGATATACTAAAGAAAATACACATTCCAAGTAGTTCTTTCATTTCAACAATTTTGAATAACATACAATGACTGCTCTGGGTTTGTAAAAAGGCATACAAAGCCAAAACAAACAAGATGGCTGCCATATGTCCGAACATCGTTTTGTTTGTTGTATTTAACATTGGAATTGTTTATCCCTGTCTTTGAAGCATAAGTCAGTCTTAAGACCTCACATAGCTAGTTGGTATTGAGAGCCCTCCACAGCGGAGTGGACCCAAACCTTTTATCTCGACCATTACAGAAATCTCCCGGACCATTGCCTTGGACTGCATGACTGAAGGCTATCGTTAGCCTCCCCCATTAAGAAAAGCTACTGGGACGCTTATCTGGCTCCCTCTCTGGTCTACTGCATCGTGGGAGAAAGCGGCAGAGGGCCATGTCCCCCCATAGCGCCTTGTTGTCATAAAAAAATACACTTGTTTGAGGTGAAGGAGACACAGTCAAGTGCTGTTATCACTTGAAATATTGTCTGTGGCTTTACACTTCACACACAGGTAGTATTTGTTAAGATATTTGTGACATAGCAACTACGGCTGGAATTGCCAGGGACCTCACGATACAATATTATCACGATACTTGGGTGCCGATACGATATTTTATTGCGACTTGATGTTCCAAACATATTGCTCACTATACGTCTTCTGCAGAGAGACAAGAGAGAGCACGAGAAAACTAGTTTTGATCAGTCAGGGAAATAAAAAAGTGCTGAAATCATGTTGGCTCAGTATTTAAAAAGAAGGGATGAAAAATACCTGAATTTTTCATACAGCCGACTAGCGCTAGCTAACGCTACCTACAGTAGCATATTATTCAAAAAAAAAAAAAAAAATAATATTATTTTTGACAAATCGATACTTGGAATCAAATATCATTCAAAACTCATATTGCGATATGTAACTGTAATGATTTCCCCCCCAATCACTAATAGCAACAGCATGTGAATAGAACAGAATGAATAGAATAAAATAGAATAGAGAAATATGGTTTGTAACAGCCGAAGGATACTGTAGTCCAGAGACCCAGGCGGTGGTGCGGTATAACCCAAGCTGTGTTCCACTCTCAGAGCAGTGCCAGGTGAAGTTCTTGTCCTGTCCTGTACTGAGGACCCACTCCATCTCCAACACAAACAGCACCACTGTCACTCTGCCCTGGTGGGCTGACACAGAACACACACAATGTCATGTTAATAAACAAAAGATACTGGTGTAAATATGACCATAGACTGTCATATACTGTACATAGTATAACAGTAGACAGATTGGTGTTCTTCGCATCCTTTAAAATTGATCAAAACAGACAAGATTGCAGTCGTACAGTAGAACTGTTGGCAGCAAGCTCAATCTTAGTATATTGCTTTTAGAGGCCTTGTAGCTAAAACCAACCAAAGCACCATGAATAGAAAAAACATCCATTATTTTGCCAGGTTTCATCCCTTCCTGCCATTGACCAGAGTCAGCTGAGTCACACAAAGAACACAGCCTGTGCCCACACTTCCCATCTCACCCAGATAGGTCTGTGCCGGGGTCATCTTGTTGTAGTCTTCTGACAGGATGAACTCCTGAAACACAAGAAGTATGTCACTCACTGGTTTTCCCAAGAAAAAGCACAATATTTATTTGATATGGACATACTTTTAGGTCAAAGTTACACAATGCTTGAAATTACCTTCTGATGCAAAAGGAAGTGCTTAGGTTTAGCAAAGTATATCCATGTTAATTTTAGGCTATTTAGCCAATTAATAAAAAATGAATGCAATTATTCTATAATAACCCATCTAGACTCAATTTCACAGTGCAACTGCCTGGGTGACCAAGCCATTCCAGTAGATTAGACATATTTAGTATCCCTGTGTTGATTGATCCACCTAACTGCTTAGCCAATCATGCGGAAGATTAGGCTACTCAGAGACGCAACCCCTTTGGCAGTATCGATCAGTGCTGGTGTCTGGAGAAGCAAAGATTCAGAGCGAGAGAGTAAGAGAGACAGTAGCTAGCTACTCAGTGACCCACTAAATGTTAAACATGAAATCATGAATTGAACCAGCCCAACCAGCCCCCAATCTGGCCCTGGGGTATGGGCTTTGGTATGTGTATCAAGGTTGACTGTGGGATAAGGCTGGATGCTTGGTATAAAAGTATGTCACGCCCAATCATGAGTGTATCTTAGACAACAGAAACAGTCACTTACAGAGATGGTTCCATTCTCCATCCCCACAGACAGCCTCCTGGTCTCTGGGTTAAAGGACATACAGGAGCAAGAAGCTAAGAAGAGAAAGGAAATGACAAGTCTAAGAAAATGTGTGCAACGTATACGAGTGTGGGGTGTCTCCACTCTCCAGTGCCATTGCAATGTGCTTTGAGGGGAAAATCACTGACTGGGCTAGTGACTACATGATGGAATGTCTTGCACAACATGCAGAGAGAAAACACAAGGGAAGTAGGGAACATGTCAAAAGGAAGATGATTACTTGCAGTACACTTTAGGAAATGAAACTGAAGAGGGTGGTGACTTTATGAATGACTGAAGACAGCCTTTCCAGACAGGCACATGCATTTCTATTGGAATCACAATGTGGAATGCATTTAAAACGTAAAAGCCTGCCAGGTACAATAAACCCAGCAGTAAAGATGCATCAGTTATTCATTAAAGGCCCAGTAAGTCAAAAGTGATTTTCCTGTGTTTTATACATTTCCACACTATGGAGGTTGGAATAGCCTAATACTGTGAAATTGTGAACATTATGATAATGTCCGATTAGTGTAAGAGCTGTTTGAAAAGACCGTCTGAAATGTCAGCCAGTTTTGTTGGGATGGAGATTTGGCCTGGCTGGTGACTAGAGCTAGGACGATAAACCGAAAATGATCGACACCAACCAAACCGACCACTTACAGTGCATTCGGAAAGTATTCAGACCCCTTGACTTTTTCCACATTTTGTTACGTTACAGTCTTACTCTAAAATGGACTTCAATTTTTTTCCTCATCAATCTACACACAATACCCCATAATGACAAAGCAAAAACAGGTTTTTAGAAATTTTTGCAAATGTATTACAAATAAAAAACTGAAATACCTTTTTTACATAAGTATTCAGACCCTTTGCAATGAGACTTGAAATTGAGCTCAGGTGCATGCTGCTTCCATTGATCATCCTTGAGATGTTTTTACAACTTGATTGGAGTCCACCTGTGGTAAATTCAATTGATTGGACATGATTTGGAAAGGCACACACCTGTCTATATAAAGGTTGCACAGTTGACAGTGCATGTCAGAGCAAAAACCAAGCCATGAGGTCGAGGGGAACTGTCCGTAGAGCTCCGAGACAGGATTGTGTCGAGGCACAGATCTGTGGAAGGGTACCAAAACATTTCTGCAGCATTGAAGGTCCCCAAGAACACAGTGGCCTCCATCATTCTTAAATTGAAGAAGTTTGGAACCACCAAGACTCTTCCTATAGCTGGCCGCCCAACCAAACTTAGCAATCGGGGGAGAAGGGCCTTGGTCAGGGAGGTGACCAAGAACCCGATGGTTCTGACAGAGCTCCAGAGTGCCTCTGTGGAGATGGGAGAACCTTCCAGAAGGACAACCATCTCTGCAGCACTCCACCAATCAGGCCTTTATGGTAGAATGGCCAGACATAAGCCACTCCTCAGTAAAAGGCACATGATAGCCTGAATGCCAATCATCACGTCTGGAGGAAACCTGGCACCATCCCTACGGTGAAGTATGGTGGTGGCAGCATCATGCTGTGGGGATGTTTTTCAGCGGCAGGGACTGGGAGACTAGTCAGGATCGAGGGAAAGATTAACGGAGCAAAGTACAGAGAGATCCTTGATGAAAACCTGCTCCAGAGCGCACAGGACCTCAGACTAGGGCGAAGGTTCACCTTCCAACAGGACAACGACCCTAAGCACACAGCCAAGACAATGCAGGAGTGGCTTCGGGACAAGTCCTTGAGTGGCCCAGCCAGAGCCCGGACTTGAACCCGATCTAACATTTCTGGAGAGACCTGAAAATAGCTGTGAAGCGACACTCCTCATCCAACCTGACAGAGCTTGAGAGGATCTGCATAGAAGAATGGGAGAAACTCCCCAAATACAGGTGTGCCAAGTTTGTAGCGTCATACCCAAGAAGACTATAGGCTGTAATCACTACCAAAGGTGCTTTAACAAAGTACTGAGTAAAAGGTCTGAATACTATCTGTTTTTACTGTATTTTTTATTTTTTTGCAAAGAAGAAAATTAAAAAAACAGTTTTTGCCTTGTCATTATGGGGTATTGTGTGTAGATTGATGAGCAAACATTTTTTTAAATCAATTTTAGAATAAGGCTGTAATTAACAAAATGTGGAAAAAGTCAAGAGGTCTGAATACTTTATGAATGCACTGTATCGTGGATATTTTGCTGATATTGTTCATTACGATAAATAACCTATAGGGCCCTACTAGAGATATGTGAAGCTCGAAATGAAATAAGTTAGCTAATATGGGTGATTGTTAATGGGACAATTAATAGCTGCAACATTCAAAGTAGTAGTAGTTTTAAGGGTAATATACAAAATTAAAAAACTATGGTGCACATTAATGTTATAAACATATTGTTAAATGTATCGTTATCGTGATATTCAGTCAATTTAACTTGATATGGATTTCTGTCCATATTGCCCAGCTCTACCAGGCAGTAAATGAGTTAATAGACCAATAAGAAAGAGTTCCAAACCTCTCTGCCAATAACAGCTACTTTTATTCTCCCCATGCAGACCACTACCAGACAGTCCTAGCAAAATTATTGCTTGAGAAATTGCTCTTTGCTAAGAATATTTATTTTTTGACTATTTTAATTTATTTAGAATTACTTGATTGAATTACTCTGAAATTATTTGATAGAGATAAATACGGCTGCATTGGACCTTTAAACATTGGGTCAAACTGAAATATAGACTAAATGGTTGTTTACCTCATTCAAACTGGAACAGATGTTAAAACAGATTCCATACAGGCAGAAGAGCTGACTGTTCACAAAATGAGGCCAATGGAATAGCTAGGCCTAGGTGCCTAACTCTTTTATAAGCATTTTGCTACACCAGCGATAACATCTGCAAAATATGTGTACGCGACTAATCATTTTTTATAAGTAGGGCGAATCCATGCCAGCGTAGGCAGAAAATATTTTGGTATCTCAGATTGTTCTAGCAATTCTCACATAGAAACTTCACTGGGAGGAAGTATGTTTAACATCCTTTTTACATTTGTATCACAAACCATTTTTGAGAAAATCATGATAAAAGTGGCCATACAGTACCACAGTATGAGTCATAATACCCACAAAACAGGGAAATGGTTCCAATTGTTTTCCCACCATTCATTTTTCCCCATGGGGGATTTTCGAAACACTTCAAATAAGAGCTGTCTTTCATGTAGGCTTACCCTGGTGTGACGTTTTGATAACCGTGTAAATCTCTAGGACAAGTTGACTTTTATCAATATATTTGCTGGTAAATTCCCTCCTCACCCCAAAAAAAATGCTAATTGCTAATGTGGCAATCAAGAACTACAAATACCATGGTGATCTGGACGAGACAGCCGAATCGAGGCAAAGGTAAGAATCTCTGGATTAACTACAGTGGGGAAAAAAAGTATTTAGTCAGCCACCAATTGTGCAAGTTCTCCCACTTAAAAAGATGAGAGAGGCCTGTAATTTTCATCATAGGTACACGTCAACTATGACAGACAAAATGAGAAAAGAAAATCCAGAAAATCACATTGTAGGATTTTTAATGAATTTATTTGCATATTATGGTGGAAAATAAGTATTTGGTCAATAACAAAAGTTTCTCAATACTTTGTTATATACCCTTTGTTGGCAATGACACAGGTCAAACGTTTTCTGTAAGTCTTCACAAGGTTTTCACACACTGTTGCTGGTATTTTGGCCCATTCCTCCATGCAGATCTCCTCTAGAGCAGTGATGTTTTGGGGCTATCGCTGGGCAACACAGACTTTCAACTCCCTCCAAAGAGACTGGCTAGGCCACTCCAGGACCTTGAAATGCTTCTTACGAAGCCACTCCTTCGTTGCCCGGGCGGTGTGTTTGGGATCATTGTCATGCTGAAAGACCCAGCCACGTTTCATCTTCAATGCCCTTGCTGATGGAAGGAGGTTTTCACTCAAAATCTCACGATACATGGCCCCATTCATTCTTTCCTTTACACGGATCAGTCGTCCTGGTCCCTTTGCAGAAAAACAGCCCCGAAGCATGATGTTTCCACCCCTATGCTTCACAGTAGGTATGGTGTTCTTTGGATGCAACTCAGCATTCTTTGTCCTCCAAACACGACGAGTTGAGTTTTTACCAAAAAGTTCTATTTTGGTTTCATCTGACCATATGACATTCTCCCAATCCTCTTCTGGATCATCCAAATGCACTCTAGCAAACTTCAGACGGGCCTGGACATGTACTGGCTTAAGCAGGGGGACACGTCTTGCACTGCAGGATTTGAGTCCCTGGCGGCGTAGTGTGTTACTGATGGTAGGCTTTGTTACTTTGGTCCCAGCTCTCTGCAGGTCATTCACTAGGTCCCCCCGTGTGGTTCTGGGATTTTTGCTCACCGTTCTTGTGATCATTTTGACCCCACGGGGTGAGATCTTGCGTGGAGCCCCAGATCGAGGGAGATTATCAGTGGTCTTGTATGTCTTCCATTTCCTAATAATTGCTCCCACAGTTGATTTCTTCAAACCAAGCTGCTTACCTATTGCAGATTCAGTCTTCCCAGCCTGGTGCAGGTCTACAATTTTGTTTCTGGTGTCCTTTGACAGCTCTTTGGTCTTGGCCATAGTGGAGTTTGGAGTGTGACTGTTTGAGGTTGTGGACAGGTGTCTTTTATACTGATAACAAGTTCAAACAGGTGCCATTAATACAGGTAACGAGTGGAGGACAGAGGAGCCTCTTAAAGAAGAAGTTACAGGTCTGTGAGAGCCAGAAATCTTGCTTGTTTGTAGGTGACCAAATACTTATTTTCCACCATAATTTGCAAATAAATTCATTAAAAATCCTACAATGTGATTTTCTGGAGAAAAAAATTCTCAATTTGTCTGTCATAGTTGACGTGTACCTATGATGAAAATTACAGGCCTCTCTCATATTTTTAAGTGGGAGAACTTGCACAATTGGTGGCTGACTAAATACTTTTTTCCCCACTGTATCTAATGTTAGCTAAATGTAGTAATGAATAAATTAGCTACATTTCTTTAAAATGTACAATTCCGTGAACTGTCTTGTGCAAATTTTAAATTGACACAATACCTGTTTAGCAAAGGTTTCAGCTAGAGATGATGTGCAGGATCTTGCAGGGATTTGTAGTCTTGCATGTCTACTTTGATGCTAATTAGCATTTTCGAATATGAGAATAAATAGAGTCGAATATATTGATAAAAGTCACCTTGTCCGAGAGAGATTTACATGGTTATCAAAACATCACAAGGGTAAGCCTCCATAAAACACAGCCCTTATTTTAAGTGTTTCTAAAATCCCCAATGGGAAAAATGAATGGTGGAAAAACGATTGGAACCATTTCCCAGTTTGACCGCTAGGTTTTATGGGTATTATGACACCTCCACTGTGGGGCTCTATTTTAGGTCCTTTTTACACCTATACATGCCTCCTGTAAGACCCTATGATGCGTGATTTGTACATGATACAGACAACATCCTGGTGTCATTATACTCCTTATAGTGTGCTCTGAAATATGGAGTAGGTCTAGATTCTTAAATACACATTATTTTATTGAACAAGTCTTACAGGAGGCATGTATAGGTCTAAAACGGGCCTAAAATGGCACATTTCATTATGATTCCCCCCCCAAAAAAAATGTGGGATACAAATGTGACTCCCAATTAAGTTATTATGTGAGAATTGCCAGAACAATCGGAGATCCCAAACATATTTTCCGCTCTGCTCCTGTAGGTAATTGGGCCTCCTGTAGCTCCGTTGGTAGAGCATGGCGCTTGCAACGCCAGGGTTGTGGGTTCGATTCCCACGGGGGGGGCAGTATGAAAAATGTATGCACTCACTAAATGTAAGTCGCTCTGGATAAGAGCGTCTGCTAAATTACTCAAATGTAAATATAAATGTAATGAGAGGTGATGACTCACCTGGCATTGTGTGGTAAACGCTGGGCCAGTACTGGCCACTGTCTCTCTTCAGCCATATCCGGATCGTCCTGCGGGTCACATAAAGCCATTCTGGTTATGTATGGGTCGGGACTATCAAACTGCCATGACTGGAATCAGCCTGTGGGTGAGAATTTTACTGCGCACTAACAGAGAGATTACCAGTGGGATTTTATGTCAGCTGACTTTGACAAGCCTAGCTGTTTTTATGTAGTCTGCATGACAGTATATCAGTGTAGTCGATAGACAGACGATGTGGAAGTCAGCGATCTTTGCCGATTAAATTCAACTCCATATAAAACTACGTTTTATCAAAAACTACTGATTGTATTACAATGTATTACAAATAAAAAACTGAAATACCTTTTTTACATAAGTATTCAGACCCTTTGCAATGAGACTTGAAATTGAGCTCAGGTGCATGCTGCTTCCATTGATCATCCTTGAGATTCCTTCATCCTTGATGGCAGCACCCAAAGAATAGCCCGCAATTACACAAGACATTGTTCTGTAACGACATTGTTTTATGTGATGTCGGAGCTCAAATCCGCCCACACTAGTTGCCACTCAACTCCATCGTAAATGGCGAGTTGAGTTTAGTTGATAAGATATCTCTGCGTATTTTAGTTAAGAGAAACTATTTTCACACCACTTCGATACCTTAGTGACTTTTTCGTAACAGGTTATGAGAACTTATGCAGCAGGTTAGAAGATAGGTGAGGAACGCTCAACTCCGTTATCGTATATCGAGGCGGAGTTGAGTATTGATAATTGGTCGCGCGATTTGCTAGCAACAACATTGAGTCAGCATCAGTTGATACTTGTAAAAATGTACATTCTGAAAACTCTTGTACATATATATGCTTGTCCTGTACAACTGCGGGGGTTCTAAAATTCATACTTTTAGCGAATAAAACCACGGACTTTTTCCTCATAAGTCGGTGGTTGTATTTGATAAAAGTTGTTATTAAAAGTATGAATTTCAGAACCCCGCGGAAAGACCGCAATTGTAGGTACAGGCAGGCCTAACAGTTTTCAGAATTGACATTTTTACAAGTATCGACTGGTGGTGACGCAATGTTGTTGTTAGTAAATGGCGCGACCAGTTATCAATACTCAACTCCGCCTCGATGTAAGAACAGAGTTGAGCGTTGCTCGGCTAGTTAGAAGACTGAGGTTATGTTTAGGGAAATGGTTAGGTTTAGGCCTAGCGAAAATCCTCTCCTAACCTGCTACGAAAATGATTTAGTATCTTAGTGGCGTGAAAAGACTGTGACTTAGTTTTAACGCGGGGTGACAACGACCAGCCAGCCATGACGACCGTAACGTAAATACAACAAACTCGAGCAATGACAAAAGCCACTTATTAGCGATAGGGAGCTTATAGTGCAAAATCTATGTAATATTATATTTTACCTACTGTAGTCACGTATTTGACAACATGGTCTCAAACAGTATCATCCTACCTGTCCTCGGAGACGCTGATCACCCCGTCCTCCTTTGGAATTATGACCGCCGTGTTCACAACATCTTGGGAAGCCTCGATTTTGTTGAGCAGAACAGGCGTCCGAGTCTGCGGTTTGGGTTGTATTTCTGCCGCCATGCCGGAGGTATAGCCCTAGCTCCTTCGCCGGTTTTGGCTATCCGTAACATAACACCCTAGTCGAGCCGCATAGGTATTCGAGATTGTAACAGCACTTTGAACACAGCACACCGTGTGTTGTGACAGCCAAAGATGCTGCTAGTCAGCTGACCACTGAGTTCTTCTTCTTCTTTAGGATTGGGTTTGCGGATCGCATCCAACTTTTATGGGGCAAACACCGCCACCTATTGTACTGGAGTGTGAGGCCAGTCATACCTACATTAAATTATCTTCATTATTCCTGTTCCTCTAAGAAAGTGAAATAGAGCCCTAGACACCACTTCCCTCCCCCCACTACACCACACAAACCCCAACCCCGTCCAGCCTATCAAACCCTTTCACACAATCTCTCCCTATCTAAGTCATACAGTTCACAAAATATCAACACATGCTCCACCTTTTCCTCCACTTAACACTCATCACACAGACCTGTTTCATGTGTCCCTATCATCCACAACGTGGCATTCAAACCTGTGTGCCCAAACCGTAGTCTACTCCACACAACTTCCTCTCTCCTACATCCCATACTCCCCACCTCTTCCTTTACTGACCGGTGCAAGCGATAAAATTGCCTCCCCTTACTACTAGCATCCCACTCCCTTTGCCAAAGATCGAACCCTTTTGCCCGGATCAAGGACTTGACTTCCCTGCGGCCCAGCGGGACATGAATATCTACCCCCTCTCTCCTCACAGCACTCTTAGCCACCACATTGGCCTTCTCATTACCCTCCACACCCACATAGGCTAGAACCCAGCAAAAGCTTACCACCACTCCCATCCTCTACAATCACATTAACAGCACCACCATCTCCACAAACAAGTCTCCCCTATCCAACCTGCCCGTCTTCACACTACTCAACACTGCAGCCAAATCAGAACAGATCACCACTCTGAGTGGTTTCACCTCCTCCACCCATCTCAAACCTACAATCATGGCCATCAACTCGGCTTACATACTCTAACATTGAAATCTGGGATATACACCCCTGCCTCCACCCTACCACTGACTGGATCCTTTGAACCATCTGTATATATCCTTAAAAACAAATAATCACGATTATCTATATACACTATACAGTGGGGGAAAAAAGTATTCAGTCAGCCACCAATTGTGCAAGTTCTCCCACTTAAAAAGATGAGAGAAGCCTGTAATTTTCATCATAGGTACACGTCAACTATGACAGACAAATTTAGATATTTTTTTCCAGAAAATCACATTGTAGGATTTTTTATGAATTTATTTGCAAATTATGGTGGAAAATAAGTATTTGGTCACCTACAAACAAGCAAGATTTCTGGCTCTCACAGACCTGTAACTTCTTCTTTAAGAGGCTCCTCTGTCCTCTACTCGTTACTGATCACAAGAACGGTGAACAAAAATCCCAGAACCACACGGGGGACCTAGTGAATGACCTGCAGAGAGCTGGGACCAAAGTAACAAAGCCTACCATCAGTAACACACTACGCCGCCAGGGACTCAAATCCTGCAGTGCCAGACGTGTCCCCCTGCTTAAGCCAGTACATGTCCAGGCCCGTCTGAAGTTTGCTAGAGTGCATTTGGATGATCCAGAAGAGGATTGGGAGAATGTCATATGGTCAGATGAAACCAAAATAGAACTTTTTGGTAAAAACTCAACTCGTCGTGTTTGGAGGACAAAGAATGCTGAGTTGCATCCAAAGAACACCATACCTACTGTGAAGCATGGGGGTGGAAACATCATGCTTCGGGGCTGTTTTTCTGCAAAGGGACCAGGACGACTGATCCGTGTAAAGGAAAGAATGAATGGGGCCATGTATCGTGAGATTTTGAGTGAAAACCTCCTTCCATCAGCAAGGACATTGAAGATGAAACGTGGCTGGGTCTTTCAGCATGACAATGATCCCAAACACACCGCCCGGGCAACGAAGGAGTGGCTTCGTAAGAAGCATTTCAAGGTCCTGGAGTGGCCTAGCCAGTCTCCAGATCTCAACCCCATAGAAAATCTTTGGAGGGAGTTGAAAGTCTGTGTTGCCCAGCGACAGCCCCAAAACATCACTGCTCTAGAGGAGATCTGCATGGAGGAATGGGCCAAAATACCAGCAACAGTGTGTGAAAACCTTGTGAAGACTTACAGAAAACGTTTGACATGTGTCATTGCCAACAAAGGGTATATAACAAAGTATTGAGAAACTTTTGTTATTGACCAAATACTTATTTTCCACCATAATTTGCAAATAAATTCATTAAAAATCCTACAATGTGATTTTCTGGATATTTTTTTCTAATTTTGTCTGTCATAGTTGACGTGTACCTATGATGAAAATTACAGGCCTCTCTCATCTTTTTAAGTGGGAGAACTTGCACAATTGGTGGCTGACTAAATACTTTTTTTCCCCACTGTATATACACAACAATATGTGGACATCCCTTCAAATTATTTGATTCAGCTATTTCAGCCACACCCGTTGCTGAGAGGTCTATAAAATTGAGCACACAGCCATGCAATCTCCATAGACAAACATTGGCAGTAGAATGGCTTTACTGAAGAGCTCAGTGACTTTCAACGTGGCACCGTCATAGGATGCCACCTTTCCAACAAGTCAGTTCGTCAAATTTCTGCCCTGCTAGAGCTGCCCTGGTCAACTGTAAGTGCTGTTACTGTGAAGTGGAAACCTCTAGGAGCAACAATGGCTCAGCCACAAAGTTGTAGGCCACACAAGCTCACAGAACGGGACCGCCGAGTGCTGAAGCACGTAGCGCATAAAAATCGCCTGTCCTCGGTTGCAACACTCACTACCGAGTTCCAAACTGCCTCTGGAAACAATGTCAGCACAAGAACTGTTCATCGGGAGCTTCTTGAAATGGGTTTCCATGGCCAAGCAGCCGCACACAAGCCTAAGATCACCATGCACAATGCCAAGCGTCGGCTGGAGTGGTATAAAGCTCGCCACCCTTGGACTCTGGAGCAGTGTAAACTCATTCTCTGGAGGGATAAATCACGCTTCACCATCTGGCAGTCTGACAGACAAATCTGGGTTTGGTGGAGGAGGAAGAGTGGTCTGGGGCTGTTTTTCATGGTTCGGGCTAGGCTCTTTAATTCAAGTGAAGGGAAATCTTAACGCTACAGCATACAATGACATTCTAGACGATTCTGTGCCTCCAACTTTGTGGCAACAGTTTGGGCAAGGCCCTTTCCTGTTTCAACATGACGATACCCCGTGCACAAAGCGAGGTCCATACAGAAATGGTTTGTCGAGATCGGTGTGGAAGAACTTGACTGGCCTGCACAGAACCCTGACCTCAACCCCATCGAACACCTTTGGGATTAATTGGAGCGTTGACTGCGAGCCAGGCCTAATCGCCCAACATCAGTGCCTGACCTCACTAATGCTCTTGTGGCTAAATGGAAGCAAGTCCCCGCAGCAATGTTCCAACATCTATTGGAAAGCCTTTCCAGAAGAATGAAGGCTGTTATAGAAGCAAAGGGGGTACCAACTCCATATTAATACCCATGATTTTGAAATTAGATGTTTGACGAGCAGGTGTCTACATACACTACATGACCAAAAGTATCTCTCCACACACCATCTCACGTCCTCTTCCCATTCTCTCCTGCCCTCAATCATGTCCACATCTACACTTGGTTTCGAAAACAGCCACAGAGGAATGTTCCCCAATGCAATTGCCGGCCCTATCTCTCTCTCCCCCAGTCCATATTCTACCACCTTCTGCCCGATTGTCCACCCATACGCCCTCTGCTTACCCACTCCTCGCTCCCAGCATTTCCCAGTTACCCTGACTGTAGGATGTCCTTCTGAACTCCCTTTCAACCTCGCCCAGTACGCTAATGCAAGTTTGTCCTGCCTTATACTCAGTAGCAGTTCCTCACTATCCACCTGCAACGCCTCAACAGGTGTTGTCCTGAAGGCACCCACACACAATCTCAGGGCCCTTGACTGTATTCTATCCAGGACCTGTAGTACCGTTTTGGCTGCCGATCCATATACAAAGCACCCATAATCCAAAAATGATCTGATCAATGCCTGGTA
Organism: Coregonus lavaretus; assembly: GCF_964263955.1. Classification (NCBI taxonomy): domain Eukaryota; kingdom Metazoa; phylum Chordata; class Actinopteri; order Salmoniformes; family Salmonidae; genus Coregonus; species Coregonus lavaretus. The sequence goes on from NC_139992.1 coordinate 20,866,870, forward strand.
CATAGACAACTGTGTTTGTCTATCCGACCCCTAATCATATCCTGCCACTGCCCTCATGAGGTTCAGACCTTCCTACACTTAATTTCAATATGCTCAACATGTCTCTTCCACGTAAGCCTCTCATCAAACCACATACATAAATACTTAAACTCAGACACCCTACCTAGATCCTGACCGTATATTTGCAGCCTAACATCTTTAACCTCTTAAATGTAATGGCAAAATGTAGATTTCCGCCTAAATATGCATACCCAAAGGTAACTGCTATTCATGTGTAATTACATGATTCTGACACGCAAAAACTAGGTATATTTGGAAAGAAGACATCTGGGATATTATGGGGAACTTATCAGAAGATAGATAGGAGTTACATAGTTCAGAATACACAAGATCAAGCACACACAAAATAACAGTTTTCTTATTTTGAAAGTCATCTTTCATTGTACAAGCTATAAGTGAATTATTTATGACTAGAGCTGGAAACACATCAGATGGCTTCCACAACATGTGAGCAATATCAGAAAAAAAATGAGATTGATAGACCTAACAACTAGAAATGGGCAGATATTTTCATAAGTGATGTCAGGTGTGGTCACGGGATGTTTCCAAGTGTCCCTAAACCTCTCCAAAGTGGCATATGTCTGTAAATGAGATAATTCCAGTGCTATTACATATTTGCAATCCCTAAATGCTATTTGTTCAGTATAAAAACACAATATCTACCATATCAACCTCACTCAAACATTGTGGTGGTGTTATGGGGTATCCAGGGTACATTCAAGTGTCCTTTCAACCTCTCCAAAGTGTCCGAATGTGGTAATTGCACTGTTTTGCACACTGGATGTGCCTAAAAGTTATTGTTCACTATAAAAACTACATTTCTACAACACCAACCTCTCTCAAACATTGTGGTGGTGTCGGGGGAAATACAGGGGATAGTGTTTCTTCAACCTCTCCAAAGTGCCTGAACGTTTAGCCTAGGCATATCCAATGTATTGGTCCCACATACAAATGAACTGTTTACAAAAACAATATAAAAGCAACAGATACACATTAAAAATATATTAAAATGTCTTATCAAACACAAACTTGGTTACACACGTGTCCTTCACTAAAAAAGGTGCAAAATATTTTGCTGCGAAGAGACAGAGTCATTAGATCATTTATTTTGGTACTGTCCATATGTAGCTTGTTTTGGTCACAGGTCCAGGAATGGCTGAAGAATTGCAACATTTAGCTGGAGCTAATGCTGCAGATAGCAATACTGGGTGATTTGAAAAGTCATGGTCAATCGATCAATAATATAATTCAACCTTTAGCAAAAATGTTTATCTTTAATTTACAATCTGTAGAAACTATGAGAATAGAAAGGTTCAGAACATTTGTGAAGCATCACAGCACAGTTGAAAAAGATATTGCAAATAGAAATCCAATATGGATTGTGTTAAGAGATAGATGGGAGGAGTTGAATGGAGCTCAAGGGTGGGACTAATAACAAATGTAAATTATACTGTGTCTGTATAATGTATATAGGTTCAGAACTTTTGTGAAACAGCACAGTTAAAAATATATGGCAAATAGAAATCAAACTGGATGGACATCAGAAATAGATGGGAGAGGTTGAAGGTAGAGGAAGGACAGGAAAACATATTTTTTTTGTAAAATAGATTGTGTCCGTAAAAGGTATATAGTGTGTATAAGCTGGAAGTAAAAGCCTAAGTGTTGTTGTTTATGTATGTGTATTTGTAAGTAAGTATGTACAGTTGAAGTCGGAAGTTTACATACACCTTAGCCAAATACATTTAAACTCAGTTTTTCACAATTCCTGACATTTAATCCTAGTAAAAATTCCCTGTCTTAGGTCAGTTAGGATGACCACTATATTTTAAGAATGTGAAATGTCAGAATAATAGTAGAGAGAATTATATATTTCAGCTTATATTTCTTTCATCACATTCCCAGTGGGTCAGAAGTTTACATACACTCAATTAGTATTTGGTAGCATTGCCTTTACATTTTTTTAACTTGGGTCAAATGTTTCGAGTAGCCTTCCACAAGCTTCCCACAATAAGTTGGGTGAATTTTGGCCCATTCCTCCTGACAGAGCTGGTGTAACTGAGTCAGGTTTGTAGGCCTCCTTGCTCGCACACGCTTTTTCAGTTCTGCCCACACATTTTCTATAGGATTGAGGTCAGGGCTTTGTGATGGCCACTCCAATACCTTGACTTTGTTGTCCTTAAGCCATGTTGCCAAAACATTGGAAGTATGCTTGGGGTCCATTTGGAACAGCCATTTGCGACCAAGCTTTAACTTCCTGACTGATGTCTTGATATGTTGCTTCAATATATCCACATCATTTTCCTTCCTCATGATGCCATCTATTTTGTGAAGTGCACCAGTCCCTCCTGCAGCAAAGCACCCCCACAGCATGATGTTGCCACCCCTGTGCTTCTTGGTTGGGATGGTGTTCTTCGGCTTGCAAGCAACCCCCTTTGTCCTCCAAACATAACGATGGTCATTATGGCCAAAGAGTCTATTTTTGTTTCATCAGAACAGAGGATATTTCTCCAAAAAGTACGATCTTTGTCCCCATGTGCAGTTGCAAACCGTAGTCTGGCTTATTTATGGCGGTTTTGGAGTAGTGGCTTCTTCCTTGCTGAGCGGCCTTTCAGGTTATGTCGATATAGGACTCGTTTTACTGTGGATATAGATACTTTTGTACCTGTTTCCTCCAGCATCTTCACAAAGTCCTTTGCTGTTGTTCTGGGATTGATTTGCACTTTTCGCACCAAAGTATGTTCATCTCTAGGAGACAGAACACATCTCCTTCCTGAGCGGTATGACGGCTGCGTGGTCCCATGGTGTTTATACTTGCGTACTATTGTTTGTACAGATGAACGTGGTACCTTCAGGCGTTTGGAAATTGCTCCCAAGGATGAACCAGACTTGTGGAGGTCTGCAATTTCTTTTCTGAGGTCTTGGCTGATTTCTTTTGATTTTCCCATGATGTTAAGCAAAGTTAGGCCTTGAAATACATCCACAGGTACAACTCCAATTGACTCAAATGATGTCAATTAGCCTATCAAAAGCTTCTAAAGCCATGACATCATTTTCTGGAATTTTCCAAGCTGTTTAAAGGCACAGTCAACTTAGTGTACAGTGGGGGAAAAAAGTATTTAGTCAGCCACCAATTGTGCAAGTTCTCCCACTTAAAAAGATGAGAGAGGCCTGTAATTTTCATCATAGGTACACGTCAACTATGACAGACAAATAGAGAATTTTTTTTCCAGAAAATCACATTGTAGGATTTTTAATGAATTTATTTGCAAATTATGGTGGAAAAGAAGTATTTGGTCACCTACAAACAAGCAAGATTTCTGGCTCTCACAGACCTGTAACTTCTTCTTTAAGAGGCTCCTCTGTCCTCCACTCGTTACCTGTATTAATGACACCTGTTTGAACTTGTTATCAGTATAAAAGACACCTGTCCACAACCTCAAACAGTCACACTCCAAACTCCACTATGGCCAAGACCAAAGAGCTGTCAAAGGACACCAGAAACAAAATTGTAGACCTGCACCAGGCTGGGAAGACTGAATCTGCAATAGGTAAGCAGCTTGGTTTGAAGAAATCAACTGTGGGAGCAATTATTAGGAAATGGAAGACATACAAGACCACTGATAATCTCCCTCGATCTGGGGCTCCACGCAAGATCTCACCCCGTGGGGTCAAAATGATCACAAGAACGGTGAGCAAAAATCCCAGAACCACACGGGGGGACCTAGTGAATGACCTGCAGAGAGCTGGGACCAAAGTAACAAAGCCTACCATCAGTAACACACTACGCCGCCAGGGACTCAAATCCTGCAGTGCCAGACGTGACCCCTGCTTAAGCCAGTACATGTCCAGGCCCGTCTGATGTTTGCTGGAGAGCATTTGGATGATCCAGAAGAGGATTGGGAGAATGTCATATGGTCAGATGAAACCTAAATATAACTTTTTGGTAAAAACTCAACTCGTCGTGTTTGGAGGACAAAGAATGCTGAGTTGCATCCAAAGAACACCATACCTACTGTGAAGCATGGGGGTGGAAACATCATGCTTTTTGCATGTTTCAGTGTTACTTGCCTCGAAGCGAGCATATAAGTAATTTAGCTCGTCTGGTAGGCTCGTGTCATTGGGCAGCACGCAACTGTGCTTCCCTTTGTAGTCTGTAATAGTTTGCAAGCCCTGCCACATCCGACGAGCGTCGGAGCCGGTGTAGTACGATTCGATCTTTGTCCTGTATTGACGCTTTGCCTGTTTGATGGTTTGTCGGAGGGCATAGCGGGATTTCTTCTAAGCTTCCGGGTTAGTCCCGCTCCTTGAAAGCGGCAGCTCTACCCTTTAGCTTAGTGCAGATGTTGCCTGTAATCCATGGCTTCTGGTTGGGGTATGTGCGTACAGTCACTGTGGGGACTGTGACGAGGTGTGAAGGAAGGAGTCAGGCGCAGGAGGTAAAATTCCGAAGTCCAGAGTTTATTCTGTTTACATAAATCAAACGCTCCAAGCGTCAAAACGAAACTAACAAGGGAACACATCCACCTTGGCATAAACACTAAGAATAGTAGCTCAACCGAGCTACACGCTCTTACAACAAACAATCACTCACAAAGACAAGGGGAACAGAGGGAACACTTATACACATACTAATTAGGGGAATGAGCACCAAGGTGTGTGTGATTGACAAGACATGACAAGTGGAGTGATGAGAATGGGATCGGCAGTAGCTAGTACTCCGGTGAAGACGAACACCGAAGCCTGCCCGAACCAGGAGGGGGACATCCTCGATCCCTCCCTGTTGAGGGATTTCCACCGTCACCATCTGACTTGCCCTGCTCCGCATAGTCCTGGCCGTCCCCGAGGCCGGGGTCGATGCACTGATGGAGCCGCGCGTCAGGAGGGGGGGCCCGGGTCGAGAGCCAGACCCGATCCCCCGGTACGAACACCGGGGCCTCCCTGCGGTGGCGGTCAGCGTTGGCCTTCTAACGACGTACGGCGCGCTGGAGGCAAATGTGGGCAGCGTCCCACGTCTCCTCCGCGCGCCGAATCCAGTCATCCACCGCAGGAGCCTCGGTCTGGCTCTGGTGCCACGGTGCCAGGACCGGTTGGTAACCGAAAACACATTGGACGGGTGTTAAGTTAGTGGAGGAGTGGCGGAGAGAGTTCTGAGCATATTCTGCCCATGGCAGGAACAACGACCACTCCCCCGGGCGGTCCTGACAGTAGGTCTGCAGGAACCTACCCACATCTTGATTCACCCTCTCCACCTGCCCATTACTCTCGGGGTGAAATCCAGAGGTCAGGCTGACCGAGACCCCCAGACGTTCCATGAACGCCTTCCAGACTCTAGACGTGAACTGGGGACCTCGGTCGGACACTATATCCTCTGGTACCCCATAGTGCCGGAAGACGTGAGTAAACAGAGCCTCTGCAGTTTGTAGGGCCATGGGGAGACCGGGCAGAGGAAGGAGGCGGCAGGACTTTGAAAAGTGGTCCACAACGACCAGGATAGTGGTGTTACCTTGGATGGGGGGAAGATCAGTGAGAAAATCTATACTCAGGTGAGACCATGGTCGTTGTGGAACTGGTAGAGGTTGTAGCTTACCCGCTGGGAGGTGCCTAGGTGCCTTACTCTGGGCGCACACTGAGCAGGAGGAAACATACACCCTCACGTCCTTAGCCAAGGTAGGCCACCAGTACTTCTCGGTCAGGCAGCGCATTGTACGACCGATACCTGGATGACCAGAGGAGGGTGACGTGTGTGCCCAATAGATTAGACGATCACGGATAAGCGCAGGCACGTACTGCAGGCCAGCTGGACACTGCGGTGGAGATGGATCTGTGCGTAATACCTGCACTATATATGTGTCCATCGCCCATACTACCGGCGCCACAACGCATGAGGCCGGGAGTATGGGGGTGTTGTCTCTGGGCCTCTCCTCTGTGTCATACAGTCGAGACAGTGCGTCTGCCTTCACGTTCTTCGTACCCGGAATGTATGAGTGTGTGAAATCAAACCGGGTGAAGAAGATGGCCCATCTGGCCTGGCGAGGATTCAGCCTCTTCGCTGCCCGAATGTACTCCAGGTTACGGTGGTCTGTCCAGATGAGGTGTTTCGCCCCTTCGAGCCAATGTCTCCACACCGTCAAAGCTCGGAAAACAGCCAACAGCTCCCGATCACCAACGCCGTAGTTCTGCTCCGCCGAGCTGAGCTTATTGGAAAAGAAGGCACAGGGTCGGAGCTTGGGTGGCGTGCCCGAGCGTTGGGATAAGACAGCTCCAGTCCCTACCTCGGACGCATCCACCTCCACTACGAACGGTAGTGATGGATCGGGGTGAGCCAGTACCGGGGCTGAGGTGAACAGACCCCGCAATCTACTGAATGCCAAATCAGCCTCAGCAGACCAGCGGAGCCAGGACAGCCCACCCTTCAACAAGGAGGTAATGGGAGCTGCGACCTTGCCAACACCCCGAATAAACCTTCGATAGTAGTTGGCAAAGCCAAGGAAGCGTTGCACCTCCTTTACCGTGGTTGGAGTCTGCCAATTACCCACGGCTGCAATGCGGTCTCCCTCCATACTCCACACCTGTGGTGGTAATGCGATATGCGAGGAAGGAGATTGATTGCTGGAAAAACTCACACTTCTCTGCCTTGGCATAAAGATCATTTTCCAGCAGTCCGACCAGTACTTTGCGAACCAGGGACACATGCTCGGCGCGTGTAGCGGAATACACCAGGATGTCATCGATGTAGACCACCACACCACGACCAAGCATGTCCCGAAACACCTCGTTCACAAAGGACTGGAAAACGGATGGAGCATTCATCAAACCGTAGGGCATCACCAGGTATTCATAATGCTCTGAGGTTGTGCTGAATGCTGTTTTCCACTCATCCCCTTCCCGAATACCCACCAGGTTGTAATTTGGTGAAAAAACGGGCCCCATGCATTGACTCAATCACTGAAGGAATGAGGGGAAGAGGATAACTAAATCGTTCCGTCACATTATTCAGTGGTCGATAATCAATGCACAGGCGTAAAACACCATCTTTCTTCTTCATAAAGAAGAAACTCGAGGAGGCAGGTGAAGTGGAGGGACGTATATACCTCTGGCGCAGGGACTCGGTGACGTATATTTCCATAGCCTCCGTTCCAGCCTGCGACAGGGGATACACATGACTCCTGGGAGGTACAGCATCTACCCTAAGGTTTATCGCGCAATCCCCCTCCCGATGAGGTGGTAATTTAGTCACTTGCATCTTGGAAAACGCGAGCGCCAGATCATGGTATTCGGGGGGAATGCGCACGGTGGGGGTACCGTCTGGACATTCCATCGTGGTCGCACCAACGGAAACACCTAGACACCTATCCGGACACTCACGCGACCACCCCATTAGAACCCTCTGCGGCCATGAGAAATTGGGGTTGTGAAGGGCTAACCACAGGATACCCAAGACTACAGGGTAAGCAGGAGACTCAATAATCATAAAGGTGATCTGCTCAACATGTGTCTCCTGCGTAACCATGGTGACTGGTACAGAAACTTCCTTCACCAACCCGTACCCTAATGGTCGACTATCTAGTGCTCTGATAGGGAGTGAAATGGTTAGGGGAACCAATGAAACGCCTTGACGGTGTGCAAATGCCCTGTCCATAAAATTCCCAGCTGCACCTGAATCGACTAGTGCCTTACACTGGGAACCTACCAAGTGATCTGGAAAGGAGGTAGATAAAGTACAGTGCACCGCAAAGGGTTCTGAACATGTTTGGGTGTTCGTTACCTGGGGTGATGCGTGAGTACCCTGCCTACCGCCTCCAGACCCAAAAGAACGTTGACTGCGACGTGAGGTGGATTGTCCCTTCGTGCCACCAGAGTGGCACTGTCGCTGTCCTCCTGCGCTCTCTCGATCGGCGGCTCCTCCCAGCTCCATCGGCTCGGGGTCAGAGTCGTCCGGAGTGGGAACGGGGAGACCCCTACCAGGACGTCCTCTGGCTGCTAGCAGATTGTCCAGCTGGATGGCCATGTCCACCAGTTGGGAGAACAATAGCATGGCATCCCGGCAGGCTAGCTCCCGTCGGACGTCCTCCCTTAGGTGGCACCGGAAATGGTCGATCAGGGCCAGCTCGTTCCACCCGGACCCCGCTGCCAGCGTCCGGAACTCCAGCGCGTAGTCCTGAGCGGTCCTCAGATGAACCAGTCTTTCGCCCGCCTCTCGACCCTCAGGCGTGTGATCAAAAACTGCCCGAAAGAGGCGAGCAAACTCCCCGTAGTCCTCCAACGCGGTACCACCCAGGAAACGAGGACGGATACCTTCTCCCGCTCCCGGGGTGCCGGCCTGATGCTGGAGAAATACAGCTCGAGTTGGAGCATAAATCCCTTACATCGTGCAGCAGTCCCATCAAACGCCGGTGGCCGGGATATTTGGATCCCTCCATGGGCTGGGGTGTAGGTGGCTGGATCCGGCTGACCAGCTGGTCTCGATAGATCGGGTCCTCTCCTCTCCAGGCGTTCTACTACCTGAAGAACCCGATCCATCGCTTCCCCCAAGCTGGCCAGCATCGAGGAGTGCTCCTGGACCCTTGCCACAACTCCAGGCATGCGGTCTTCTCCTGCTGACTCCATTCAGTGGGTGAGTGATTCTGTGACGAGGTGTGAAGGAAGGAGTCAGGCGCAGGAGGTAAAATACCGAAGTCCAGAGTGTCACGATCGTCATATGGAACAGACCAAGGCGCAGCGTGATGAACAAACATACTTTAATTAGTTAAAGTTTAAACATGAATACAAAACAAGAAACGACTCGTGACGTCCACGGTATCAATGACCGAACACGGAACAAAAACCCACAAACCCAAAGGGAAAAACATACAGTTTAAATATGGCTCCCAATCAGAGACAACCAGCCAACAGCTGACACTCGTTGCCTCTGATTGGGAGTCACTCAGGCAAACATAGAATTAAGCACAACAGAATTACCAACATAGAAATACACACATAGAATGAACACACCCTGGCTCAACATAATGAGTCCCAGAGCCAGGGTGTGACAGTACCCCCCCCTAAAGGCGCGGACTGCGACCGCGCCTCAACTGAACAAAACAGGGGAGGGCTGGGCGGGCATACCTCCTCGGCGGCGGTTCTGGCTCCGGCCTTGACCACCACCCTCCAATACAACCCCCATAGCGCCCCTGGTCCAGTCTGGCCCCGCTGGCTGGAGCCGAACTGGACTTAGCAGGAGCGGTTAGCTTCAGCTCCATAGTGGAGCAGTTGACCGGTACCTTACCAGGCACCGGTGACCCAGGCACGGGTTGTGCTGGACTGACGACGCGCACCCCTGGCTTGGTGCGTGGAGGAGGAACGTGCCTTACCAGGCTGACGACGCGCACCCCTGGCTTGGTGCGTGGAGGAGGGACGGGCCTTACCAGGCTGACGACTCGCACCCCTGGCTTGGTGCGTGGAGGAGGGACGGGCCTTACCAGGCTGACGACTCGCACCCCTGGCTTGGTGCGAGTGGCAGGAACAGGCCGGGCCGGGCTGGCGACGCGCACCGTAGACTTGGTGCGAGTGGCAGGAACAGGCCGGGCCGGGCTGGCGACGCGCACCGTATACTTGGTGCGAGTGGCAGGAACAGGCCGGGCCGGGCTGGCGACGCGCACCGTATACTTGGTGCGAGTGGCAGGAACAGGCCGGGCCGGGCTGGCGACGCGCACCGTAGAATTGGTGCGAGTGGCAGGAACAGGCCGGGCTGGCGACGCGCACCGTATACTTGGTGCGAGTGGCAGGAACAGGCCGGGCCGGGCTGGCAACGCGCACCGTATACTTGGTGCGAGTGGCAGGAACAGGCCGGGCCGGGCTGGCGACGCGCACCGTAGACTTGGTGCGAGTGGCAGGAACAGGCCGGGCCGGGCTGGCGACGCGCACCGTATACTTGGTGCGAGTGGCAGGAACAGGCCGGGCCGGGCTGGCGACGCGCACCGTAGACTTGGTGCGTGGAGCAGGGACTGGCCGGACTGGGCTGGCGACGCACACCGTAGGCTTGGTGCGTGGAGCAGGGACAGGCCGGACTGGGCTGGCGACGCACACCGTAGGCTTGGTGCGTGGAGCAGGGACTGGCCGGACTGGGCTGGCGACGCACACCGTAGGCTTGGTGCGTGGAGCAGGGACAGGCCGAACCGGGCTGTGGAGACGGATAGGAGCCCTGGAGTGAAGAGCGGCCACAACCCGTCCTGGCTGAATGCCTACCCTCACACACTCTGTGTGAGGCATCCGCACAGGACGTACAGGGCGGTGTATCCGTAACCTGGTGGCCTCCAGAATCCGCCCCTCTTTTGCCTCCGTCAGCCCCGTCGTCCATGCCGTGTGCCCCCCCCTAAAAAATTTCTGGGGTTGCCTCTCGACCGCCCGACGACGACCCTGATCACGCCGTTGCTCCTCTCTACGGCGCGCCTCCACCGTCTCTTCTCCCGGCGCTTCCTCCCATGTCCAGCCCAAGAGCTGCCCCTGGACACGCTGCTTGGTCGTTGCATGGTGGGTTTTTCTGTCACGATCGTCATATGGAACAGACCAAGGCGCAGCGTGATGAACAAACATACTTTAATTAGTTAAAGTTTAAACTCAATACAAAACAAGAAACGACTCGTGACGTCCAACGGTATCAAAGACCGAACACGGAACAAGAACCCACAAACACAAAGGGAAAATAGACAGTATAAATATGGCTCCCAATCAGAGACAACCAACGACAGCTGACACTCGTTGCCTCTGATTGGGAGTCACTCTAGCCAACATAGAAATAAACACAACAGAATTACCAACATAGAAATACACACATAGAATGAACACACCCTGGCTCAACATAATGAGTCCCAGAGCCAGGGTGTGACACAGAGTTTATTCCGTTTACATAAATCAAACGCTCCAAGCGTCAAAACAAAACTTACAAGGGAAATAGATCCACCTTGGCATAAACACTAATAATAGTAGCTCAACCGAGCTACACGCTCTCACAACAAACAATCACTCACAAAGACAAGGGGAACAGAGGGAACACTTATACACATACTAATTAGGGGAATGAGCACCAGGTGTGTGTGATTGACAAGACATGACAAGTGGAGTGATGAGAATGGGATCGGCAGTAGCTAGTACTCCGGTGATGACGAACACCGAAGCCTGCCCGAACCAGGAGGGGGGCAGCCTCGGCGGAAGTCGTGACAGGGACGATGTCGTCGATGCACTTATTGATGAAGCCAGTGACTGATGTGGTGTACTCTTCAATGCCATTGGAAGAATCCCGGAACATATTCCAGTCTGTGCTAGCAAAACAGTCCTGTACCTTAGCATCTGCTTCATCTGACCACTTTTTTATTGACCGAGTCACTGGTGCTTCCTGCTTTAGTTTTTGCTTGTAAGCAGGAATCAGGAGGATAGAATTATGGTCAAATTTTCCAAATGGAGGGTGAGGGAGAGCTTTGTACGTGTCTCTGTGTGTGGAGTAAAGGTGGTGTAGAGTTTTTTTCCCTCTGGTTGCACATTTAACATGCTGGTAGAAATGAGGTAAAACATTTTTAAGTTTCCCTGCATTAAAGTCCCCAGCCACAAGGAGCGCCGCCTCTGGATGAGCGTTTTCCTGTTTGCTTATGGCCGTATACAGTTCATTGAGTGCGGTCTTAGTGCCAGCATCAGTTTGTGGTGGTAAATAGACAGCTACGAAGAATATAGATGAAAACTCTCTTGGTAGATAGTGTGGTCTACAGCTTATTATGAGATACTCTACCTCAGGCAAGCAAAACCTTGAGACTTCCTTAGATATCGTGCACCAGCTGTTGTTTACAAATATACATAGACCACTACACCTTGTCTTACCAGAGGCTGCTGTTCTATCCTGCCGATACAGTGTATAACCCGCCAGCTGTATGTTATTCATGTCATCATTCAGCCACGACTCGGTGAAACATAAGATATTACAGTTTTTAATGTCCCGTTGGTAGTATTTTCGTGCCTGTAGTTCGTCCATTTTATTATCAAGCGATTGTAAGTTGGCCAATAGTATCGATGGCAAAGGCAGATTAGCCACTCGTCGCCGGCTCCTTACCAAGCACCCCGATTTCCTTCCGCTATACAGTGGGGAAAAAAAGTATTTAGTCAGCCACCAATTGTGCAAGTTCTCCCACTTAAAAAGATGAGAGAGGCCTGTAATTTTCATCATAGGTACTCGTCAACTATGAGAGACAAAATGAGAATTTTTTTTCCAGAAAATCATATTGTAGGATTTTTTATGAATTTATTTGCAAATTATGGTGGAAAATAAGTATTTGGTCAATAACAAAAGTTTCTCAATACTTTGTTATATACCCTTTGTTGGCAATGACACAGGTCAAACGTTTTCTGTAAGTCTTCACAAGGTTTTCACACACTGTTGCTGGTATTTTGGCCCATTCCTCCATGCAGATCTCCTCTAGAGCCGTGATGTTTTGGGGCTGTCGCTGGGCAACACGGACTTTCAACTCCCTCCAAAGATTTTCTATGGGGTTGAGATCTGGAGACTGGCTAGGCCACTCCAGGACCTTGAAATGCTTCTTACGAAGCCACTCCTTCGTTGCCCGGGCGGTGTGTTTGGGATCATTGTCATGCTGAAAGACCCAGCCACGTTTCATCTTCAATGCTCTTGCTGATGGAAGGAGGTTTTCACTCAAAATCTCACGATACATGGCCCCATTCATTCTTTCCTTTACACGGATCAGTCGTCCTGGTCCCTTTGCAGAAAAACAGCCCCAAAGCATGATGTTTCCACCCCCATGCTTCACAGTAGGTATGGTGTTCTTTGGATGCAACTCAGCATTCTTTGTCCTCCAAACACGACGAGTTGAGTTTTTATCAAAAAGTTATATTTTGGTTTCATCTGACCATATGACATTCTCCCAATCCTCTTCTGGATCATCCAAATGCACTCTAGCAAACTTCAGACGGGCCTGGACATGTACTGGCTTAAGCAGGGGGCACTGCAGGATTTGAGTCCCTGGCGGCGTAGTGTGTTACTGATGGTAGGCTTTGTTACTTTGGTCCCAGCTCTCTGCAGGTCATTCACTAGGTCCCCCCGTGTGGTTCTGGGATTTTTGCTCACCGTTCTTGTGATCATTTTGACCCCATGGGGTGAGATCTTGCATGGAGCCCCAGATCGAGGGAGATTATCAGTGGTCTCGAATGTCTTCCATTTCCTAATAATTGCTCCCACAGTTGATTTCTTCAAACCAAGCTGCTTACCTATTGCAGATTCAGTCTTCCCAGCCTGGTGCAGGTCTACAATTTTGTTTCTGGTTTCCTTTGACAGCTCTTTGGTCTTGGCCATAGTGGAGTTTGGAGTGTGACTGTTTGAGGTTGTGGACAGGTGTCTTTTATACTGATAACAAGTTCAAACAGGTGCCATTAATACAGGTAACGAGTGGAGGACAGAGGAGCCTCTTAAAGAAGAAGTTACAGGTCTGTGAGAGCCAGAAATCTTGCTTGTTTGTAGGTGACCAAATACTTATTTTCCACCATAATTTGCAAATTAATTCATAAAAAATCCTACAATGTGATTTTCTGGATTTTTTTTTCTCAATTTGTCTGTCATAGTTGACGTGTACCTATGATGAAAATTACAGGCCTCTCTCATCTTTTTAAGTGGGAGAACGTGCACATTTGATGGCTGACTAAATACTTTTTTTCCCCACTGTATCTCTTTTTTTTCTACTGCGAATGACGGCGATGAGGGCCCTGTCAGGTGTCTGGAGCAAATTCCTCTCGTCCGACTCATAAAATAAAGATTATTCATCCAGTTCAAGGTGAGTACTCGCTGTTCTGATGTCCAGAAGCTCTTTTTGGTCATAAGAGACGGTAGCAGCAGCATTATGTACAAAATAAGTTACAAACAATACGAAAAAACACACAAAATAGCACGGTTGGTTAAGAGTCCATAGAACGGCAGCCATCCTCTCCGGCGCCAATAACGCTAGGTCACAGGCAGACAAATATGATATCCTCATGATCTGTGGAGTCCCGGCTTTCGGTGTGTATCAACGTATTCCATGTTTATTTAGTTTATGCTTCACAACGCTAACCAGAACGTAGGTAGCAGCCATCTTGAAATGAGGTCATCGGCTCGGCCTTCCCTTATAAAGTCTTATGCCCATATATGGTAGTAAGACACACCAAAGATTTGAAGGCGCCAATCAATAACCAAGATACTCAGCTTTCTGCAGACACCCTGCTTTTGCAGATAGGGGCTACCGTTCTCAGACCAGACTGAATTGAATAAAAAAAATCTAATAGGGTCTCCAAATATGGGGAATTTTTACCTTCCTCCTAGAATACACCATAAAGCAAGACTTGGCCACAGACATCATAAACCCCCATGTTAGAAAGCAATCTTCCACAACTTCCACAGCTTCTTGCATCTTCCTCATCACATATTTCACATTCCCACCTCTCTTCCATACAGCCCCATCATCAGCATACAAGGCCACACTTACATCCTTAAATATGTAATCTATCATCAGGGTGAACAACACCAGACTAACCACACTTCCCTGAGGAGTAACATTGTCCACTTCAAACCGCATTGACAATTCTGACCCCACCCTCACCCGTATGACTAGATCAAACAGGAATTTCATGATCCAGTTACACAGACGTCCCTAATGCCCAATGCACTCAACTTGACCAACAACCCTTCCCTCCACATGGTATCGTAAGCCTTCTCAATGTAAAAAAAAAATACCACACTCATCACCTTTTTTATTGTCAGGGCCTTGGCTATCTCTGTACTAACTGTCACCAGGCATCCAGGGCAGACCTCCCTTTCCTGAACCTACTCTGTGCTACGCTCATCAAACCCCTAACTTCCAAGAGATACATCATCCTGCTCACTATAGTCTTTTACATCAATTTACACATGTTGGATGTCAGCGCTATAGGCCTATAACTGCAGCTCAGTTTCCACCTCATTTTATGGGCAGTGTGCACATAACCTGTCTTCTCTTGAGAGCCTAAGGCGACCTTTCTCAATAGCAAGGCTATGCTCACTGAGTCTGTACATAGTCAAAGCTTTCCTTAATTTTGGGTCAGTCACAAACATACATCCTACCTCCTCTCCTCCCCCATCTGATAATTAGCAGAGAGGCAGCAGGCTGTCTACACTCATTGAGAGCGGGCTCCTGAATCCTCCTGTGGTTGGCGGTTGCAGTAAAAATATATAACATATATATTACATATATAATATATACAATATATACTGTATATATTTCCTTTTATTTATTTATTTTTTGCTGCCTCTTGGGCCTCCCACAGGCCTGGGCCCAGCGGCTTCAGCCCCGGTAAGCCCCTGAATTAATCCGGCCCTGAATGTAAACACACATATGATTTCAGTTTGCAAGTGTGTGATATGGGGTTGGAGACATGTTTATTTAGACATTATAAAGAAATACTTTCATAAACAATGGCAATACTGCCATGTTGATCTGAACCTTGCTGTTGGAAAACTACTTTAGTGTCCGACTTTCGGCTGTCGCAGATGCAGCTCCCCCGACTTCACTCCTCTACTTTTGGTTGCTTTAACCTTACCACTCAAACAAACCCATTATCACCTTCTTCTTCATGTAAATGTCCAGCAGACTAGATGCTTTGTTGCGTATTGCTGCCTTTCACAGTTCGGAAAGTGCATTGTTCACAAAAAAGGGAAAAGGGAAATTGGGGAAAATAGGAAATTGCACCACCATCTAACACTACACTGAGTATACCAAACATTAGGAACACCTTCTTAATATTGAGTTGCACCACATTCTTTTGCCCTCGGAACAGCCTCAATTTGTAGGGGCATGGACTTTACAAGGTGTCGAAAGAGTTCCACAGCGATGCTGGCCCATGTTGTCTCCATGCTTCCCACAGTTGTGTAAAGTTGGCTGGATGTTAGGTGGTGGAACATTCTTGATGCACACGAGAAACTGTTGATTGTGAAAATACACTGAGTGTAGAAAACATTAAGAACACCTGCTCTTTCCATGGCAGACTGACCAGGTGAAAGCTATGATCCCTTATTGGTGTCACTTGTTAAATCCACTTCAATCAGCGTAGATGAAGGGGAGGAGACAGGTTAAAGAAGGATTTTTAAGCCTTGAGACATGGATTGTGTATGAGTGCCATTCAGAGGGTGATTGGGCAAGACAAAATATTTAAGTACCTTTGAACGGGGTATGGTAGTAGGTGCCAGGTGCACCGGTTTATGTCAAGAACTGCAATGCTGCTGAGTTTTTCATGCTCAACAGTTTCCTGTGTGTATCAAGAATGGTCCACCACCCAAAGGACATTGTAGTGTCGAGATAACGATGCTGAGATGCTGTGATGACAAGAAATCCGCTGACACTGTCCTTGATTATAATAATTTATTACATCAAAGATTTCAGCGTCAATTTACAGATTTCTGCAGACATCTGGAGAACAACTGACCCAATCTCTAATATGTTGTTCCTCCCCGTCCTTTGTTTCAACCATGGTATTTATAATCTGCAACATGATATGGGTGGTTTCCCCCTAAACCAATCCCAGGACGCCACATAACAGACTTCTTCTGTTTTAGGGTGCCCCTATAGTAATGCTCTCCAGATGCTTCCACAAGCTGAGTCAACTTCCTCTAACACACCATTTGCAAACATCAGCAAAGTCATAAATTGTTTAGACACTACAACATCCATCCAACTTGACACAACTGTGGGAAGCATTGGAGTCAACGTGGGCCAGCATCCCTGTGAAATGCTTTCGACATCTTGTAGAGTCCATGTCCCGACGAATTTAGGCTGATCTGAGGGCAAAAGAGGGGGGCTGCAACTCAATATTAGGAAGGTGTTCCTAATGTTTGGTATAGTCAGTGTATATACCCTCACATGACATTATCCAGCAAACACTCTGCATCAAAACTCAAAAGGACAGACAGGGTCTCCTCAGTCTGTTGCAACATTATTGCGGAAGTTATCATAAATACATTTACATTTACGTCATTTAGCAGACGCTCTTATCAGGAGCGACTTACAGTTAGTAAGTGCATACATTTTTCATACTGGCCCCCCGTGGGAAACAAACCCACAACCCTGGCGTTGCAAGCGTGCAAGCGCCATGCTCGACCAACTGTAGACAGGAGGCCTTATAGCGCTTGGTATTCCCAGGTTTTGTCTAGAAGAGCTTTTGTTAAAATTGACTTTTCGTAGCAGGTTTAGGAGAACTTACGCAGCAGGTTAGGATAATTAATGTAGCAGGTTAGAATAATTAGGTTAAGGTTAGGAAAAGGGTTAGGGTTAGCTAAAATGCAAAAACAAACACACTTTTGTTGTCACTTTTACAAAAGCTGTATCCCATCTAGACATTGCCTTATTCCAAGACGATATTGATTACAATTTCCAGTGCCCGGTTTCCCAAAAGCATCTTAAGGCTAAGTTCATCGTTAGAACCTTTGTAGGAGCATCGTTAAATCTCGGAGCTTTTTCTCAAAACCATCGTCATTAACGTTACACTTGAAAACGCTCGTAATCTAACGCCTGCCTCAGACCGTTCGGAACTGCTAAGTGCGTCGTTAGAAGCTTTTTTGCTCTGCCGCGTTAGAACCAATTGTAATGTTTTGTGTTAGTTTGTGGCTCAGAGTTTCTTTAATGTTCTGAGTTAGTTTTTTTCTCAGGTTTTTGTTGTTGAACCAGTTTGTGCTATTTTTGAATAATTTGTTCCCAAGGGGGGAAGGGGAAGGCACCTAGGGAGTGCTTAGGCAAGAGGCCCGCGGGCATACATTACCCGTAGAAGTTGACTGTCTATGCACACTAGGAAAGAGCTGGGCGGACCATCCCTTGTATTTTGGTTAGTGCACCAGGTGGTGCTAGATAAGTAAGTAGTGGGTAGGCAGGTAAGGTAGGAGAGGGGGCTTTGATATTTACTTTCTTTGCTTTGGTTCCGTCCAGCCCCTTTTCCCCAAACTTACCGTGCGAAGGAATAAATTCCCTGTTAACGGTATTCTCTGCCTTTTGTCATCCTTACTCACACCTACAGTCCCATACCTCTTTCACACCACGGAGAGTTGAGTTGTAGCAGGGTGTTGCGTTCCCTCTTCCGAGAGGCGTGCGTAACACCTACCATCAGTAACACACTACGCCGCTAGGGACTCAAATCCTGCAGTGCCAGACGTGTCCCCCTGCTTAAGCCAGTACATGTCCAGGCCCGTCTGAAGTTTGCTAGAGTGCATTTGGATGATCCAGAAGAGGATTGGGAGAATGTCATATGGTCAGATGAAACCAAAATATAACTTTTTGGTAAAAACTCAACTCGTCGTGTTTGGAGGACAAAGAATGCTGAGTTGCATCCAAAGAACACCATACCTACTGTGAAGCATGGGGGTGGAAACATCATGCTTTGGGGCTGTTTTTCTGCAAAGGGACCAGGACGACTGATCCGTGTAAAGGAAAGAATGAATGGGGCCATGTATCGTGAGATTTTGAGTGAAAACCTCCTTCCATCAGCAAGGGCATTGAAGATGAAACGTGGCTGGGTCTTTCAGCATGACAATGATCCCAAACACACCGCCCGGGCAACGAAGGAGTGGCTTCGTAAGAAGCATTTCAAGGTCCTGGAGTGGCCTAGCCAGTCTCCAGATCTCAACCCCATAGAAAATCTTTGGAGGGAATTGAAAGTCTGTGTTGCCCAGCGACAGCCCCAAAACATCACTGCTCTAGAGGAGATCTGCATGGAGGAATGGGCCAAAATACCAGCAACAGTGTGTGAAAACCTTGTGAAGACTTACAGAAAACGTTTGACCTGTGTCATTGCCAACAAAGGGTATATAACAAAGTATTGAGAAACTTTTGTTATTGACCAAATACTTATTTTCCACCATAATTTGCTAATAAATTCATTAAAAATCCTACAATGTGATTTTCCGGAAAAAAAAATCTCGTTTTGTCTGTCATTGTTGACGTGTACCTATGATGAAAATTACAGGCCTCTCTCATATTTTTAAGTGGGAGAACTTGCACAATCGGTGGCTTCCCCACTGTACAAAGTTACCAATATCTTTGCAATTGTTACAAACAAACAACGTCTAAAATATGCTTCAAATTAAAACAGAGATGACTGCAATAAATATAAATAGCCTACAGTTGGCTATAGGCCTATTTATTTCAAATTGAAATAGCCTAGATTTCACGTTCAATCAATTGAGTTCTATTTTGCGACTTTTATGCTACTGTAATTTGTCTCCATATATTTCACGATTTAGCTTAACTTGCGCAATGATGTGCCAAATCTTGATTTAAGTAAGCACATGCCGCCTCAATATTTGCAGCCATAGGTGATAATATCGTTCTAGAAGCTGGTCCGTCATCAGTATTATGGAATAATTCTACTGTTAAAGTAAGATTTGAATGGAGAAAGCTGATCCGAGAGCAGCCTTGCCTTTCTTTCGATCCTATCAGTATCGACACATGCCTCAACGACGCACTTAGCTCTGCGTGGTGTTTTGGGAAATGTTACATCTTCGGCCGTTGTAGAAAAGATGCATCGTTAAAACACTCGTAAACCTAAGTTCCATCGCTATCGGAAACAGAGCCCATGTCAATTTATTTGTATTAGCCACATTTTTTATATACAAATGTAGATTTTTGAAGACTACCCACTTATTATTGATTTTTGAAAGAGAGCTTCATATTTTGGTGCAATCATTAAGATTTGTTAAAAACAAACTCATTGCTGCCTTTGAAACATACAACCTGTTATACCATGGCATTGTTGAATACTCGTTTCTGATTGGCTTGAAGGGTATTCTAGAGCGTGCATTTTCACTATAATGCATGGTATATCGGCATGGTAGAATTCAATGGCTATAGAATTCTATGATTCATTCAAAAGAACACATCAAAGAAACTGTTGATTGGAATAAAAACCATAGCTAACAGTAGCTGGTAAGATGGAGGATTTTGATATATCTTTTGATTTATTTTGCGAGGATGATGATCAACCTTCATCCAAGAGACATTAAACTGTCAGTGATGCTGAAGTTGATGAGAGGATTGAAGACATGAAAAAAACACAACAAACAATACAACATGGGCAATCGGTGTCCTGAAAGACTGGCTGTGTAAGAATCGACAAAACTGCACTTTTGCCTGCTGTGCATTTTGGCAAATGTCCAGTCACTTGAGAATAAGATAGATGAGTTTTGTTCGAGAGTCTCCTAACAGAGAGACTTGAAAAGCTGCAATATTATATGCCTTGCAGAGACGTGGCTGGATGACTCTATCTACAGTTGAAGTCGGAAGTTTACATTCACATTTAAACTCAGTCTTTCACAATTCCTGACATTTAATCCTAGTAAAAATTCCCTGTCTTAGGTCAGTTAGGATCACCACTTCATTTTAAGAATGTGAAATGTCAGAATAATAGTAGAGAGAATGATTTATTTAATATTTTCTTACTTTCATCACATTCCCAGTGGGTCAGAAGTTTACATACACTCAATTAGTATTTGGTAGCATTGCCTTTAAATTGTTTAACTTGGGTCAAACGTTTCGGGTAGCCTTCCACAAGCTTCCCACAATAAGTTGGGTGAATTTTGGCCCATTCCTCCTGACAGAGCTGGTGTAACTGGAGTCAGGTTTGTAGGCCTCCTTGCTCGCACACGCTTTTTCAGTTCTGCCCACACATTTTCTATAGGATTGAGGTCAGGGCTTTGTGATGGCCACTCCAATACCTTGACTTTGTTGTCCTTAAGGCATTTTGCCACAACTTTGGAAGTATGCTTGGGGTCATTGTCCATTTGGAAGACCCATTTGCGACCAAGCTTTAACTTCCTGACTGACGTCTTGAGATGTTGCTTCAATATATCCACATAATCTTTCTTCCTCATGATGCCATCTATTTTGTGAAGTGCACCAGTCCCTCCTGCAGCAAAGCACCCCCACAGCATGATGCTGCCACCCCCGTGCCTCACGGTTGGGATGGTGTTCTTCGGCTTGCAAGCCTTGATCTTTTTCCTCCAAACATAACGATGGTCATTATGGGCAAACAGTTCTGTTTAATCAGACCAGAGGACATTTCTCCAAAAAGTACGATCTTTGTCCCCATGTGCAGTTGCAAACCATAGTCTGGCTTTTTTATGACGGTTTTGGAGCAGTGGCTTCTTCCTTGCTGAGCGGCCTTTCAGGTTATGTCGATATAGGACTCGTTTTACTGTGGATATAGATACTTTTGTACTTGTTTCCTCCAGCATCTTCACAAGGTCCTTTGCTGTTGTTCTGGGATTGATTTGCACTTTTCGCACCAAAGTACATTTATCTCTAGGAGACAGAACGCGTCTCCTTCCTGAGCGGTATGACAGCTGCGTGGTCCCATGGTGTTTATAATTGCGTACTATTGTTTGTACAGATGAACGTGGTACCTTCAGGCATTTGGAAATTGCTCCCAAGGATGAACCAGACTTGTGGAGATCTACAATTTATTTTCTGAGGTCTTGGCTGATTTCTCTTGATTTTCCCATGATGTCAAGCAAAGAGGCACTGAGTTTGAAGGTAGGCCTTGAAATACATCCACAGGTACACCTCCAATTGACTCAAATTATGTCAATTAGCCTATCAGAAGCTTCTAAAGCCATGACATCATTTTCTGGAATTTTCCAAGCTGTTTAAAGGCACAGTCAACTTAGTGTATGTAAACTTCTGACCCACTGGAATTGTGATACAGTGAATTATAAGTGAAATAATCTGTCTGTAAACAATTGTTGGAAAAATTACTTGTGTCATGCACAAAGTAGATATCCTAACCGACTTGCCAAAACTATAGTTTGTTAACAAGACATTTGTGGAGTGGTTGAAAAACGAGTTTTAATGACTCCAACCTAAGTGTATGTAAACTTCCGACTTCAACTGTATGTAGAACTCAGTAGTTTCTCCATGCAGCGGCACAATCGGACAAAGGTGGCCTCGGGCAAGTCCAAGAGGGAGGGGTGTGCCCCTTCATAAACAACAACTGGTGCACTGCTTCCAGTGTGAATGAAATCTCTAGCCTTTTCTCACCTGATATAGAATACCTTGTGGTAAGCTGCAGATCTTTTTATCTACCAAGATAGTTCTCATCCGTAATTATCACGGCTGTCTACATCCCTTCACAAACCAACACCACTTCGGCACTCTACGAACTGTATGGGGCCATAAACAAACAAGAAACCGCTCAGGCAGCGTTTCTGGTGTGCGGAGACTTTAACGCGGGCAGACTTAAAACCATTCGACTTCACTTTTAACAACATGTCTCCTGCGCCACTAGGGGTGCTAAAACTCTAGACCACTTTTATTCTACCCACAGAAACGCATTCAAGGCCCTTCCTCATTCTCCCTTCGGCAAATCTGACTATGGCTCTATTCTCCCTCTTCCTGTTTACAAACAAAAGCTCAAACAGGAAGTACCAGTGACACGCTCAATACAGAAGTGGTCCGATGAAGCAGACGCGAGACTACAAGATTGTTTTTCTAGTACAGACTTGGATACGTTCTAGGATTCATCTGATAGCATTGAGGAGTTTACCATATCAGTCACGGTCTTCATCAATAAGTGATTATCCAAACCAAAAACCATGGATTACAGGCAATATCCGCACTGGGCTAAAGGCTAGAGCTACCACTTAAAAGGAAAAGGACACGGACATGGACGCATACAAGAAAGCCTGCTACGACCTCCGACGAGACATCAAACATGCAAAAGGACAATATAGGAGGAAGGTGGAATCCTATTACACCGGTTCCTATACTCATCGTATGTGGCAGGGCTTGCAGACAATAATTAATTACAAATGGAAACCCAGCTGTGAGATGCCTAGTGAATCAGAACTCCCAAACGAGCTAAATGCCTTTTATGCTCGCTTCGACGAATACAAAACTGAGTCTTGCGTGAAAGCCGCTGTTGTTCCGGATCACTGTGTGATCTCGCTCTCCGTGGCCGATGTGAGTAAAACTTTTAAACGGGTTAACACTTGCAAGTCCTGCCAGGCCAGATGGAATAAATGACTATCGCTCTGTAGCAATCACATCTGTAATTATGAAATGCTTTGAAAGGCTGGTCATGATGACACCCATCAACACCATCATCCCAGACACCCTGGACCCTCTCCAATTCACATACCACCCCAACAGATCCACAGATGACGCAATCTCAATTGCACTTCACTCTGCCCTCTCCCACCTGGACAAGAGGGGAAATAACTATGTGAGAATGCTGTTCATGGACTACAACTCAGCGTTCAACACCATAGACCCCTCCAAGCTTATCACCAAGCTGGGGACACTGGGACTGAACACCTCCCTCTGCAACTGGATCCTGGACTTCGTGACGGGCCGGCACCAGGCGGTGAGGGTAGACAACAACACCTCTGCCACACTGACCGTCAGCACGGGGGCCCCTCAGGGGTGTGTGCTTAGTCCCCCCCTGTACTCCCTATTCACCCACGACTGCGTGGCCACGTTCGACTCCAACACCATCATCAAGTTTGCTGACGACACGACGGTGGTAGGCCTGATCACCGGCGGAGATGAGACAGCCTATAGGGAGGAGGTCAGAGACTTATCAGTGTGGTGCCAGGACAACAACCTCTCCCTCAACGTCAGTAAGACCAAGGAGCTGATCGTGGACTACAGGAGAAAAAGGGGAGAGCACGCCCCCATCCACATCACCATGGCTGTAGTGGAGCGCGTCTAGAGCTTCAAGTTCCTTGGCGCCCACATCACTAAGGACTTAACATGGTCTACACATACCCGCACAGTCGTGAAGAGGGCACAACAGCGCCTCTTCCTCAGCATGAGGATGAAAAGCTTTGGCATGGGCCCTCGGATCCTCAAAATGTTCTACAGCTGCACCATCGAGAGCATATTGTAGCCTCCTTTAGCTCAGTTGGTAGAGCATGGCGCTTGCAACGCCAGGATTGTGGGTTCGATTCCCACGGGGGGCCAGTATGAAAAATGAATGCACTCACTAAAACTGTAAGTCGCTCTGGATAAGAGCGTCTGCTAAATGACAAAAATAAATAAAAAGAAAAAAATATCTTGATTGGCTGCATCACTGCTTGGTATGGCAAATGCACCACTCTCGACCGCAAAGCGCTACAGAGGGTGGTGCAGACATCCCAGTACATCACTGGGGCTGAGGTCCCTGCCATCCAGGACCTATATATCAGGTGCCAGAGGAGGGCCCGAAAAAAAATACTTCTGCCACCCTAGCCATAGACTGTTCACTCTGCTATCATCCAGCAAATGGTAGCCAAGAATCGGCTCTCGGACCAACAGGCTCCTAAACAGCTTCTACCCCCAAGCAATGAGACTGCTAAATAGCCATAAGACTGCTAAATAGTTAATTAAATGGTTACCCGGACGATCTGCACTGACTCTATGCTCACTCACAAGACTATATATACACACTATATACTCACACACACTACATACTCGGCCTTGTCTCAGGATTGTAAGTTGGTGGTTGGGGATATCCCTCTAGTGGTGCGGGGGCTGTGCTTTGGCGGAGTGGGTGGGGTTATATCCTTCCTGTTTGGCCCTGTCCGGGGGTTTCTTCGGATGGGGCCACAGTGTCTCCGGACCGCTCCTGTCTCAGCCTCCAGTATTTATGCTGCAGTAGTTTATGTGTCGGGGGGCTGGGGTTAGTTGGTTATACCTGGAGTACTTCTCCTGTTTTATCCAGTGTCCTGTGTGAATTTAAGTATGCTCTCTCTAATTCTCTCGTTCTCTCTTTCTCTCTGAGAACCTGAGCCCTAGGACCATACGTCAGGACTACCGGGCATGATGACACCCTGCTGCCCCCAGTCCGCCTGGCCTTGCTGCTATTCCAGTTTCAACTGTTCTGCCTGCGGCTACGAAACCCCTACCTGTCCCAGACCTGCTGTTTTCAACTCTAAATGATCGGCTATGAAAAGCCAACTGAGAGACCTGAGCCCTAGGACCATACGTCGGGACTACCGGCCGTGGTGACTCCTTGCTATCCCCAGTCCGCCTGGCCTTGCTGCTATTCCAGTTTAAACTGTTCTGCCTGCGGTTATGGAACCCCTACCTGTCCCAGACCTGCTGTTTTAAACTCTAATGATCGGCTATGAAAAGCCAACTGAGATTTATTCCTGATTATTATTTGACCATGCTTGTCACTTATGAACATTTTTGAACATCTTGGCATGGTTCTGTTATAATCTCCACCCGGCACAGCCAGAAGAGGACTGGCCACCCCTCATAGCCTGGTTCCTCTCTAGGTTTCTTCCTAGGTTTTGCCTTTCTAGGGAGTTTTTCCTAGCCACCGTGCTTCTACACCTGCATTACTAGCTGTTTGGGGTTTTAGGCTGGGTTTCTGTACAGCACTTCGAGATATTAGCTGATGTAAGAAGGGCTATATAAAATAAAATTGATTGATTGATTGATTGACACTCTCACACAAACCTACACACATTCACATACACTACAAACACACACATACACACTTATATGCTCGCTTCGAGGCAAGCAACACTGAAGCATGCATGAGAGCACCAGCTGTTCCGGATG
Organism: Coregonus lavaretus; assembly: GCF_964263955.1. Classification (NCBI taxonomy): domain Eukaryota; kingdom Metazoa; phylum Chordata; class Actinopteri; order Salmoniformes; family Salmonidae; genus Coregonus; species Coregonus lavaretus. The sequence goes on from NC_139992.1 coordinate 20,892,498, forward strand.
ACTATGTGATCACGCTCTCTGTAGCCAATGTGAGTAAGACTTTTAAGCAGGTCAACATTCACAAGGCCACAGGTCCAGACGGATTACCAGGACGTGTACTCCGAGCATGTGCTGACCAACTGGCAAGTGTCTTCACTGACATTTTCAACATGTCCCTGACTGAGTCTGTAATCCCAACATGTTTCAAGCAGACCAACATAGTCCCCTAGCCCAAGGACACTAAGATAACCTGCCTAAATGACTACCGACCCGTAGCACTGACGTCTGTAGCCATGAAGTGCTTTGAAAGGCTGGTCATGGCTCACATCAACACCATTATCCCAGAAACCCTAGACCCACTCCAATTTGCATACCGCCCCAACAGATCCACAGATGATGCAATCTCTATTGCACTCCACACTGCCCTTTCCCACCTGGACATGAGGAACACCTACGTGAGAATGCTATTCATTGACTACAGCTCAGCATTCAACACCATAGTGCCCTCAAAGCTCATCACTAAGCTAAGGATCCTGGGACTAAACACCTCCCTCTGCAACTGGATCCTGGACTTCCTGACGGGCCGCCCCCAGGTGGTAAGGGTAGGTAACAACACATCTGCCACACTGATCATCAACACGGGGGCCCCTCAGGGGTGCGTGCTCAGTCCCCTCCTGTACTCCCTGTTCACTCATGACTGCATGACCAGGCACGACTCCAACATCATCATTAAGTTTGCCGATGACACAACAGTGGTAGGCCTGAACACCGACAACGATGAGACAGCCTATAGGGAGGAGGTCAGAGACCTGGCCGTGTCGTGCCAGGATAACAACCTCTCCCTCAACGTGACCAAGACAAAGGAGATGATTGTGGACTACAGGAAAAAAAAAGAGGACTGAGCACGCCCCCATTCTCATCGACGGGGCTGTAGTGGAACAGGTTGAGAGCTTCAAGTTCCTTGGTGTCCACATCACCAACGAACTATCAATGTCCAAACACACAAAGACAGTCGTGAAGGGGGCACGACAAAGCCTATTCCCCCTAAGAAGACTGAAAAGATTTGGCATGGGTCCTCAGATCCTCAAAAAATCCTACAGCTGCACCATCGAGAGCATACTGACTGGTTGCATCACCGCCTGGTATGGCAACTGCTCGGCCTCCGACCGCAAGGCACTAAAGAGGGTAGTGTGTATGGCCCAGTACATCACTGGGGCCAAGCTTCCTGCCATCCAGGACCTCTATACCAGGCGGTCTCAGAGGAAGGCCCTCAAAATTGTCAAAGACTCCAGCCACCCTAGTCATAGACTGTTCTCTCTGCTACCGCACGGCAAGCGGTACCGGAATGCCAAGTCTAGGTCCAAAAGACTTCTCAACAGCTTCTACCCCCAAGCCATAAGACTCCTGAACAGCTAATCATGGCTACCCGGACTATTTGCACTGCCCCCACACCCCATCTTTTTACACTGCTGCTAATCTGTTAATTATTTATGCATAGTCACTTTAACTCTACCCACATGTACATATTACTTCAACTACCTCAACTAGCCGGTGCCCCCCGTACATTGACTCTGCACCGGTACCCCCCTGTATATATAGCCTCCCTACTGTTATTTTATTTGACTTTTTTGTTGTTGTTTTATTTTACTTTTTTATAAAAAAATTAATGCACTGTTGGTTAAAGGCTGTAAGTAAGCATTTCACTGTAATGTCTGCACCTGTTGTATTCGGCGCATGTTGCCAATACAATTTGATTTGATTTTACACTCATCATATTCTGCTGCTACTCTGTTCTCTATTTTACTCTTTTTTATTTATTTTTTATTTTATTTTTTTTCGGGGGGAATGGATCAGCTTAATATTTTACTCTTATTATTATCTATCCTGATGTCGCATAGTCACTTTACCCTGCCTTCATGTACATATCTACCTCAAATACTTTGTACCCCTGCACATTGATCTGGTACTGGTACTCCCTGTATATAGCTCAATTTTTGTGTATTTTATTCCTCTTGTGTTACAATTTTTTTTACTCTGCATCATGAGGAAGGGCTCATAAGCAAGCATTTCACTGTAGACTCTACACCCGTTGTATTTGGCGCATGTGACAAATACAATTTGATTAGCTCTGTCTCAGCTAAACACAGTGCCTTCAGAATGTAATAATATAATAATAATATGCCATTTAGCAGACGCTTTTATCCAAAGCGACTTACAGTCATGCGTGCATACATTTTTGTGTATGGGTGGTCCCGGGGATCGAACCCACTACCTTGGCGTTACAAGCGCCGTGCTCTACCAGCTGAGCTACAGAGGACCACTTGTATTAATTCCCCTTATTCCACATTTTGTTGTGTTATAGCCTGAATTCAAATGTATCCTACATACCCATCTACACACAATACCCCATAATGACAAAGTGAAAACATGTTTTTAGAAATGTTTGCAAATTTATTGAAAAATGAAATAAGTATTCACACCCCTGAGGCAATACCTTGTAGAAGCACCTTTGGCAGTGATTACAGCTGTGAGTCCTTCTGGGTAAGTCTCTAAGAGCTTTCCACACCTGGATTATGCAACATTTGCCCATTATTCTTTTCAAAATACTTCAAGCTCTGTCAAATTGGTTGTTGATCACTGCTAGACAACCATTTTCAGGTCTTGCCATAGATTTTCAAGTAGATTTAAGTCCAAACTGTAACTGCACTGTAACCCCTCACTAATGGTTGTTTGATTAAGTGCCCGGTAATCAATGCAAGGGCGCAGACCTCCGTCTTCCTTCTTCACGAAAAATAAACTCGAAGAGGCGGGCGAAGTGGAGGGACATATGAACCCCTGGCGCAGGGACTCGGACACGTATGTCTCCATAGCCTCCATTTCAGCCTGCGACAGGGGATAGACATGACTCCTGGGAGGCACAGCGTCTAACCGGAGGTTTATCGCGCAATCTCCTGCCCGATGAGGTGGTAATTTGGTCGCCTGTGTTTTGGAAAACGCGTGCGCCAAGTCGAGGTATTCGGGGGGAATGCGCACTGTGGAGGTAGTGTCTGGACTTTCCACCGTGATTGCACCAACGGAAACAGCTAGACACCTACCCTGACACTCTGGCGACCACCCCATGAGAACCCTCTGAAAAGTTGGGGTCGTGTAGTGCAAGCCAGGGAAGACCCAACACCACAGGGAAATCAGGGGACTCAATAATATAAAAAGTGATTTGCTCCCTATGGGTCTCCTGCATAATCATTGTGACTGGTGCGGTAACCCTCCTAACAAAACCTGACCCTAATGGTCGACTGTCAAGTGCTTTGATGGGCAATGGAATGGGTTGGGGAACCAATGTGATTCATAACCTATTAGCTAAAGTCCTGTCCATAAAGTTCCCAGCTGCGCCTGAATAGACCAGCACCTTACACTGGGGAACTACCGTGTGCTCAGGGAAGTTGACGTGTATGGTGAAGTGCGCAGCAGATGGCTCTGAACGAGTGTGGGTTTGCGCTACCTGGGGTGACGCGAGAGTGCCCTGCCTGCCGCCTTTAGACCCAGAAAAACTCTGACGACAGCGTGCAGCAGAATGTCCTCTCTTGCCACAAGAGTGACACTGGATCTGTCGTCCTCCGTTCTCCCGGATCACTGCACCACCCAGCTCCATCGGAACGTAATCCGGGTTGCAGTTCCGAAACGGGAAGGCCCCTTCCAGGATGTCCTCTGGAAGCCAGCAGGTTGTCCAACCGGATGGCCATGTCCACCAGCTGGTTGAAAGGCTGGTTGAAAGTCAACGTTGTATCCCTGCAGGCTAGCTCCCTTCGGAGGTCCTCCTGCAGGTTGCACAGGAAGTGTTGGAACCCGCTCCACGACTCCAGGCATATTCCTGTTTCCTGCTGACTCTATGATGCAGGTGTGTGATTCTGTGGCGGGTGATTTGGACGGAGTCAGGCGCAGGCGGGTAAATCACAGAATAAATGGTTTATTCCGTAACACAGAGGTACGCAGCAATGCATAAAACACTCCAGTGCGGTAATACGGCACACTGGATTAAACAAGGCACACGGGTGACTATCCCGGCGATACAAAATACGATATAGCTCCACGAGTAAGGCACCTAGGTGTGCGCCCAGAGGAAGGCACCTAGGCACCTCCCAGCGGGTAAGTTACATCCCTTACCAGTTCCACAACGGCCATGGTCCCACTTGTCAATTGACTTTCTCACTGATCTTCCTCTCTCTCAGGGTAACACCACCATCCTGGTCGTTGTGGACCGCTTTTCTAAAGCCTGCAGCCTCCTTCCTCTGCCTGGTCTCCCCACGGCCCTGCAAACTGTGGAAGCCCTGTTTACTCACGTCTTCCGGCACTACAGGGTGCCAGAGGACATAGTGTCTGACCGGGGTCCCCAGTTTACATCCAGGGTCTGGAAGGCGTTCATGGAACGTCTGGGGGTCTCGGTCAGCCTGACCTCTGGGTTTCAGCCCGAGTCTAATTTTTTTTATTTTTTTTATTTTATTTCACCTTTATTTAACCAGGTAAACCAGTTGAGAACAGGTTCTCATTTACAACTGCGACCTGGCCAAGATAAAGCAAAGCAGTGCAATAAAAACAACACAGAGTTACATATGGGGTAAAAAAACATAAAGTCAAAAATACAACAGAAAATATATATACAGTGTGTGCAAATGTAGCAAGTTATGGAGGTAAGGCAATAAATAGGCTATAGTGCAGAATAATTACAATAGTATTAACACTGGAATGCTAGATGTGCAAGAGATTATGTGCAAATAGAGATACTGGGGTGCAAAAGAGCAAAATAAATAACAATATAGGGATGAGGTAGTTGGGTGGGCTAATTTCAGATGGGCTGTGTACAGGTGCAATGATCGGTAAGGTGCTCTGACAACTGATGCTTAAAGTTATTGAGGGAGATAAGAGTCTCCAGCTTCAGAGATTTTTGCAATTCGTTCCAGTCATTGGCAGCAGAGAACTGGAAGGAATGGCGGCCAAAGGAGGTGTTGGCTTTGGGAATGACCAGTGAGATATACCTGCTGGAGCGCAGACTACGGGTGGGTGCTGCTATGGTGACCAATGAGCTAAGATAAGGCGGGGATTTGCCTAGCAGTGATTTATAGATGGCCTGGAGCCAGTGGGTTTGACGACGAACATGTAGTGAGGACCAGCCAACAAGAGCGTACAGGTCACAGTGGTGGGTAGTGTATGGGGCTTTGGAGACAAAACGGATGGCACTGTGATAGACTACATCCAATTTGCTGAGTAGAGTGTTGGAGGCTATTTTGTAAATGACATCGCCGAAGTCAAGGATCGGTAGGATAGTCAGTTTTACGAGGGCATGTTTGGCAGCATGAGTGAAGGAGGCTTTGTTGCGAAATAGGAAGCCGATTCTAGATTTAACTTTGGATTGGAGATTCTTTATGTGAGTCTGGAAGTTGAGTTTACAGTCTAACCAGACACCTAGGTATTTGTAGTTGTCCACATACTCTAGGTCAGACCCGTCGAGAGTGGTGATTCTAGTCGGGTGGGCGGGTGCCAGCAGCGTTCGATTGAAAAGCATGCATTTAGTTTTACTAGTGTTTAAGAGCAGTTGGAGGCTACTGAAGGATTGTTGTATGGCATTGAAGCTCGTTTGGAGGTTTGTTAACACAGTGTCCAATGAAGGGCCAGATGTATACAAAATGGTGTCGTCTGCGTAGAGGTGGATCTGAGAGTCACCAGCAGCAAGAGCGACATCATTGATATACACGGAGAAAAGTGTCGGCCCAAGAATTGAACCCTGTGGCACCCCCATAGAGACTGCCATAGGTCCAGACAACAGGCCCTCCGATTTGACACACTGAACTCTATCTGAGAAGTAGTTGGTGAACCAGGCGAGGCAGTCATTTGAGAAACCAAGGCTATTTAGTCTGCCAATAAGAATGCGGTGGTTGACAGAGTCGAAAGCCTTGGCCAGGTCGATGAAGACGGCTGCACAGTACTGTCTATTATCAATCGCGGTTATAATATCGTTTATGACCTTGAGCGTGGCTGAAGTGCACCCGTGACCAGCTCGGAAACCGGATTGCATAGCGGAGAAGGTACGGTGGTATTCGAAATGGTCGGTGATCTGTTTGTTAACTTGGCTTTCAAATACTTTCGAAAGGCAGGGCAGGATGGATATAGGTCTGTAGCAGTTTGGATCTAGAGTGTCACCCCCTTTGAAGAGGGGGATGACCGCGGCAGCTTTCCAATCTCTGGGGATCTCAGACATTATGAAAGAGAGGTTGAACAGACTAGTAATAGGGGTAGCGACAATTTCGGCGGCTAGTTTTAGAAAGAAAGGGTCCAGATTGTCTAGCCCAGCTGATTTGTAGGGGTCCAGATTTTGCAGCGCTTTCAAAACATCAGCTGTCTGAATTTGTGTGAAGGAGAAGCGGGGGGGGCATGGGCAAGTTGCAGCAGAGGGTGCAGAGTTGGTGGCCGGGTTAGTGGTAGCCAGATGGAAAGCATGGCCAGCTGTAGCAAAATGCTTGTTGAAATTCTCGATTATTGTAGTGCTACAGGATGCAAATTTCTGTTTGAAAAAGTTAGCCTTTGCTTTCCTGACTGCTTGTGTATATTGGTTCCTAACTTCCCTGAAAAGTTGCATATCGCGGGGGCTATTTGATGCTAATGCTGTACGCCACAGGATGTTTTTGTGCTGGTCAAGGGCAGTCAAGTCTGAGGAGAACCAGGCGCTATATCGGTTCTTAGTTCTGTATTTTTTGAATGGGGCATGTTTATTTAAGATTGAGAGGAAATTACTTTTAAGGAACAACCAGGCATCCTCTACTGACGGAATGAGATCTATATCCATCCAGGATACCTGGGCCAGGTCAATTAGGAAGGCATGCTCGCTAAAGTGTTTTAGGGAGCGTTTGACAGTGATGAGGGGTGGTCGTTTGACCGCGGACCCGTTACGGACACAGGCAATAAGGCAGTGATCGCTGAGATCCTGGTTGAAGACAGCTGAGGTGTATTTAGAGGGTATGTTAGTCAGGATGATATCTATGAGGGTACCCATGTTTATGGATTTAGGGTTGTACCTGGTAGGTTCGTTGATAATTTGCGTGAGGTTGAGGGCATCTAGCTTGGATTGTAGGATGGCTGGGGTATTAAGCATATCCCAATTTAGGTCACCAAGCAGTACAAACTCTGAGGATAAATGGGGGGCAATCAATTCACATATGGTGTCCAGGGCACAGCTGGGGGCTGAGGGGGGTCTGTAGCAAGCGGCAACAGTGAGAGACTTATTTCTGGAAAGGTGGATTTTTAGAAGTAGAAGCTCAAACTGTTTGGGCACAGACCTGGATAGTATGATAGAGCTCTGCAGGCTATCTCTACAGTAGATTGCAACTCCACCCCCTTTGGCAGTTCTATCTAGACGGAAAATGTTATAGTTGGGGATGGAAATTTCAGAATTTTTGGTGGCCTTCCTGAGCCAGGATTCAGACACTGCTAGAACATCAGGGTTGGCAGAGTGTGCTAACGCAGTGAATAACTCAAACTTAGGAAGTAGACTTCTGATATTTATGTGCAAGAAACCAAGACTTTTGCGATTACAGAAGTCATCAAATGATAGCGCCTGGGGAGTAGGAGTGATACTGAGGGCTGCAGGGCCTGGGTTAGCCTCTACATCACCAGAGGAACAGAGGAGGACTAGAATAAGGATACGGCTAAAGGCTTTAAGAACTGGTCTTCTAGTGCGTTGGGTACATAGAATAAAGGGGGCAGATTTCCGGGTGTTATAGAAAAGATTCAGGGCATTATGTACAGACAAGGATATGGAAGGATATGAGTAAAGTGGAGGTAAACCTAAGCGTTGGGTAACAATGAAAGAGATAGCATCGCTGGAGGCATCAATTGAGTCGGTCTCCGCGTGTATAGGGGGAGGGGCAAAGGAGCTATCTAAGGCAGGTTTAGCTAGGCTGGGGGGTCTACAGTGATATAGTAAAATTAGAAATAACTGAAACAACAATAAACTAACCATGTTTGGGCTGAGGCTAAACATAAACAGGATGTAGTACCGTAAAAAGGAACAGTCCAGCAGACATCAGCTGTATAGCTGAGTTATCATAAGGTCCGGTGGTAAACTAGTGAGTAAGAGGCCACGGCTAGCGTGTGCTAGCGGGCCGGGGCTAGCAGATGGATGGAATCTTCGTGGTTAACGTCGTAACCACATCAGACGATTTCGTCGGCAGACCAGTCGTGTAGGATCGGCGGGGCTCCGTGTCAACACTAGGTGGTCCCGTCCGGTTGACAGAGAGGTAGATAGCCGGGAGATGGGCCTAGCTCAGGATGATTAGCCAGACCACAGCGTCCGTTTTGTTGTAGCTAGCTGATAGCGATGAATCCGGAGTTAAAGGTCCAGTGATTCAGTGATTCCGCGGAAAAACTGATATGTTCTGGGTCGATAACGCGCTGTGCAGACTGGCCGAAATCCAGTGATTAATGTCCAGTGATTAAAATTAATCCCGCAGAAAAAATCCAATGTTCTGGGTGAAATACCGCTAGCTGAGGCTAATAGCAAGTAGCTAGTTAGCTGGCTAGCTGGCTAGCTAGTTTCAACTGGAGATTCTAGATTCTAGATAAAGGTAAGTCAATAATAGAATCCGTTCCACATTGAGTGAGGCGGGTTGCAGGAAAGTATATTTTGTAGAAGGATGAAAAGTCTGATATGGAAATATGTACGAAAAATACAGAAAAATAGGGTATTTACAGGCTATTTACAGACATACGATAAAAACACAACTGCACTACTACGCCATCTTGGAACGATGGGCAGGTGGAACGGGTGAATCAGGATGTGGGTAGGTTCCTACGGTCCTACTGCCAGGACCGGCCGGGGGAGTGGTCAGTGTTCTTGCCATGGGCCGAAAATGCCCAGAACTCTCTCCGCCACTCCTCCACTAACCTAACTCCCTTTCAATGTGTCTTAGGGTATCAGCCGGTTCTGGCACCGTGGCATCCGAGCCAGACCGAAGCTCCTGTGGTGGACGACTGGTTTCGGCATGCAGAGGAGACGTGGAACGCTGTCCACGTCCACCTCCAGAGCGCTGTGCATCGCCAGGGAGAGTGGCACTCATTAATGTGTTTTATTGGGTTTGCCCCAAACATACAGTGAGGGAAAAAAGTATTTTATCCCCTGCTGATTTTGTACGTTTGCCCACTGACAAATAAATTATCAGTCTATACTTTTAATGGTAGGTTTATTTGAACAGTGAGAGACAGAATAACAAACAAAAAACTCCAGAAAAACGCATGTCAAAAATTTTATATATTGATTTGCATTTTAATGAGGGAAATGAGTATTTGACCCCTCGGCAAAACATGACTTAGTACTTGGTGGCAAAACCCTTGTTGGCAATCACAGAGGTCAGACGTTTCTTGTAGTTGGCCACCAGGTTTGCACACACCTCAGGAGGGATTTTGTCCCACTCCTCTTTGCAGATCTTCTTCAAGTCATTAAGGTTTCGAGGCTGACGTTTGGCAACTCGAACCTTCAGCTCCCTCCACAGATTTTCTATGGGATTAAGGTCTGGAGACTGGCTAGGCCGCTCCAGGACCTTAATGTGCTTCTTCTTGAGCCACTCCTTTGTTGCCTTGGCTGTGTGTTTTGCGTCATTGTCATGCTGGAATACCCATCCACGACCCATTTTCAATGCCCTGGCTGAGGGAAGGAGGTTCTCACTCAAGATTTGACGGTACATGGCCCCGTCCATCGTCCCTTTGATGCGGTGAAGTTGTCCTGTCCCCTTAGCAGAAAAACACCCCCAAAGCATAATGTTTCCACCTCCATGTTTGACGTTGGGGATGGTGTTCTTGGGGTCATAGGCAGCATTCCTCCTCCTCCAAACACGGCGAGTTGAGTTGATGCCAAAGAGCTCGATTTTGGTCTCATCTGACCACAACACTTTCACCCAGTTCTCCTCTGAATCATTCAGATGTTCATTGGCAAACTTCAGACGGCCCTGTATATGTGCTTTCTTGAGCAGGGGGACCTTGCGGGCACTGCAGGATTTCAGTCCTTCACGACGTAGTGTGTTACCAATTGTTTTCTTGGTGACTATGGTCCCAGTTGCCTTGAGATCATTGACAAGATCCTCCCGTGTAGTTCTGGGCTGATTCCTCACCGTTCTCATGATCATTGCAACTCCACGAGGTGAGATCTTGCATGGAGTCCCAGGCCGAGGGAGATTGACAGTTATTTTGTGTTTCTTCCATTTGCGAATAATCGCACCAACTGTTGTCACCTTCTCACCAAGCTGCTTGGCGATGGTCTTGTAGCCCATTCCAGCCTTGTGTAGGTCTACAATCTTGTCGCTGACATCCTTGGAGAGCTCTTTGGTCTTGGCCATGGTGGAGAGTTTGGAATCTGATTGATTGATTGCTTCTGTGGACAGGTGTCTTTTATACAGGTAACAAACTGAGATTAGGAGCACTCCCTTTAAAAGTGTGCTCCTAATCTCAGCTCGTTACCTGTATAAAAGACACCTGGGAGCCAGAAATCTTTCTGATTGAGAGGGGGTCAAATACTTATTTCCCTCATTAAAATGCAAATCAATTTATAACATTTTTGACATGCGTTTTTCTGGATGTTTTTGTTGTTATTCTGTCTCTCACTGTTCAAATAAATCTACCCTTAAAATTATAGACTGATAACTTCTTTGTCAGTGGGCAAACTTACAAAATCAGCAGGGGATCAAATACTTTTTTCCTTCACTGTATCACTTTGGCCCTGTGTAGCTCAGTTGGTAGAGCATGGCGCTTGCAACGCCAGGGTTGTGGGTTCATTTCCCACGGGAGGCCAGGGGGGCCAGTATGAAAATGTATGCACTCACTAACTGTAAGTCGCTCTGGATAAGAGCGTCTGCTAAATGACTAAAATTTAAATGTAAATGTATTCAGGACACATTCTTTGCAGTATTACTTTAGTGCCTTGTTGCAAACAGCATGCATGTTTTGGAATATTTTTATTGTGTTCAGGTGTCCTTCTTTTCACTCTGTCAATTACGATAGTATTGTGGAGTAACTATAATGTTGTTGATCCATCCTCAGTTTTCTCATATCATGGCCATTTACTCTGTAACTGTTTTAGTCACCATTGGCCTCATGGTGAAATCCCTGAGCAGTTTCGCCTGTATCTTTGTAGTGACTGGGTGTATTTATACACCTTTCAAAGTGTAATTAATAACTTCACCATGCTCAAAGGGATATTCAATGTCTGCTTTTTAAATGTTTACCCATCTACCAATAGGTGCCCTTCTTTGCGAGGCATTAGAAAACATTCCTGGTCTTTGTGATTGAATCTGTGTTTGAAATGTACTGCTTGACTGAGGGACCTTACAGATAATTATATGTGTGGGGTATGGAGATGAGGTAGTCATTCAAAAATCATGTTAAACACTATTATTGAGTCCATGCAACTTATTATGGGAATTTTTACTCCTGAACTTCTTTAGGCTTACCATAAGGAAGGGGTTGAATACTTATTGACTCAAGACATTTCAGCTTTGCATTTTTTATCAATTTGTAAAACATTCTAAAAACCTGATTCCACTTTGACATTATGTGGTATTGTGTGTAGGCCAGTGAAAAAAAACTCTATGTAATCTATTTTAAATTCAGGCTGTAGCACAACAACATGTGGAAAAATTCAAGGGGTGTGAATACTTTTTGAAGGCACTGTATGTTTCGTTTTTAGGGGGGCTGTGTTGCACCGCCTGCTGCTGGCTTTTTACCCAGCCCCCTCCATTGCCCCCAATGAACGTTGCTGTCGAGAAAAAAACGTACTTTCTTTCCCAGCCAAAGTGGGGTGGAATACTCAGTAGGGTCTCTACTCTACTAACCAAATATTTCCTTTTTGAGGGGGACTGTATAGCACGACCTGCTGCGTAGCTTTTTACTCTGCCCCCTGCCCCAATGCAATAGAAAGCAACAGTAATGGCATCTTTTTGTAGGCACTAACTGGTTCGTTGGACAAAGCCTATATGGGGAAAGGAATGGATATTTTGTAGGGTTTTTCGATAAACGCAGAAAATAAGCTTAATCAGCTAACGTCACCTTATGTGAAATTTGAAGCATTTATGTAATTTAAAAAAACACATTAAGGCTTCATAATTCATAAAGGTCATGTTAACTGACTGATATTATCTCATTGATCAAACCGTATAAGATCTCCTAAATCTAAATTAACCTCAGAGCTTTTATTCGGCGTTTATCCCAAAACTCAATTATTTCCGTTTTTTAGGACTACAAGCTGGGTCCTTGCTATCAGAGATCCTTGGGACATCCCTACCCCATTGAAGTTTAAATGTAAAATGGTTACATAAGGGTTAAGGTTGGAGTTAGGTAAGGGTTAAATCAAGGGTTTAGGGTAGGAACGTCCCAAGGATATGTGATAGCACTAACGTTAACCCTTGGGGTTGTGGAGAAAAAAAACCTTACTACTTGTCTCAGCTAAAGTGTTTAGGTAAAGTTGACATTTCTATGGCCCCAAATGTATGATTTTTATGGTTAATGCAGAGGGCTTGACACCTTTGAGTTTCCATGGAGATAATTTCCGCTCGCAATTGCCGCCCAGCAGGGCATTCTGGGATTACGGGGTCCCCCAAACTGTCATGGCGTCCTAGGAAGATGGCGACTGCCATTCAGCAGGCTTTCCTGGAGTATCTAACCATTTAAATTCGAGGAATTGGAGACATAGCTAGGTAAGAAAACGGTGTAAATGTGTGTTGTACAACAACAATCGGTTGTCTACAGATATATATATATATTTTTGCGACGAGTCGAGACAAATAATCTACCGACTGCTAGCAAGCTGGCTAACGTTAGTCGAGTGAGGCCGTGTGCTGATTACGGCGTGTCTTTGTTAGCTAACCTGAAGTGGCTAGCTAGCATTTTAATTTTCACACAAGTATTACAAGTAGTTAAGCTAAAGCTAGCTAACTTGTTGCACCCTCGTTGATAACTAGTGAGCATTAGCGAGCTACGCAAGCTATATGAAGTTAACTAGGTAGCACTAGCGAGGTGACGTTACTTAGCTACTTTGGTTGCTATGTAGTTAGCTAAGCTAATTCGTAGCCAGTGATCTGCCTGGTTATCTATCAAGTGTTATTGCCAGTTGAGATGGACGATTACAAAACGGTTGCCTGTCTCTGTAAGTGGGTCATTGGTTATGTAATGCTGCTGCAGAGAGTGTGTTTTTATTTTTGTTGTGTTCGTAGACTTAGTGTAACCCTGTGGACACTCATGGCTGTTTGTTTAACGTTTACGTCGTTAGTAGTTAATGTAATTAATCTGTATTGTCTTGACATTCTGAAACAACTTGTTGAGTGCCCTGGAGTAACTGCTCTGTTTTTCCAAATAGTGACAGGGGGCCAAGTGAACGGTGGACTGTGCCAGGGCCAGCGGTTTTTAGGCCATCACTCACCCCAACTAAGCTGATAAAATGGAGTGTGCAGTTGACACTCAGCCAGGTTTGTGATCATGATTTGCAGAAACATCCCTGTAATGTGAAGGATGGTTATTCTCACATAGGGTTATACCTACATTTGGGAAATTATGGGAAATTCATGGACCAATAAATGTTCAACCGACCTTTACTTGTTGATACTTCCTTAATTATCATTTGGAAGGTACCAGCGACTTATAAACTCCTGTTATTGGTTGCTGGTGGAACTCTGAAAAACAAGGAAATATTCAGAAAGATATTAAGCCCTCTTTTTGTGGATAAAATATTTTTGGGGATATTCTTATCAATTTCACCAGCATACTTCCAAATTGAGAATTAAGGAAGTATACGCAAGTAAATGTTTGTTGATTTTTTTTTTACCGTGCTTTAAATAGACCATCGGCTCGACCTCAAACATAAACTAGCTATAGCTATGCCGCTGGAGGTTCATACTGGATTGGCTAGATCATGATATGCCAACGACACACATACCAGAGGTTGCCATTCCTCTTCCTGGCCACCCTTTCGTTAAGAATTGATGTCACACGTTGCTGATGAGAACTCCCCATACTCCGAATCTAGCATAACAAAGAAATGTGATTGGTTAATCTGTGACTAAAGAATGTGGTTGGCTAATCTTTAAATGAGTAATGTGATTGATTAATCTGTGCAGGCGGGGACGAGGCAGTAGAGCGAGAGCACACTCTGGAGGAAACGTCTGCAAAGGAAGGAAGTGCGACGCCGCAGAAGAAGAACAAGAAGCACAAAAAACACAAGAGCAAGAAGAAGAAGAAGAAACGTGGCAAGGGAGAGCGAGAGACCAGCTCAGAGTCGGCCCCAGAGTCCGACGTAGAAAAGCCGCCAATCAGAACCAGAGCAGGGTGAGGCTCCTCCCATTAGAACCAGAACATTGTTTGACTCGTCCCATGAGAACCATAACTCTGCTAGATTCCGCCCATTACAACCAGACCAGGGGTGCGTTCAGTTCGCTTGAACGTTTGCTATGTTGCGGAATGGCTTGTACTGAACAACACATTTCCCCGAAACTTCTTGAACAGACTCTGTGGTATGTTTGCTCCGTTTGGTGGGTGTGGCTTGAAGCAATGACTGATGTATTTATAGGGAAGAGGTGCATTTTGATGCCACAACCCAACCCCTCCCCATTTTTTAACTGACGTTCAGTACAGCACCGTTTCCGTTCAATTGAATGTTCTATTACGTTTGTATGTACTGAATAGACAGAACAGGGTGTTGCTTGGTCACCTCTAGATGGTTTCCACACTGGAATTTAGGAGATAAAGCAGCAGAAATGTTCAGCCAACAGGCTCTTGTTTGTTTGGCTCTATACCGTTTGGGCAATTGTGAATATAGTATTCATTATATTTGCTGCTATAATCAATATATTTGCTGCTGTTTTTAGCTTGAGGAGTGCTGGCCCAGTGGCCTCTGATGCAGGAGCAGACACGAAAGAGGAGGCAACAAAGGACTTGATCACAGGTAAGGGGTGTGGCTCTGGGGTGGGGTGTAGTGGTTAGGGTGTAGGAAACGGAACAGATGCGAAGTGATTTGTTACTGATGCTTGTGTACCTGTCCACACAGATAAACCTGAGGTAGAAGGTGACGCTAAAGCCAGAAAACACAAAAGACATGCTGGGAAAAAGAAGAGAAAAAGGAGGAGAAAAGGGGAAGAAAAGCAGGAGAAGAACTCTTCTTCACACTCCCTATCAGAGAGCGAATCTATGTCAGGGACAGATTCTGAGTCTGAGGGGAAGCCAGCTGGCATGGTAGTGCAGGCTGTTCCCATGCCGTCTAAGGCCAGGCAAGTGGAGAGAGTGCCCTCCCTATGCAAAACTCTGGCCCAAAAAGAGGAATCTCTGAAAATGATGTGTCAACCCTCAGATGATGAGTCTGTGGATGAAGGAGGGAAGGCAGAAGAGAAGGCGCCCCCTGCTAACAGGGAGGACCAAACCGTCTCTGTCATAAAGGCAGAAGATCCACGGAGCGAGGGGAGCTTCAGCCACACCCAGGAACTTCCTGACATCATCCCCAAGCAGGATGGCCAGAAGGAGGAAACCAACGCAGGGCAGAGGTCAAAGGTGAAGAACCAGGCTCCCTCCAGGTCAAGGTCACGGTCGCTGACAGACACTAAAACCGCTAGATCAAGTCTTAGTCGTTCACCAAGCCCCAAGCAGTCCAGATCAAGCCGCAGTCGTTCACAAAGCCCCACGCGATTGTCTGGTCAGCCTGTGTCTGGCAGGGGCAGGTCTCGATCCGGCTCAAAAAGCATGACTCCCAAGAGGAAGCAGTCCAAGTCCCCCAAAAGGACAAGACGTAAATCTCCTTTGTCCCCTAGGAGAGGATGCAAGTCCCCTTCTCTGTCCCCCAGAAGAGGACGCAAGTCTCCTTCTCTGTCCCCCAGAAGAGGACGCAAGTCTCCTTCTCTGTCCCCCAGAAGAGGACGCAAGTCTCCTTCTCTGTCCCCCAGAAGAGGACGCAAGTCTCCTTCTCTGTCCCCCAGAAGAGGACGCAAGTCTCCTTCTCTGTCCCCCAGAAGAGGACGCAAGTCTCCTTCTCTGTCCCCCAGAAGAGGACGCAAGTCTCCTTCTCTGTCCCCCAGAAGAGGACGCAAGTCTCCTTCTCTGTCCCCCAGAAGAGGACGCAAGTCTCCTTCTCTGTCCCCCAAGAGGGGACGGAAGTCCCCTTCTCTATCTCCCAAGAGAGGATGCAAGTCCCCTAAGAGAGGACATAATTCCCCTTCTCTGTCCCCTAAGAGACGACGTATGTCTCCTTCTCTGTCCCCCAGGAGAGGACACAAGTCTCCTTTGTCCCCTTGGAGAGGATGCAAGTCTCCTTCTGTGTCCCCTAGAAGAAGACGCAAATTGTCTCCTTTGTCTCCTAGAAGAGGACGCAAGTTGTCTCCTTTGTCCCCTAGAAGAGGACGCAAGTTGTCTCCTTTGTCCCCTAGAAGAGGACGCAAGTTGTCTCCTTTGTCCCCTAGAAGAGGACGCAAGTTGTCTCCTTTGTCCCCTAGAAGAGGACGCAAGTTGTCCCCTTCTCTGTCCCCTAGAAGAGGACGCAAGTTGTCCCCTTCTCTGTCCCCTAGGAGAGGACGCAAGTTGTCCCCTTCTCTGTCCCCTAGGAGAGGACGCAAGTTGTCCCCGTCTCTGTCCCCTAGGAGAGGACGCAAGTTGTCCCCGTCTCTGTCCCCTAGGAGAGGACGCAAGTCATCTCCTCTGTCCCCTAGGAGAGGACGCAAGTCATCTCCTCTGTCCCCTAGGAGAGGACGCAAGTCATCTCCTCTGTCCCCTAGGAGAGGACGCAAGTCCTCTCCTCTGTCCCCTAGGAGAGGACGCAAGTCATCTCCTCTGTCCCCTAGGAGAGGACGCAAGTCATCTCCTCTGTCCCCTAGGAGAGGACGCAAGTCATCTCCTCTGTCCCCTAGGAGAGGACGCAAGTCATCTCCTCTGTCCCCTAGGAGAGGACGCAAACCGTCTCCTCTGTCCCCTAGGAGAGGACGCAAACCGTCTCCGTCTCCCAGACGAGGGCGGCGGTCTGAGTCCAGGCCACGTGGCTCTGTCAGGAGGTCGAGGACCAGAACCCCTCCTCCTCGTCGTGGTAGACGTCCGTGGTCCCGCTCTCCTGTGAGGCCGACTTGCCGCTCACGCTCTAGATCTAGACGGCTCCATCGCTCCCGGTCGCTGAGGAGAGGCCGGCGTTCCCAGAGCAGCTCCCTGTCTCGCAGGAAGAGGTCCCCCCCAAGGACACGACGGTCCCGGTCTCCGGTCAGGAGAGGCAGGCGGACTCGCTCCCGCTCCGTCGTGATCCTGAAGAGGAACAGGAAAGGCTCACGGTCCAAATCCCCACGGGGCAAGGACAACAAGTCCCGCTCCAGGAGCCGCAGGATATCCAGGTCACCAGTTAAGAAAATACGTTCTAGATCACCGAAGCAGAGCAGGACAAAGTCCAGATCCCCAGGACTCAGTAAACCATCAACATCACGATCACTATCGCCACGTAACCGGTCCAAGTCTCATACTCCTAAATCCAAATCCCAGAAAAGAAACAAGCGTTCAATGTCAAAATCGCCCATCAGTGACAAATCCAAGTCTGTCTCAAGCGACAGGCAATCTGAGAGCGTATCCCCAGAACGCTCAAGATCCAGGTCTACTGCCAAGGACATAAAGTCTCAGAAAATGGCTGACAAGCATACTACAGACACGACTGTGAATAATGAAGCGTCTACTAAGCCTGTTGCGGAAGCTGTAGCAGCAGCTGCAGCAGAGCCCTGGAAGCCCCTCGCTTTGGCTGCTGCCTCCAAATCTACCACACAGGGCAAGCCAGTGGCTGGGCAGGCTGAAGAGAGCAGCTCTGAGATTCCATCTGAAGACCATGACTCAGCAGCAGAAGAGCCAAAGGGGGAAAGAAGCCCAACAAGCTCCTCTGAAGAAGAGCCAGATGAGCATGCTACCTCCAGGTCTGTTTCACCAGAGACCGTTCCTGCTGATCGCCGCTCCAGGTCCTCACCTTCTAAATCTCCCATTAAGAAGACATCCCCAAAACAACGGCAGTCCTCAACGTCAGCGTCTCCTACCAGGAAGTCCCGATCACCTGCCGGCAGGAAGATGTCCACCTCTCCCTCACGGAGGCGCTCCCGGTCCAAGTCCATCTCTCCCTCTCAGTCCAAGTCTGCCTCCAGAAGGAGACGTTCCAAGTCCCCAGCCAGAAAAAGGAAGTCTGTCTCCCCGCCTGCCAGACGGAAGAAGAGGTCTAAGTCCAGAAGTCCTGCCCGGCGCAGGAGATCACGCTCTAAGTCACCGGCACGGCGCAGGAAGTCACGTTCCAAGTCCAGAACCAGGACCAAGCGCTCAAAGTCCCGCTCTCCGGCAAGAAGGAAGAGGTCCAAGTCAGCAGACAGGAGCAAACGCTCCAAGTCTCGTTCTCCAGGCCGGAGGAGAAGGTCCCGCTCCGGGTCGCGGCGGCGCCGGCCCGTCATGCGGAATCGCTCGTTTGACCGACGCGACCGATGGAAACGGGAACCAAGCCACTCGCCAATCCTCATCCTCCGCAAGCGCCGTTCCACATCTCGAGGCCGCCGCAGTGCCAGCAAGACCCCTCCTCGTCTCACTGAGCTGGGTAAGACTACACTACACCTATGGTATAATCAGTATTGTGTGGATTAATTGAAACATGTAATCCGTTACCAATTAGTTGCATGAAAAATTAAGTAATAATTTGGATTACTCAAAATTAGTAACATAATCGATTTACATTTGGATTACTTTCACTTCTAACACCTAGGGCCCTATAAAATTGGTATTCGTTTAGCTTTTCCAAGTTTACATTTTTTCAGGTTTTTGCTCTCAAAATCACACTTATTTTGTAAAAGACAAAAAAATCTAAATTGGAGGTTCTAAGTCCACAACAATGCTTAAACCACATCAGGGGACCACTTTTGAGGTCTGGGACATTTTTTAGAAATGTTTTCATTGTGGGTGTAGTTATCCTTTAATGCAAGTGCACCAGCCAGAGACAATTGTTTGGTTAGCAGTGTTTCTGTAGTGCTCATGTGATTGCAGAGTTGGCTAAATAAATGATAACTCGATTTATGCAAATAATCATATCATTCTGCCAGGTAGGCATAGGCTACTTTGTAGTTAACATTTTAATTGAGAAGGTTTTTGGGAAAGCCTTTCCATTTACCAGTAGACTGTTATCATTAGCATTATCGCTAACGGCAACACAAAGTGTAGACTACACATGCACGCATCACACAACACACACAGACGTGCATTCCTGTGCCATTTCAGAAAGTTGCAGGATAATACGAATCACTGATACATTTTGTTAATGTCTTATGATTAACTTGGGCAAATAAATGAATTTTAGAATAAGTTCAATACATTTAGTTGATTTCCTACTAAGTTCAATGCATTTTAATGTCTGGATTCCGTCCGTGTTTTCCACAACGCAGATTTAATAGCGCCCTAAACACCAAGACATATTTAAAAAAGTTAAAAGTTAAATCTAATATAGCATTTTTTCATTTAGTAACATGAGTATTTCCAAATGGGAACTAGTGTGGGAGCATAGCTTAAAAAACCTATAATTCACATGTTCTATTTTATGTGTAAGAGCATAGTCACAGGGCTCCATATAAAACATTTCAGTTTCGATCGTCGTCTTATAAAGTAGAGTGTCTGCTAAATGACACATGTAAATGTAAACGGGAAATGACGTTTTTATATGCGTCAACTCAAAAACAGAATACTTGAATATCCCGAATAATAACAGGATATTGGTGCGCATGTAAACGTGGTCAGTGAGGCCAATGGTGACTTTAAAACAGTTAGAGTTTAATGGCTGTGGTAGAACAGAGGATGGAATAACAACATGGTAGTTACTCCACAATACTAACTTAAATGACAGAGTGAAAAGAAGGAAGCCTTTACAGAATAAAAATATTCCAAAACATGTATCCAGTTTGCGATAAGGCACTAAAGTAAAACTGCAAAAAATGTGGCAAAGAAATTACCTTTGTCCTGAATACAAAGCGTTATGTTTGAGGCAAATCCAACACATCACTGAGTATCACTCTTCATATTTTCACGCATGGTGGTGGCTGCATCATGTTCTGGTTATGCTTGTCATTGGCAAGGACTAGGACGCTGTTTTGGATAAAAAGGAATGGAATAGAGCTACGCACAGGCAAATTCTAGAGGGAAACCCTGGTTCAGTCTGCTTTCCAACAGACACTGGGAGACAAATTCACCTTTCAGCAGGACAATAACCTAAAACACGAGGCCAAATCTACACTGGAGTTGCTCACCAAGGCGACATTGAATGTTCCTGAGTGGCCTAGTTACAGTTCTGGCTTGAAAATCTATGGCAAGACTTGAAAAGGGCTGTCTAGCAATGATCAACAACCAACCAAAGCTTGAAGAATTTAAAAAAGAATGTGCACATTTTTTACAGTCCAGATGTACAAAACTCCTACATTTACCCAGAAAGACTCACAACTATAATAGCTGCCAAAGGTAATTCTAACATGTATTGACTCTGGAGGTTGAATGCTTATCTAATCAAGATATATTAGTGTTTTATTTTTCATACATTTATTTTTTACAAATGTTATAATTTTTCTTCCACTGAAATTACAGCGTATTTTGTGTAGATTGATGACCAAAAAAAAGACAATTAAATCCATTTAAATCCCACTTTGTGGAAAAAGTCGAGTTGTAAATACTTTCTGAAGGGGCTGTATAACAGTACATTTAATGCATAGATCTAGGAACCCACCTTGAATGGCCGGCGTGAGTGCCCTTTGTTCAATATTAAATACAATTCAGACTAGAAATCTGGGACCCTTTTCTCTTCAACATTAACAACGGTGCTGTCAATACTGTGTTTTCCCCTCGATTAGACCTACATTTTTTTATATTGTGCAATCAGAAAGCATTTCACGAGGGAGAGAGTGAAACTGCACTGTTTCAAAGCAGCAATCAGGAACTCTAGTCCAGGTTTTTGCCCTAGCACTACACAGCTGATTGAAATAATCAAAGCTTGATGATGAGTTGGTTATTTGGTTGAGCTGTGTGTAGTGCTAGAGCAAAAACTAAAATGTGCACCCAGGGGGTGCCCCAGGACCGATTTTGGGAAACTCTGGTCCAGATGACTGTGTGATTGACCAGTGGGCCAGTTGTAAATGTTTTGGAAGCCTTATCTATTAATTCAATCAAAAAGGAAGCCATCCACCCTTGATGGGCGATCAATAGAATCTCTGAGAGCATGTGAGAAGTCTTGATGTTGTGCTAAATGACAGCGATGATGACAGTTTTATCAAATTTTCCTCTTGATATTAGATGACATAATCCCAAAAGTAATCAGCTCTTTTTTAAGAATGTAACTGTAATCCGATTACACGCTTTTCAAAATTAATCCGAATTGATTAGTTACTTCATTTTTGTAATCAGATTACGTAATCCAAGTTACATGTAATCAGTTACTACCCAACCCTGGGTATAATATCCAATGTACTGTTATTGTTTAGTACCCTCAGTTTAATGGTGGCTGTTCTAGGCACCTTAGAACAGATTAGGTGTGAGGATGTCGTCCGAAATTCCACTGTTGACAGATGTCTGTTCCCTCCTTTCTCTTTCCTCTCTCCTTTCTCTATTCACAGACAAAGACCAGCTCCTGGAGATAGCGAAGGCCAATGCAGCAGCCATGTGTGCTAAAGCAGGTGTGCCCATCCCAGAGAGTCTGAGACCCAAGGCCATCCTCCAGCTGCCCCTGCCCAACCCAGCCCCAACTCCCCTGAATCTGCCTCTTCCCCTGCCGTTGCCTCTCAACATGCCCGGCATGGGCATGCCCAATATGCCCAACATGCACAACATGCACATGCCCAACATGCACATGCCCAACATGCACATGCCCAACATGAACATGCCCAACATGAACATGCCCAACATGAACATGCCCAACATGAACATGCCCAACATGAACATGCATATGCCCAATATGAATATGCCCAATATGAATATGCCCAATATTAATATGTCCAATATTAATATGTCCAATATGGGCAATATGTCCAATATGGCCATGAGTGCTGCCATGGCCAGTATGACAGCTGCCACCATGACTGCAGCCCTCACCAACATGGCCCAGATGTCAAACATGCCCCAGATGGCCCCCCTCCCCACCATCACCAACAAGCCCCAGATGGCCCCCCTCCCCACCATCACCAACAAGCCCCCTCCTAGCCAGGCTCCCCAAACAACCCTTCCCCCCCTCAACCTGGACCACATAGAGGAGGTGAAGAGGAAGGTGACTCAGCAGGCCAACATCTACAGCATCAAGGAGCTCACTGAGGTAAGAAATACAAGAGACTTCACTTGCAATGTATGTAATAACAAAGATCTACTTAATGCATTGTGGATGTAGACCCCCCCCCCCATATGGATTCCTGCAAGCATCAAACTGTAGACTCCCCATATGGATTACAGCAAGCATCAAACTTTAGCTCAGACACCTAGTCTTTGTTTTATGTAGTTGTGTATTTGAGGTTAGAAATACAAGACTACTGTGTTGTTTGGGGCGTTCTCTTGTATTACTCTGACTGTTCACTTTACAATGATTTGTGTATGTTTTAAAAATCAATCTATGTGTGTGTATATGTGTTTAGAAATGTAAGATGATCGCAGCGAGTAAAGAGGAGATGGCCATAGCGAAGCCACACGTGTCTGATGACGAGGATGAGGACAGGAAGCCTCGCGGCAAGAGCTTCCTCAGTGTAAGAACTCACAACCTTCATCCTAACATTCACACACATTCGTGGCATGATGAAGAGTACAGTGATGACATTGTAACTTTGACTTTTCTCTCTTCTGCAGTAACTTCTATTTGGGGCGCATCACATGAGGCGAGAGGCTCCCCATAGAAACATCACCGGCGGACTGAAGTGCGGGTTGTTGTGGTTACAGAGAAGGAACAGTATCAGATACTGCCAGCCCCTTTTCCCTGGACAATCATTCCCTCCCCCAGCATCAGTGCTCTAGCTGTCTGGGTTTCCACTAGCTTCCAAAGCCCCAGTCAGATTCCACAGCTACAAAGTCAAAATTGGCTACAAGAATTAGCTTTTTGGTCTTCATTTAGGGTTAGGCATAAGGTTAGCAGTGTGGTTAAGGTTAGGAATAGGTTTCAGTTAACATTTTACGAAGATCAATTGTATAAATGGGTGGGGTTTAGCCATAATTATGACTTTGAGGCTATGGATGCTAGTGATGACAGATTGGAGTGTACAGTGTGGTTACTCCTAGCTTCTACACATTGGTCAGACAGAGCTCTGGACAATGACTGAAGATAAATGAAAGAAGGAACACACTTTCAAAGTTTTGTCGACCCTTTCTAATGTTAAACTTTTCTGTTTATTTTTTGTGTTCAGTGATTAAATTACCAGCTCACGGTTCCTTTAGTGACATTTTAACCTGTAATTGAGTGAACTGCTAGGACTGCCCTCGGCGCTCGCACACACAGATTTCAGTAATATGATGGTCAGCTGTGTCTGTAGTGACGGGCAGACCGACCAGGTGTCTCCATTGAGAAGACAAACTGATCAGGGCTTTGGAGGATCCACTCTTAATGTTTTGTCACTTCTAGTATTTCTCTGGTGTTTTTCTGTTAAATTCCTAATGTAATCTTTAGCTATTTTAATGACTTAAAATACATTTTAGGATTTCCTTGGTCAGTAGGATATTATTTGGCTGGCTTTGTACATAATGTATTGACGATTATTAAAGGAAACCAGAAAATTACCTGTCTTGTGTTCTTTATGTAGGAGCCGTTAATGTCCCGTTTTTTCAGATTCTTAATAGAAGTACTGATGATGTATATTATTTCATTCTAATCAGAGACTGGATCAGACCTGGGACACCAGGTGAGACTTCTCTCTGGCCTCTTACAGCTATATGACTAGCTATGAGCCGTGTGACTAAGTTTAACCTCTCTCCCATTCATTCCACATGGACAGAACCCTATTGACCTCAGCCAGGGATCTACTGCTAATGGGTCCTGAGGCACTGGAGCTCCTGCTGCCTGGCACTTTGCTGGGTCCTAAAGATCCCACTGTTGATTGTTACTGTCCCTTATTTGGGCTTTTCAGACTGCACGTTCAGAGCTGTGCCAGCTATGATCATGTTGTTTGGACCATGGTGGCCCAAAGGCTCATGGGAGCTCTTTAGCATCGGAAATCAATGATGGGAGATCGATGGTGGAATGTTTTTGACAGCCTGACCATAGTGCTAGGAAAAGGGGTCACACACTCCTTAGTCTATCCGCTGAGTTCTGGTGGAGAGATCAGAGCTGAACTGGTTTCAGTTGAAAAGTAGAAAGAGAGAAAATGCCAGACTTTTCTGAGGAAGGGCTGGACCACTACCTACTGAATCAAGTGAGGATCATATGCTGCTACGTAGTGTGTGTCGTGGTTATCGTGTTGATTATCATGTATGTGTGGAATTGTGGTTGTGTGTTAGGTGGACCTGCGGCACCGTACAGTCGGCAGGCGTGTTGAGGAGGTTCTGATGGTGGTCAGAGATCTGACCGATGAGGTCAGCAAGAAAGACGGACGCTTCCAGTCCATCGCCCACGCTGGAGTCAACAACGAGAACCTCAAGGTAACACAACGACTTTCATTTCTTACACAGATGGGTATTCAGTATGTCTGTCAATCTACAGAATTATGGGATCCCAGCTCAGTGTGTGTGTGTACAGGACCAGCCTGCCATGGTGTCTAAATGGGCAGCCCTCCTGAGAGGCAGATGTTCCTTCAACCCAGCCATCCAGGTAAGGCCCACTGTGCTCGGTGTATTAATATTCTGTGTGTGTCTGTGAGGGATCTGATGGTTGTATGTGCATTTGTGTGTAGGTCCTGACTCCCAGCCTGGTTTTGGTGAGTGTTCCGGTGAGGGGGTTGATTGGATATCATGAGCATGTGACTCGTCAGTGGAGATACTATTCTCTGACTGGCTCCATTCTCCCCACTCCTGTCCGCGAGCCAGAGAAACTCCACCAATGGCTGGAGCTGGATAGCTTCACAAGCCCCGCCCAGGACTGGCAGGTGGGACGTCATAGAGCAGTGCAAATAGTTAGCCAGTTAAATGTTCTAAATATTCTTTAATAATGCAATATTTTGTGTGTGTGTGTGTATGTATTTTACAGCAGTGGTCACTAGTCGATCTTCAAGGTATTCCTAGTCGATCACCAAACATTTCTGTAGAAAAGCCAACGACAAAGGCTTGCACTCCTTTTTATATACAATTATTTGTCTTGCGCGGTTGGTGGTAGATGCACTTGATTCAGAAGCCCTGCGCAGTGGGTAGGCAAAGTGTTCCCATTTTGAACCATTTCATTTGTCTGAAGGGACAAACCCTATGGAGGACTAAAAGTGCCACAATTAAATAAATAAATACACCATTAAATAATTACTTAAATGTGTCATTAATTAATTCAAATTAGAATTAAATACATAAATGTGTTATTAAATGTGTCATTAATTAATTCAAATACCGATTCATTTTATGTAAAATACATATATAATAATTTCACTATTTACATTTACATTTCATGGTCCTGCGTTGGAGTGCTTCCTGAATTACTTAAAACTGTCAAACTGACCCATCAAAAGTTGGTAGGCGGAACCTAACGCCTGATTGGTTACCCTCTGCATCAAGCCAAGACAAATCAATTCCGGCTAATGTCAGCAGGTCCTGCTTCTACATCCTCTGCTAAGTTTAAAATGTCTCTAACCAACTCCCTGGAAAGTTCACGGAGATCCTCCATTGTCTCTATCCAGGTTGGCCTACTCTACTTCAGACCAAAGCAATGGATCAGACTAGATTCGCGTTAGCCCCGCCCACTGACTTTGATGGGTCAGTTTGACAGTTTTAAGTAATTCATGAATCACTGCAATGCAGGATCATGAAATGTAAATGTAAATAGTGAAATAATTATATATGTATTTTACATAAAATGAATCGGTATTTGAATTAATTAATGATACATTTAATTACACATTTATGTATTTAATTCTAATTTGAATTAATTAATGACACATTTAAGTAATTATTTAATGGTGTATTTATTTATTTAATTGTGGCACTTTTAGTCCTCCATAAAACCCCGCCTACCTGACGACCTCACAGCAAAGTTTGATACTAGCCTACGTGAGATTTTGTAACTTTTAAATCTATGACCAGAGAGAGACTGTCGAAGAACACATCAAAGAGCTGCTGTTTTTATGAGTGAGTTAATGTTTAAGTTTTTATTCAACACTTTTACAAAACATAAAACCTGCTTCTCCCTACTTCCTCTCGCACTGCAGCTGCAATGAATGAGTAGCCGAGTGTATCGAATGTGCTGCATTTTTATAATTAGCAGTTCGTCATGTCTATTTTAATATCGAGGAATTTTTCATATGTTCTGGTCATAGGAACAACATGAATTTGTGCATGAGGCAGATGCGGTGCGACTCGAGTTTCCCAATCAGGTGGAAGACGGTGTTCCCCTTTCTCTGGTCAGTCTCACTAGAGGAAAGGAAAGAGCATGGACCTTGAGAGGCGGACCCTCTGCTGCTCTCTCCCTCCCTCTCTCTGCTGAGACTGACCATCAGATGCAGGTACAATCAGTCCAGTCATATAAAAAAGCAAATTATTTCAATTTATGCTCAGTTGTTCCTCGCAAGTGATATACCAACTGATCTATTTTCTTATCAAAGCTCGAGTTTTGAAATATAATATGGTCTGAGAAGATCAATATTGGCAGGCCAAGCATATAGCCAATATGCTGTGATGATGTATTAGGCCTACTGCACAAACCTCATTCCTACCAAACTTTTTATTAGGTTAATGTTGCATAGGCTTGTTTAAAATCTGAGCAGTAGATCTCAGTTTGCTTTTTGACTGAGAAAGTGATCTTCACTCTAAGGTTGGTGACCACTGTTTTACAGGATGCCAAAGTGTGTGTGGAGGGAGACATTGTACCGGCCAAGGTGGTCAGTCTCTTCAGAGAACAACTAGAGACTGCCATACTGACATGCAGCTTCAGTGGTGAGTGTGTGGCGGGACGGGACGGAATGGGGCAGGGCAGGCCGGGCATTAGACTGATCAGACCTCCCACACACTGGAAAAGCTTTCAGTCACATCGAATACCTCTACCGCCACAAGCAACATACACTCACACACACACACACACACACTGGCCACAGTGTTAATGATAGGTGTTGGGCCAGAGTAAAATCTATATACTGACCAGGCCACACGGACACTGAGGTCAAAGGCTTCCCTCGTAGCAAAAGTGCACACGCACACATTCTAACCTGATCCTGTGTGTGTGTGTGTGTGTGTGTGTGCGCGCAGGTAAGGTCAGCATCTTGGAGTCTGTGGGTTCTGTAGTGCGTGTTGCCATAGAGACGGCGGAGGGTGTGATGGAGGCAGAACTTGTTCCCACAGTGGAGCTGATCAACTATTGGCCGAAGAAGGCCCGCTGGCCCCGCCTTCTGCAGCGCTGGCCAACCACAGAGAGAGCTCGCTGCATCAAGGTCTCAGCTGGGAATCATGCTTTCTAACCCCTATAACATTCTACACCCTAACTTACTTTCTCTCTATCTCTCCCTCTCTCCAGTCGTTTGGGTTTAACCTCATGGCAACGTCTAACTACCACTGGCTGTTGTCGTTCTCTCGGGCGGAGCAGGCGTTGCTAGTGGGCGTTGACGAGGACGGTGGTTGCCGTAGGAAGTGTTACCGTGTTGTCAGACAGCTGAAGGAGGACGCCTGGTGTCCCGGCACCAAGCCTGTCATCACAGCCTTCCACCTGCAGGTACCCAATCACAACACAGCGTCTCTGCCAAAGGACTGCCCCCTCCTCATCATACAGCCTCAGTTAACCAATCAACTCTCACCCTTTCAGATGTTCAGAAGTTATATTATATATTTGTGGTGTACATAGTCATCTCTCTCTGTGTCTCTCTGTCCCCCCCTCTCTCCCTCTGCAGACTCTGTTGTTCTGGTGCTGTGAGAAGTTTCCATGTGGGCGTGACTGGCACTGTATAAAGGAGTGTGTGCTGCGTGTAGCCAGGAAGCTGTTGAAGTGTGTGAGCCAACGCTACCTGAGACACTACTTTGTCCGCTCCTACAACCTGCTGAAGTACAGTAACACCACAGAGTTAGACCACACAGCCCAGAAGATCAATGACTTTATAGCCAACCCCAGCCTCTATGTCCACTAAACACTGATTATTAACACTACTCTTCTAGCGTGATGCTTTTATTACTATTATACTTGTCTATCCTAATGTCGCAAACATAAAACCAATACAAGGTTGTGTTCTGTAGGGCACAGCATACCAAAACATTTGTAGCAGTACGATTTTTCTGAGTCAAATTCCTGTACATGAAAATGTCTATGGTGAATAAAGATGATTCTGATTCACAGCATAGCAAAGCATTTTGCATCAGGTAATGAACAAGTGTTTTTTATTCTGTACCTAAATAAAGTTGTTTATTATATTGCATACATTGTTGCTTCTGTTGAAATTGTGGTTAAAACGGGTTATAGGTTATTTCCATAAAACACATTTAGAACAACTGCCTCTACGTTTATGATCCAGCAGAGGGCAGCATCGCTCCACTCCCTGTGTGTGTTTGTGTGTGTCTAAAAAGACCACAGGAGGGAGCTAGACTTCACAGTGCTTCACAGGTAGGGTTGCAAAGGGAGGGTTTATTACTGGTAACTTTTTACGTTTACCAGTAAACTACCAGAATTTGGGTAACTTTTACGTTTTTGGGGGGGATTCTATTGCATGACATCTAGTGGCCTTTTTAGGTTACTTCAGATTATCACAGGTGTCTAATTATCGCTGGCCCTCTGTGTGGCCTTATCATATAAAAAAAAAAGATACCAGAGATTAACTGTTAATTAACACAATTACAAAGTTCTGGTAACTTTGGTAAATTACCGGTAGCTTTGCAACCCTACTCACAGCAGACACCTGATGCATGCTTTATTTTGGAAGGCATACAGTATCTGACTGAATGGCAAGGGCTGCACTGTCCTCCTAGGTACCTGTTTTAGGGATTTGTGGATTTATAAATTTACCCTCATGCACTGTAATGTATTGGGCTGATGTATGCATATCCAGTTTTTGTTTTGTTTTCCTGAGAGGATGGAGGTAACTTGTGGAGGAAAATAAATGTGTCTGTAGCTGCCAGTTGACGTGATGAATGTTCCTAAACACACTGACAGAATGACTGCAGAGTAGAGGTCTTTACGGGTCCACCCGAATAACTGGGACTTGAGCGGGACCTTGTCCAACATTCTAACTTTTCCCTCGGGTCCGGGTCCGGTCCTGTTTGATTGTCATCGGTTCTCGGGTCTATGTAACTACAGCTGATCGACCCGAATGGACCCGACCACGGCTCTGCATAGCCTACAGCATATTTATTTTACGCTAATAAGGCTTAGCCAACATATTTGGTATTTTATTAGGATTCCCATTACATGTTGCAAAAGCAGCAGCTACTCTTCCTGGGGTCCACACAAAACATGACAAAATACAGAACATTAATAGACAAGAACAGCTCAAGGACAGAACTACATCAATTATTATAAATTTTTTAAAAGGCACACGTAACCTACATATCAATACATACACACAAACTATCTAAGTCAAATTGGGGGGAGGCGTTGTGAGGTGTTGCTTTATCTGTTTTTTGAAACCAGGTTTGTTGTTCATTTGAGCAATATGAGATTGAACAGAGTTCCATGCAATAATGGTACTATATATACTGTACACTTTCTTGAATTTGTTCTGGATTTGGGGACTGAAAAGACCCCTGGTGGCATGTCTGGTGGGGTAAGTGTGTGTGTCAGAGCTGTGTGTAAGTTGACTATGCAAACAATGTGGGATTTTCAACACATTCATGTTTCTTATAAAAAGAAGAAGTGATGCAGTCAGTCTCTCCTCAACTCTTAGCCAAGAGAGACTGGCATGCATAGTATTTATATCAGCCCTCTGATTACAATGAAGAGCAAGACGTGCCGCTCTGTTCTGGGCCAGCTGCAGCTTAACTAGGTCTTTCCTTGCAGTACTCGACCACACGACTGGACAATAATCAAGATAAGACTAAACTAGAGCCTGCAGGACTTTTTGGAGTGTGGTGTCAAAAAAGCAGAGCATCTCTTTATTACGGACAGACCTCTCCCCATCTTCACAACCATTGAATCTACATGTTTTGACCATGACAGTTTACAATCTAAGGTAACGCCAAGTAAATTAGTCTCAACATTACAGAATTCACAACACACTAAGTGTGTGCCCTCAGGCCCATACTCCACTACCACATACAGTGGCTTGCGAAAGTATTCACCCCCCTTGGCATTTTTCCTATTTTGTTGCCTTACAACCTGGAATTAAAATGGATTTTTGAGGGGTTTGTGAAACAAACAAGAAATAAGACAAAAAAAACAAGAAAACTTGAGCGTGCATAACTATTCACCCCCCAAAGTCAATACTTTGTAGAGCCACCTTTTGCAGCAATTACAGCTGCCCATTCTTCAAGGCAAAACTGCTCCTGCTCCTTCAAATTGGATGGGTTCCACTGGTGTACGGCAATCTTTAAGTCATACCACAGATTCTCAATTGGATTGAGGTCTGGGCTTTGACTAGGCCATTCCAATACATTTAAATGTTTCCCCTTAAACCACTCAAGTGTTGCTTTAGCAGTATGCTTAGGGTCATTGTCCTGCTGGAAGGTGAACCTCAGTCTCAGTCTCAAATCTCTGGAAGACTGAAACAGGTTTCCCTCAAGAATTTCCCTGTATTTAGCGCCATCCATCATGCCTTCAATTCTGACCAGTTTCCCAGTCCCTGCCGATGAAAAACATCCCACAGCATGATGCTGGCACCACCATTCTTTACTGTGGGGATGGTGTTCTCGGGATGATGAGAGGTGTTGGGTTTGCGCCAGACATAGCGTTTTCCTTGATGGCCAAAAAGGTCAATTTTAGTCTCATCTGACCAGAGTACCTTCATCCATATGTTTGGAGAGTCTCCAACATGCCTTTTGGCGAACACCAAACGTGTTTGCTTATTTTTTTCTTTAAGCAATGGCTTTTTTCTGGCCACTCTTCCATAAAGCCCATCTCTGTGGAGTGTAGGCATAAAGTGGTCCTATGGACAGATACTCCAATCTCCGCTGTGGAGCTTTGTAGCTCCTTCAGGGTTATCTTTGGTCTCTTTGTTGCCTCACCTCTTGGCAGGTTTGTTGTTGTGCCATATTCTTTCCATTTTTTAAATAATGGATTTAATAGTGCTCCAAGGGATGTTAAAAGTTTCAGATATTTGTTTATAACCCAACCCTGATCTGTACTTCTCCACAACTTTGTCCCTGACCTGTTTGGAGAGCTCCTTGGTCTTCATGGTGCCGCTTGCTTGGTGGTGCCCCTTGCTTAGTGGTGTTGCAGATTCTGACTCTATGTAGTACTGTGCGCCTCCCATAGTCTGTGCTGGACTTGGGGACTGTGAAGAGACCTCTGGTGGGGTATGCATGGGTGTCTGAGCTGTGTGCTAGTAATTTAAACAGACAGCTCGTGCTTTCAACATGTCAATACCTCTCACAAATACAAGTAGTGAGCCTACTTTGAGCCAGGAGAGATTGCTCTCTGTGTACATCCAAGGGCCAGCCGTGCTGTCCTGTTCTGAGCCAATTACAATTTTCCTATGTCCTCTTTGACCAAACGACTGAACAGTAGTCCAGGTGCGACAAAACTAGAGCCTGTAGGACCTGCCTTGTTGATAGTGCTGTTAAGAAGTTAGAACAGCGCTTTATTATAGACAGACTTCTCCCCATTTTAGCTACTGTTGTATCAATATGTTTTGACCATGACAGTTTACAATCCAGGGTTACTCCAAGCAGTTTAGTAACCTCAACTTGCTCAATTTCCACATTATTTAATACTACATATAGATGTAGTTGAGGTTTAGGGTTTAGTGAATGATTTGTCCCAAATACAATGCTTTTAGCTTTGTAAAATATGTAGGACTAACTTATTCCTTGCCACCCATTCTGAAACTAACTGCAGTTCTTTGTTAAATGTTGCAGTCATTTCAGTTGCTGTAGTAGCTGACGTGTATAGTGTTGAGTCATCTGCATACATAGACACACTGGCTTTACTCAAAGCCAGTGGCATGTCGTTAGTAAAGATTGAAAAAAGGGGATTATGTTGGAGAGGCTTCCATTAAAGAACACCCTCTGTGTTCTGTTAGACAGGTAACTCTTTATACACAATATAGCAGGGGGTGTAAAGCCATAACACATACGTTTTTCCAGCAGCAGACTATAATCGATAATGTCAAAAGCCGCACTGAAGTCTAACAAAATAACCCCCACAATCTTTTTATCATCAATTTCTCTCAGCCAATCATCAGTCATTTGTGTAAGTGCAGTACATGTTTAGTGCCCTTCTCTATAAGCATGCTGAAAGTCTGTTGTTAATTTGTTTACAGAGAAATAGCATTGTATTTGGTCAAACACCATTTTTTCCAACAGTTTGCTAAGAGCTGGCAGCAAACTGATAGGTCTGCTGTTAGAACCAGTAAAGGCCGCTTTGCCACTCTTGGGTAGCGGAATTACTTTTGCTTCCCTCCAGGCCTGAGGACAAAGACTTTCCTCTAGGCTCAGATTAAAGATATGACAGATAGGGTGGCTATAGAGTCAGCTACCATCCTCAGTAGCATTCCATCTAAGTTGTCAATGCCAGGAGGTTTGACATTACTGATCGACAACAATAATTTTTCCACCTCTCTCTCACTAACTTTACAAAATTCAAACTTGCAATGCTTTTCTTTCATTATTTAGTTTTTTATGCATGAATACGATGGCTCACTGTTCTTTGTTGGCATTTCCTGCCTTAGTTTGCCCACTTTGTCAATGAAGTAATCATTCAAATAATTGGCAACATCAAATGGTTTTGTGATGAATAAGCCATCTGATTCTATGAAAGATGGAGTTGAATTTGTCTTTCTGATCATAATTTCATTTAAAGTACTCCAAAGTTTTTTTCCATCATTCTTTATATCATTTATCTTGGCTTCATAATACAGTTTCTTCTCCTTTTTGTTGAGTTTAGTCACGTAATTTCTCAATTTGCAGTAAGTCAGCCAGCCAGATGTGCAGCCAGACTTATTAGCCACTCCTTTTGCCCCATCTCTTTAAACCATAAATGTTTTCAATTCCTCATCAATCCATGGAGCCTTAACAGTTCTAACAGTCAGTTTCTTAACAGGTGCATGTTTATCAATAATTGGAAGAAGCAATTTAATAAATTCATGAAGTGCAGCGTCTGGATGCTCCTTTTTAATCACATCAGACCAACAAATATTTTTAATATCATCCACATAAGAGTCACAGCAAAATCTTTTGTATGATCTCTTATACACTATTTTAGGCCCAGCTTTTGGAACTTTGGCTTTCCTGGATAAAGCCACTATATTGTGATCACTGCATCCAATGGGTATGGATACAGCTTTAGAACAAAGTTCTACAGTATTAGCAAAAATGTGATCTATACATGTGGATGATCTTGTTCCTGTAGTGTTTGTAAACACCCTGGTAGGTTACAGTGCGAAGCTTCCTCTTGAGCGGACAGCTTGATGAAAACCAGTCAATATTCAGGTCCCCAAAACAGTAGACCTCTCTGTTTACATCACATACTATATCAATCATTTCACACATATTATTTAGATGCTGACTGTTAGCACTTGGTGGCCTATAGCAACACCCCAAAAGAAAAGGCTTTAGATGTGCCAAGGGAACCTGCAACCACAACACTTCAATAACACTTGACATAAGATCTTCTCTAAGCATTACAGGGATATGGCTCTGAATAAATACAGCAACACCTCCCCCATAAGCATTTCTGTATTTTCTATAGATGTTATATCCTTGTATTACAACTGCTGTATCATCAAATGATTTATCTAAGTGACTCTCAGAAATGGCTAATATATGAATGTTATCTGATGTTAGCAAGTTATTGATTTCATGAACCTGTCACGATCGTTAGAGTGAGTGGACCAAGGCGCAGCGTGATGAGCGAACATACTTTATTATCAATAGTGATAACAAGACCAAAACAACTAACGAAACGTGAAGTCCTTGGCTACAACATAAACCATACGGAACAAGATCCCACAACTACTGTGGGAAAACAGCCTGTCTAAATGTGGTTCCCAATCAGAGACAACCAGCAACAGCTGACACTCGTTGCCTCTGATTGAGAACCACTCTGGCCAACATAGAAATAGAACAACAAAATAATTAACATAGAACACAAAACACATAGAATCTACAAACCCTGGCTCAACATATAGAGTCCCCAGAACCAGGGTGTGACAGTACCCCCCCCCCAAAGGCACGGACTGCGACCGCGCCTAAACATAAACCAAACAGGGGAGGGCTGGGCGGGCATTCCTCCTCGGAGGCGGTTCCGGCTCCGGGCTTGACCACCACCCTTCAACCATCCCCCCGTAGCGCCCCTGGTCCGGTCTGGCCCCGCTGGCTGGAGCTGGACTGGACATCGTAGGAGTGGATTGCTTAGGCTCCGGTGTGGAGCAGCTGACCGGTACCTGACCAGGCACCGGTGACCCAGGCACGGGTTGTGCCGGACTGACGACGCGCACCCCTGGCTTGGCTCGTGGAGCAGGAACAGGCCGGACCGGGCTGACGATGCGCACCCCTGGCTTGGTGCGTGGAGCAGCAATGGGCCGGACCGGACTGACGATGCGCACCCCTGGCTTGGTGCGTGGAGCAGGAACGGGCCGTACCGGGCTGACGATGCGCACCCCTGGCTTGGTGCGTGGAGCAGGAACGGGCCGGACCGGGCTGACGATGCGCACCCCTGGCTTGGTGCGTGGAGCAGCAATGGGCCGGACCGGGCTGACGATGCGCACCCCTGGCTTGGTGCGTGGAGCAGGAACGGGCCGTACCGGGCTGACGATGCGCACCCCTGGCTTGGTGCGTGGAGCAGGAACGGGCCGGACCGGGCTGACGATGCGCACCCCTGGCTTGGTGCGTGGAGCAGCAACGGGCTGGACCAGGCTGACGATGCGCACCCTTGGCTTGGTGCGTGGAGCAGGAACGGGCCGTACCGGGCTGACGATGCGCACCCCTGGCTTGGTGCGTGGAGCAGGAACGGGCCGTACCGGGCTGACGACTCGCACCCCTGGCTTGGTGCGAGTGGCAGGAACAGGCCGGGCCGGGCTGGCGACGCACACCATTAGCTTGGTGCGAGGGGCAGGAACAGGCCGGACCGGGCTGGCGACGCGCACCGTAGGCTTGGTGCGGGGAGCAGGAACAGGCCGGGCCGGGCTGGCGACGCGCACCGTAGGCTTGGTGCGGGGAGCAGGAACAGGCCGGGCCGGGCTGGCGACGCGCACCGTAGGCTTGGTGCGAGGGGCAGGAACAGGCCGGGCCGGGCTGGCGACGCGCACCATTAGCTTGGTGCGGGGAGCAGGAACAGGCCGGACCGGGCTGGCGACGCGCACCATAGGCTTGGTGCGGGGAGCAGGAACAGGCCGGGCCAGGCTGGCGATGCGCACCATTAGCTTGGTGCGGGGAGCAGGAACAGGCCGGGCCGGGCTGGCGACGCGCACCGTAGGCTTGGTGCGAGGGGCAGGAACAGGCCGGGCCGGGCTGGCGACGCGCACCATTAGCTTGGTGCGGGGAGCAGGAACAGGCCGGACCGGGCTGGCGACGCGCACCATAGGCTTGGTGCGGGGAGCAGGAACAGGCCGGGCCAGGCTGGCGATGCGCACCATTAGCTTGGTGCGGGGAGCAGGAACAGGCCGGGCCGGGCTGGCGACGCGCACCGTAGGCTTGGTGCGAGGGGCAGGAACAGGCCGGGCCGGGCTGGCGACGCGCACCATTAGCTTGGTGCGGGGAGCAGGAACAGGCCGGGCCGGGCTGGCGACGCGCACCGTAGGCTTGGTGCGAGGAGCAGGAACGTGCCGGACCGGGCTGACGATGCGCATCCCTGGCTTGGTGCGTGGAGCAGGAACGGGCCGTACCAGGCTGACGATGCGCACCCCTGGCTTGGTGCGTGGCGCAGCAACGGGCCGGACCGGGCTGACGATGCGCACCCCTGGCTTGGTGTGTGGAGCAGGAACGGGCCGTACCGGGCTGGCGACGCGCACCATAGGCTTGGTGCGAGGGGCAGGAACAGGCCGGGCTGGGCTGGCGACGCGCACCGTAGGCTTGGTGCGAAGGGCAGGAACAGGCCGGGCCGGGCTTGCGACGCGCACCGTAGGCTTGGTGCGAGGGGCAGGAACAGGCCGGGCCGGGCTGGCGACGCGCACCGTAGGCTTGGTGCGAGGGGCAGGAACAGGCCGAGCCGGGCTGACGACGCGCACCGTAGGCTTGGTGCGAGGAGCAGGAACAGGCCTGGAGTGAAGAGCTGACACAACCCGTCCTGGCTGAATGCCTACCTTCACACACTCTGTGTGAGGCATCAGCACAGGACGTACAGGGCTGTGTACACGTACTGGCATAACAGCACGTGACACTGGCGCAGGATATCCGGGACCGAGGAGGGGCACTGGAGGCCACGAGCGCTGAGCCGGCACACTCCGTCCTGGCTGCATGCCCACCTTCGCACGACACGTGCGGGGTGCTCGCACAGGACGTACCGGACTATGCCGGACCACTCGTGGCACAGTACGCAGCTCCGCATACCCCGGAACCTGCCCAGTCTCATGCTGCCATGCCTGAGTACGGGGAGTTGGCTCTGCTCTACATCCAGGCTCCGCCAACCTGCCTTCCGGCCCCCCAAACCCGGTGGCCTCCTCTCCTAATCTCCCAATTCGCCCTGTGGCAGCCTCCTGCTGCCCCATCGCCCATGCCGTGTGCCCCCCCCCTAAAAATGTATTGGGGGTGCCTCTCGCCTGTCCGACCACGGCCCGGTTGGCGCCGCTTCTCCTCTCCTGCCTGGGTCTCACCCTTCATAGCCTTCCGGTACCGGACGGCCTCCTCCTCCGTAATCTGCCCCCAACCGAGGAGGACATCCACTAGAGTTACCTCCTGCCTGTGTTCCTGGACACGCTGCTTGGTCCTGTGGTGGTGGGATCTTCTGTCAGGATCGTCGAAGGAAGAGGACCAAGGTGCAGCTTGAAATGCGAACATACTTTATTATCAAAAGTGATAACACGAACAAAACAATAACGATAACGATAACGTGACGTCCTAGGTCTAAACACAACCAACACGGAACAAGATCCCACAACTACTGTGGGAAAACAGCCTGTCTAAATGTGGTTCCCAATCAGAGACAACCAGCAACAGCTGACACTCGTTGCCTCTGATTGAGAACCACTCTGGCCAACATAGAAATAGAACAACTAGATAATTAACATAGAACACAAAACACATAGAATCTACACACCCTGGCTCAACATATAGAGTCCCCAGAACCAGGGTGTGACAGAACCTTATTTATAAGGCTACATTTATTAATATGGGCTATTTTCAGCCCTTTCCTGGGTATCTTATCAGAGATAGACATAATATGAAAAAAATATACATTCAGCAGTCCATTAATTAATTGGTGTGGGTGTGTGCTGTGGGGTTGAAACTAAGGATCCATAGGCTTGGCTCTCTCATCCCTCCCAGGCTTTTGGGAGGGAGGGTGGACAATGAGCCTGTCATAGCGGAAGTAAGCAATGTCCTCACGCGCTCTGGCAGCTTTCATGGCTGGGACAAGTTCTTTCCTCTTCTGGCGCACAGCTTCAGGATAGTCCTCGTTGAGGAAGATATACGTTCCTCTCAAGTTCTTGGCTCTTTCCAGAACAGCTACCTTGTCCTTGAACCTCAGGAACTTGACCACTATCGGCCTGGGCCTGTCACCTGGGCCGGTGGTGGGTTTTCCAGTCCTGTGGGCGCGCTCCACCTCAATCTTCCTGTGGTCCATCTTCAATTTCTCAGATATCATTTCCCTCACTTTGTCCTCAGATTCCGTCCAGGTCTCATGTGGAGATTCTGCAATTCCGTCCACAACCATGTTGTTCCACCTTGATTTTCCCTCGAGAGTCT
This sequence comes from Coregonus lavaretus, assembly GCF_964263955.1. Classification (NCBI taxonomy): domain Eukaryota; kingdom Metazoa; phylum Chordata; class Actinopteri; order Salmoniformes; family Salmonidae; genus Coregonus; species Coregonus lavaretus. The sequence continues at coordinate 20,930,583 of NC_139992.1, forward strand.
GATTTATCCGTCATTGTTATCATGGATTCACACACAGAACTGATGTCCTCTCTCAATGACTTACAGATTGCTGTCATCTTGCCGTTCTCCTGTTTCAACTCATCGAGTTGACACTGGGAGAACTGCAAACTGTTCTTCAGGTCCTGGACCTCTCTGGTCAGGTTGTCCATTCTTTTATTAGTTGAATCCACCAGTATTTGGACAAAACACTTGAAGCCATTTTCTTGTTGTTGTAACAACTGCTTGTAGAACTATTTTTGTTTGTTTAAAAGATCCTTCACCTGTGATAGAGAGACACCACTGTCCTCAACAGTACTCCCGCTGGCTTTGGTCTTTGTCATGGTAGCTAGCAACGTATGTTACACTGTTACTCCTCGCAGTTCCAGACATGGCAGGTCACAGGGAAGATTGAAAACAACAAACAGCAGGGATCTAGGACCTATTCGTTAACCAGAAGAGCAACTTGGCTGATACAATTTTTTTTGTCACTCAGGTCCAATCGGTCTGGATGTCGTCGGGTCCGGGTCTGATTGTTCTCGGGTTCATTCGGGTCTGGGTCCCCCTTTTTTCTTAAATGATCAGGTCCATTCTGGTCCGGTTCTGCTTGTTCTCGGGTCCAGTTCCAACTTTTTGGACCCGAAAATACCTCATCTGCAGGAGAGCATTCACACACACTCACTCAACAGTATTTCTAGTAAAGCGGTTACCATTCTCTGCAGGCTTACTGCTGCTACTTCGGGGGCCCCAAAGTAAGATGTGTGCAGTGCCTAATCTGTTTTATAGAACCAGATAGTCTGTTTAGTAATCCATGGGCCAGCAGGCCAAATTTCACATATCCACTTTGGGGTGGCAAAGTCTAGGGAGAATCGTCTTTGTTGTGTGGCATCATGGGTTACAGTTAGGGTTAAACTGAGCTGACATTGAAGGCTAAGGATTGAGGTAATTGGGTGAGTCATGTGTCACACAGTCCAACAGGAATGGCCCCAGGAAAGAACACAGACATAGGTGGAGACAGAACACACTAATGTGATGTCATCTTGTGACTCAGATAGTTTGATTGTTTGTTTGAAGGTTGTTTGTCAGAAGCTGTTTGTGTGATTAAAAAACAACAACATTCATATGTATTTTACGGTGCTGCTATCGAGAAAATGTGTGGTTTTGGCAATGGCTGCCTTATCTTTTTTGTATCAAATGGAAGAAAGGTATTTTGAAGTTATCCCATCCCATTTATGTTCCATCTTGCCTGAGACACAGTTCTCCCAACTTGGATCCAGAAGCTAAGATGAGCTGTGTTGTGATTACTGATAGCCTGTCCCGTGTTTGTTTGTGTGTGTGTGTGTGTCCAAGCTGATGAGGGTGCAGGAATCTATTGGCTGCAGGCTCCAGTCAACACTGTCCAATAGCATCTTTAGAGAGGGCGCGAGAGGGAGCGACAGAGTAGAAAGACAGAGATGGGAAGAGAGAGGGAGATGTGAACGTCGTGTTTTTGTTATTCATTAACGATCATCACGTCCAGTACCGTATTCAGTTGTTGCGGGGTTCGGACAATAAACACGTAGGCTATTCCCGGGAGCTCACGGCATCGGTGGAATTTACCCCAGGCACGTCGCTGGCGCACGAGGCTCTGCAGTCCGGTGACACACGGTCCCGGGATTTCTCTCACCGCTCTACTGTCCCCACTCTCCCTCTTCTCTTTTCTTCGCGGTGAGGGATGAAATGCTCTTCCAGCTGACATTTTGACCGCAGCAGCCGCATTAACAGACCAATGGAGCTATGACGTGTGTGTCGGTGAGTCTCATTTATCACCCTGTTCTTCTCTCGCTCTCTCTCTGTGTGTGAGTGTGTGTGTGTGTTTGGTGTCCTGTAGGCTACAACACTCGATTACTATTCATCGGATGTTGCGCTTCACAGTGAAAATGTTGTGACTAAAACCCGCTATAGAATGTATTTCACTATAGGCTGTAGATAGATAATATAGCTGGATAGCAAATGGATAAGGTTGCTTTTCTTTAGATATGTCCGGAGTCAAAGCGTCATGATCTAAGCTGCACAACCTGTGTCATGGCCCCTGTAGCACCTGCGGGGTGTCACTGCAGCGAATGGAGAGGATTGGGCTCTGATTAAAATATTCAGCTATATGCAGCTGATACAGGCCCAGACATAGGATACCTGACGTTGCAGCTGCAGTAGGCCTACCAGTCACAGCTAAGAGATACATTTAGATGTTATTTGTGGTACGCAAATATTAACTCCCCCCTCTCTCTCTGTCTCTGTCTCTCTCTCTCTCTAAAATCAAATCAATTAAAATTACATTTATTGTCACGAATGGGAACGGCCAATACAATATCAATACAATAAGAAAAATGACTTGTCCTAAAAAAGAATATGCGCATGGAGGGGGGCGGAGTTTGGGGGAGATGGGGTCTGAATTTAACAGCATGGGCTGAGATTTAGAAACCAGTAATTACGAGGAAATAACATTAATAACAATTTCAATAACTAAAGAGTAATATTGGGGTATTTGATCTGTTTTTTTCCTCCTTAATTCATGACAGGTTGTTGTCAGGTACAATGCTGCCAGCTCCAATACTGTTGGCATGTTGATTTTGAATGTAGGCAGAACAGATTATTCCTCTGAAACAATAACATAATTACACCATGCTATTGACATGTTATTACCACTTTATCCTGTGCTGTAGCCTCCAAGCTAATGTAAAATGCTACCAAGATTACTCTCACTTACTCTATAGTTGGGGCATGAGAGGAGAACATGTCTCTCAGTTTCTACCATTCTGCACCCTGAGAGGTTGTACAGCTTGTTCTCTCTGGCCAGTGATGTTTTTTTAATGGGGTCTTCATGTCTATACTTTCAAGTCTGCCTTTATTTGCAGCATGGGCTGTGTCAAAACTTGCATGCTATTTTTTTCAACTGGCAGTTGAAGCGGGAATTTGCCCAGTTCAGCCCACATACTAGGAGGAGTCTCAATGTACATGCAGTATGTACACTACCAGTCAAAAGTTTGGACACACCTACTCATTCAAGGGTTTTTCTTTATTTTTACTATTTTCTACATTGTAGAATAATAGTGAAGACATCAAAACTATGAAATAACACATATGGAATCATGTAGTAACCAAAAAGTGTTAAACAAATCAAAATATATTTTATATTTGAGATTCTTCAAATAGCCACCCTTTGCCTTTATGACAGCTTTGCACACTCTTGGCGTTCTCTCAACCAGCTTCATGAGGAATGCTTTTCCAACAGTCTTGAAGGAGTTCCCACATATGCTGAGCACTTGTTGGCTGCTTTTCCTTCACTCTGCGGTCCAGCTCATCCCAAACCATCTCAATTGGGTTGAGGTCGGGTGATTGTGGAGGCCAGGTCATCTGATGCAGCACTCCATCACTCTCCTTGGTCAAATAGCCCTTACACAGCCTGGAGGTGTGTTTTGGGTCATTGTCCTGTTGAAAAACAAATGATAGTCCCACTAAGCGCAAACCAGATGGGATGGCATATCGCTGCAGAATGCTGTGGTAGCCATGCTGGTTAAGTGTGCCTTGAATTCTAAATAAATCACTGACAGTGTCACCAGCAAAGCACCCCCACACCATCACACCTCCTCCATGCTTCATGGTGGGAACCACACATGCGGAGATCATCCGTTCACCTACTCTGCATCTCACAAAGACACGGCGGTTTGAACCAAAAATCTCAAATTTGGACTCATCAGACCAAAGGACAGATTTCCACCGGTCTAATGTCCATTGCTTGTGTTTCTTGGCCCAAGCAAGTCTCTTCTTCTTATTGGTGTCCTTTAGTAGTGGTTTCTTTGCAGCAATTGGACCATGAAGGCCTGATTCACGTAGTCTCCTCTGAACAGTTGATGTTGAGATGTGTCTGTTACTTGAACTCTGTGAAGCATTTATTTGGACTGCAATCTGAGGTCAGTTAACTCTAATGAACGTATCCTCTGCAGCAGAGGTAACTCTGGGTCTTCCTTTCCTGTGGTGGTCCTCATGAGAGCCAGTTTCATCATAGCACTTGATGGTTTTTGTGACTGCACTTGAAGAAACTTTCAAAGTTCTTGAAATTTTCCGTAATGACTGACCTTCATGTCTTAAAGTAATGATGGACTGTTGTTTCCCTTTGCTTATTTGAGCTGTTCTTGCCATAATATGGACTTTGTCTTTTACCAAATAGAGCTATCTTCTGTATACCACCCCTACTTTGTCACAACACAACTGATTGGCTTTTTTGGTTACTACATGATTCCATATGTGTTATGTCATAGTTTTGATGTCTTCACTATTATTGTACAATGTAGAAAATAGTAAAAATAAAGAAAAACCCTGGAATGAGTAGGTGTGTCCAAACTTTTGACTGGTACTGTATATATATAATTCAAGGTCTGTCTCTGTCTCTCTCCTTCCCTCCAGGCAGAACAGTGTCACTGTACGGAGAGAACCGGGAGGTGAGTGGCTGACCCAGGGAGGAGAGAGATATTCTGAGACACACACAAAAAAACTGTCCATCGCTGTTTGAGTGTGTGCTAGACTCCCAGTCGGAGTCCTGATCTAAACCGAACGCCAACGCTCCCACCGTCCCTCCCACATATCTCCCCCCATCCCTCTACCCTCTCTCCCCTCCTCTCTACTGTGTGTCCTCTCCATGCTCCTGTCCCTGTACAAACTGAGGGGCATCCTCCCCCCTCTCCTCTCCCTTGTCCTGTACCTCCCCCCTGCTGCTAGCCAGTCAGTCATCACCACATCCCAGGGCAGACTGAGGGGTCAGTTGACCCCCCTGCCCTCTGACCTGCTGGGCCCTGTGGTCCAGTACCTGGGGGTCCCCTACGCCCGTCCCCCCACCGGGGAGAGACGCTTCCAGCCCCCTGAGCCCCCCCTGTCCTGGCCGGGGGTGAGAAATGCCACCCAGTTCTCCCCGTTTGCCCCCAGCCTGTAGAGGAACATAGGCTGCTGACAGAGATGTTACCTCTCTGGTACTCTGCCAACCTGGACATAGCCAGCGCATACCTGGCACAGCAGAGTGAAGACTGTCTCTACCTCAATATATACGTCCCTACTGAGGAAGGTATGTAATATGTACAAACACAGACATACGCATGCACTGCATCTACCTCTACTTATATTATGCATGTACCCACATGTTTCTTTGCTAACTGCGAGAGCTGTTTAGCGCTCTGAAAATATGGCTTGTGTGTGTGTTTCCAGACATCCATGATGAGGGCGGTCTGAGGCCGGTGATGGTGTATGTCCACGGAGGTTCCTACTCCGAGGGGAGCGGCAGCATGATGGACGGCAGTGTCCTGGCTAGCTATGGAAACGTCATCGTCATCACAATCAACTACAGGCTGGGAGTACTGGGTTAGTCACCTTCATCATCATCATCATCATCACTGTCGTTGTCGTCATCATCATCACTGTCGTTAGATTCCCCTAATCACCTTTCTGTTACTCTTTCACTGGTTGAAATGTCACTTTTCTGTGTTGCTACGGGGAAGCTAGCAGGCCGTACACAGCCAGATGAATCTCTCTGTGTGTGTGTGTGTGTGTGTGTTTGTTTGCCTGGTTAGAGGGGAGCCATCAGATCTGTGTTTATGGCTCACAGTAGGTGGAGTTCAATTAAGCTTTTGAGAGAAGGATGAGAGGAGAGAGAGGAGAAGTGGGGGTGGAGAGTAAAGGAGAGGAGAGAGAGAATAGAGGCAGGGTGAGAGGCAAGGAGGGGAAGGGAATGAGAGAGAGGGTGAGGGAAGGGGAGAGAGGAGGGAGAGGGAATTTATATAAGGAAAGGGGAGTGAGGAGTGGAGGAGAGAAAGAGGGGAGGGAGGGGAGGAAAAGGGAGGAGGAAGGGGTGGGGATAGGAGGGCTGAAGTGATCTGACATATGATCATTTAAAGTCACAT